>NC_053396.1:155834753-156177853 GCF_905171765.1 Bufo bufo | reverse complement strand
TGTGAAGTAGTGCCATGCCAGGGAACTCCTTGAAGCTGCCTTTGGTGTGCTCGGTCCCTGGTGACGGTGGCCAGTAGCAGGCGAACTGTTTTGGTGACGGCTGCTCTGCTTTTTCACCCTGCTCCCGCTTTTGCTAAACTGTTGGCTTGGTCTCACCACTGCCTCTTCCTCCGAACTCTGAAAGTCAGTGGCACGACCTTCATTCCATGTGGGGTCTAGGACCTCATCGTCCCCTGCAGCGTCTTCCACCCAGTCTTCCTCCCTGACCTCCTTTTCGGTCTGCACACTGCAGAAAGACGCAGCAGTTGGCACCTGTGTTTCGTCATCATCAGAGACGTGCTGATGTGGTATTCCCATGTCCTCATCAGGAAACATAAGTGGTTGTGCGTCAGTACATCCTATGTCTTCCACCCCTGGGGAAGGGCTAGGTGGATGCCCTTGGGAAACCCTGCCAGCAGAGTCTTCAAACAGCATAAGAGACTGCTGCATGACTTGAGGCTCAGACAGGTTCCCCAATATGCACAGGGGTGATGTGACAGACTGATGGGCATGGGTTTTAGGCGCCTCCTGTGCGCTTTCTGCAGAAGACTGGGTGGGAGATAATATGAACGTGCTGGATCCACTGTCGGCCACCCAATTGACTAGCGCCTGTACTTGCTCAGGCCTTACCATCCTTAGAACGGCATTAGGCCAGACCAAATATCGTGTAGATTCTGGCGGCTAGTGGGACCTGAGGTAGTAGGTTTAGTAGGACGTGTAGCTGTGTCAGAACGGCCACGTCCTCTCCCTGCACTAGAGGCTCCACCAACACCACGACCATGACCGCGTCCCTTATTAGATGTTTGACTCATAGTTAGCGTTCACAAAGCAAAGTAAAAAGTGGTTAAGTATGTTAAAAATAATTAAACTCCAATATAAACCCTGATATAGGGTAACACTCACTTATGCATGTCTTATCCCAGATGTGCAGTATATCAGAGGGTTTTTTCACCCCGGTAACCAAAAAGCCATATTTATGGCCTAAATGTGACTGTCACTTATGCTTGTCTAATCCCAGATGTGCAGTATATTAGAGAGTTTTTTTCACCGTAACCAAAAAGCTGTATTTCTGTCCTAAATGTGACAGTCACTTATGCACGTGTAATCCCAGATGTGCAGTATATGAGAGGCTTTTTTCACCCCAGTATGCCAAAGCCGTATTTATGGCCTAAATGTGACAGTCACTTATGCATGTGTAATCCCAGATGTGCAGTATACAGGGAGTGCAGAATTATTAGGCAAGTTGTATTTTTGAGGATTAATTTTATTATTGAACAACAACCATGTTCTCAATGAACCCAAAAAACTCATTAATATCAAAGCTGAATATTTTTGGAAGTAGTTTTTAGTTTGTTTTTAGTTTTAGCTATTTTAGGGGGATATCTGTGTGTGCAGGTGACTATTACTGTGCATAATTATTAGGCAACTTAACAAAAAACAAATATATACCCATTTCAATTATTTATTTTTACCAGTGAAACCAATATAACATCTCAACATTCACAAATATACATTTCTGACATTCAAAAACAAAACAAAAACAAATCAGTGACCAATATAGCCACCTTTCTTTGCAAGGACACTCAAAAGCCTGCCATCCATTGATTCTGTCAGTGTTTTGATTTGTTCACCATCAACATTGCGTGCAGCAGCAACCACAGCCTCCCAGACACTGTTCAGAGAGGTGTACTGTTTTCCCTCCTTGTAAATCTCACATTTGATGATGGACCACAGGTTCTCAATGGGGTTCAGATCAGGTGAACAAGGAGGCCATGTCATTAGATTTTCTTCTTTTATACCCTTTCTTGCCAGCCACGCTGTGGAGTACTTGGACGCGTGTGATGGAGCATTGTCCTGCATGAAAATCATGTTTTTCTTGAAGGATGCAGACTTCTTCCTGTACCACTGCTTGAAGAAGGTGTCTTCCAGAAACTGGCAGTAGGACTGGGAGTTGAGCTTGACTCCATCCTCAACCTGAAAAGGCCCCACAAGCTCATCTTTGATGATACCAGCCCAAACCAGTACTCCACCTCCACCTTGCTGGCGTCTGAGTCAGACTGGAGCTCTCTGCCCTTTACCAATCCAGCCACGGGCCCATCCATCTGGCCCATCAAGACTCACTCTCATTTCATCAGTCCATAAAACCTTAGAAAAATCAGTCTTGAGATATTTCTTGGCCCAGTCTTGACGTTTCAGCTTGTGTGTCTTGTTCAGTGGTGGTCGTCTTTCAGCCTTTCTTACCTTGGCCATGTCTCTTAGTATTGCACGCCTTGTGCTTTTGGGCACTCCAGTGATGTTGCAGCTCTGAAATATGGCCAAACTGGTGGCAAGTGGCATCTTGGCAGCTGCACGCTTGACTTTTCTCAGTTTATGGGTAGTTATTTTGCGCCTTGGTTTTTCCACACGCTTCTTGCGACCCTGTTGACTATTTTGAATGAAACGCTTGATTGTTCGATGATCACGCTTCAGAAGCTTTGCAATTTTAAGAGTGCTGCATCCCTCTGCAAGATATCTCACTATTTTTGACTTTTCTGAGCCTGTCAAGTCCTTCTTTTGACCCATTTTGCCAAAGGAAAGGAAGTTGCCTAATAATTATACGCACCTAATATAGGGTGTTGATGTCATTAGACCACACCCCTTCTCATTACAGAGATGCACATCACCTAATATGCTTAATTGGTAGTAGGCTTTCGAGCCTATACAGCTTGGAGTAAGACAACATGCATAAAGAGGATGATGTGGTCAAAATACTCATTTGCCTAATAATTCTGCACGCAGTGTATTAGAGGGTTTTTTCACCCTAACCAAAAAGCTGTATTTCTGTCCTAAATGTGACAGTCACTTATGCACGTGTAATCCCAGATGTAAAATATATTAGAGGCTTTTTTCAGCCCAGTAACCAAAAAGCCGTATTTATGGCCTAAATGTGACAGTCACTTATGCTTGTCTTATCCCAGATGTGCAGTATATTAGAGGGTTTTTTCACCCTAACCAAAAATCTGTATTTCTGTCCTAAATGTGACAGTCACTTATGCACGTGTAATCACAGATGTGCAGTATATCAAAGGGTTTTTTCACCCCAGTAAGAAAAAAAGCTGTATTTCTGTCCTAAATGTGACAGTGACTTATGCACGTGTAATCACAGATGTGCAGTATGTAACCAAAAAGCTGTATTTCTGTCCTAAATGTGACAGTCACTTATGCACGTGTAATCACAGATGTGCAGTATATCAGAGGGTTTTTTCACCCCAGTAAGAAAAAAGCTGTATTTCTGTCCTAAATGTGACAGTGACTTATGCACGTGTAATCACAGATGTGCAGTATGTAACCAAAAAGCTGTATTTCTGTCCTAAATGTGACAGTGACTTATGCCCGTGTAATCACAGATGTACAGTATATTAGAGGCTTTTTTCACCCTAACCAAAAAGCTGTATTTCTGGCCTAAATGTGACAGTGACTTATGCACATGTAATCTCAGATGTGCAGTATATTAGAGGGTTTTTTCACCCCAGTATGCCAAAGCTGTATTTCTGGACTTGCAGATAGCCTATGATGGTGCACTATCGTGGCATAAAATGGCTGCCGATCAGGTATTGATATTGATGAAATAAAGAAAAAAAAGTTCGTTTTCAGCAGTAGTTGGCTCAGGGCAGGCTTAAAAAAAATTTGCACTGCACCCACAAAACACTTTTTCTGTAGATCACTGAGTACATAAACCAGTTTTTTATAAGATCGCTCCCTGATCTCTCCCTCACAGCAGCTTCAGCCTCTCCCTACACTAATCCGAGCAGAGTGATGGGCGGCGCTAAGTGACTCCAGCTTAAATAGAGGCTGGGTCACATGCTGCAGTTGGCCAATCACAGCAATGCCATTAGTAGGCATGGCTGTGATGGCCTTTTGGGGCAAGTAGTATGACGCTTGTAGTGCCATAAAAATCGCCGAACACTGAACCCGAACTTTTACGTAAATGTTCGGGTTTGGGTCCGGGTGCCGAAAAACCTAAAGTCCTCAGGACACCGATACAGATGTCTATGCTGCGGCAGGGGAGGGAGAGGTGTGTCCCCTTCTGTTCTTCTGAGAGGCTGCCAGCCTAGTGCTGGCAGCCTATCAGAGGCCGGTGAAGGCGGCGCAATGACGTCATCGCGCCGCCTGAGCCGTGTAGCGAGGGACACAGGCCGGAAGGGGCCTGCATCGCATCGCTGGAGGTAAGTATAAGTGTTTATTATTTGATTTTTTTATATAGATACAATACTTGATCATGATGGCGGGGGCTAGGGGGCTACCGGCACATGATAAGGGGGGGGCTATTGGCACATGATAAGGGGGGGCCTACTGGGACATGATATGGGGGCAATTGGTCCATGATATGGGGGCAATTGGCCCATGATATTGGGGCAATTGGCCCATGATATGGGGGCTATTGGCACATGATATGGGGGCTATTGAAACATGATATGGGGGTTACTGGCACATAAGGGGGGCTACTGGCACATGATAAGGGGCGGCTACTGGCACAAAAGGGGGGGTTACTGGAACATAATAAGGGGGGTTATTGTCACTTAAGGGGGGGCTACTTGCACATGATATGGGGGAGCTCTGGCTGCTGGCACGTGATGGTGGGGGGGGTCTTATTACTGGCACATGATTAGGGGACATCTTACTGGCACATGATTGGGGGCATTTATGGGGGCACATCTTACTGGCACATGATTGGGGGAATCTATGGGGGCACATCTTACTGGCACATGATTGGGGGGCATCTATGTGGGCACATCTTACTGGCACATGATTGGGGGGCATCTATTGGGGCACATCTTAGTGGCACATGATTGGGGGGGCAATATAGGGGCATCTACTGAGGCTAAAAAGAAGGGGTATTTTATATGGGGGGCTCTGTATAGGGGCATTTTATACTGGGACATATTATGGTGGGGGGAAGGGGGGAGGAGCACTATGTTTGTCATCTACGGGAACACTGAGAAGGGGTATTTTATATTGGCACATTATGGGAACATTAGCTCAACTAGCCCCCTGTCACGGCTGAGGATGGGGGAAATCCTCAGCCGTGTGCAGCCCGGTGATGTTTCGGCTGCTTGGCCATGTAGACAGGATTAGGGAGCAGGTCACCTCCTAAGGCATCCCTAACCTGACCCTAGCTCCTAGTTACATGGGCCAACCTTGATGGTAGGAGAGCCCATGCTCCGGAACCTAAAAGTCCCTGCTGGCCCTCAAGATGACCCTCACCTAGGAGCTGAGTAAGACAAGCCCACTCCTCCTAGACACGGAGGAGCAGGAGTCTCAACGGCCAAGCTGCAGGAAAAGGGGAGACATAAACAGCTCTATGGATATGGCAGGTGAACAAAGAGTTCCACCTACCTGCCACAGCCTTGCTGACTGGATCCCTGTGTTAGCAGGGTGCAGATCACAAGCGCATCCCCACACAGGGACCCAGATCCATAGCTGCACAAAATCACATATAAAACATCACACGGACATCACACATAACTGGAAATAACTAAAGCCCAATATAGTTATGACATTAAGGTTTATGACCACAGGGGTGGCTCTTACTGGCAGGTAAGAAATACATGAGGCTGCTCTCAGCTAAGCATGGCTGAAGCAACCTGCAGGCCTACAAAAGCAATGAGGCTTTATAGGCCAAGAAGCCACACCCCACAGTCGGACACACCCAGTGATCACACACACTAGGAAGGGGATTAACCCTTCCAAAACCAGGGAAGGGAAAACACCACTTAAAGGGGACGTGCACACAATAACATAAAACACAAGTGCACACATACACACCTCACACAAAACCGCATGCGCAGCGTAGCGAGCTGCATGGCACAGCTCAGCCTGCTATGCTGCCACATACATACTGTTGCCAGCGGCAACCACAGGTGAGGCCAATACCACAGCCCTCACCTGTGATTGAACACCAATGAAAACCGCTGACAACCGCATGCGGTTCAGGAGTCACGGTCATAGCCATGGCCGTGACACCCCCATTACAAAGGGGTATGTTTTGCACATTATAAGTAGAATTATTTCTACTGGGGGGGGCATTATGGTGGGCTTTATTACTCCCCCATGGTATGAGCTCCCTAGTAGCAGCACCAGCCTCTCCCTGCTCTGCTATCCCTCTGCCCCTTCTCCAAATCCTTATTATTAAATCTTTCTCATTAGGATAAAACACAACATCAGCTCGGCCGAGCCCCCCAGCCAAGTGGTGAAGTGGTGTCCGAGATCCCCAAGGGCCAAGCCAAGAAACTGTAAGTTTTCATGTGAAATATATTTATGTTTGTAGTTGATCTTTATTATCGATTTTACATTGCAGATTATTTTTTTTGCAGCATATGGGTGAGATTTTATAAATATTTTTATTATTTGGTTGAAAGGCTCATTGGGGGAGGGGGGATTGTAACAGGACTGCCGTAGAATATCTAAAATAGCTGGTCAAGTAAAATGTTGCATGCAGCAATCATTAAATAGGTGGCCAACAAAAAAGGGGCGGGTCAAAGGGCGTGGTAAAACACTGTCTGAGCATGCTGAGAATTGTAGTTTTGCAACAGCTGGAGGCATCCTGGTTGGAAAAACACTGTGATAATATGAACAATGGGGGTTCTACAAAAGAGCTATCGTGGGGCAAAGTTCATATTCGTGTTTATACACGTGTTTTAAAATGAATGCTTTCTCCTATTATAAACAAGTAAATAATGACGCAATGCTGTGGGGCTGGTATGCAACTTTTTCCAGGGCTGGTTTTTATCCCCAGTCCGGCCCTGTTGATGACCTATCCTCGGGATAGGTCATCAATATCTGATCTGCAGGGGTCTGACACCCGGCAACCCCGCAGATCAGCTATTTGAAGAGGAGGCCGCACTCCATCTGAGCGATACTTCCTCTTTATAACACTGCATTCTTGGAGGTTTTTTGGGCACAGTATAATTACAAGTAGTCTTCATTCACTTGAATAGGATGAGCACTTTCTATTACATTGCACCGCCACTGCAAGGGAGACGGCGTGCAGTGTAATGAAGAGGAAGCAGAGCTCGCATGGAGCTCTGCTCCTTTTCAAACAGCTAATCGTCAGGGTTGGCAGATGTTGGACCCCCTCTGAACAAATACTCTGACAAGCAAAAGGATAAGAATGTTTTGAACTTTTAACTTTCAGGCTCCATATCTCACCATTCACTACAGCTTTGAATGTGAGACTACCATCCTTTTATAGACAATCATCTTGGCTATCTCATACACAAGTTGGACTTGCAGCTATTTAGCATATGATTAGTTATGCAGACTCTTGTCATGTAACTGCATTGTTACTGTTTTGCTCCTAAAATAAAAAATAAAAGAAAATAATTATTTTTTTGTTAGTATTTTGTAAATCCTCCTTTTTGCTTTCAACACTGCCTGAATCCTTCTGGACATGCTCTCAATCAGATTCAAGCATGTCTGTTCCCAGGTCTTCTCTTCTACATGTTCCCAATGTTGGTGCATAATGGTCGACTCACTTTGGTATGAATACAGCTTTTTATTTCAACTCTACCCACAAGTGTTTGATTGGGTTGAGGTCTGGGGATTGTGGGGGCCAATCCAGTACCTCTACTTCACTGTCATTGAACTATTTCTTCACATATCTCAACATATGCGTCGGCTTGTTGTCCTGCTGGAACACTGTGTCAGCCTTTCCATACCCATAGTACTTGAGTGTACGAAGTAGCTCGTCTTGTAGGATACTCACATATAGCTTAGCATTGAGACCACCATTTGTCCTGGTCAAGTATCCAGTGTCTTTGACTGTGAAACAACCCCATATCATCCGGCTTCCTCCACCTAACTTGACAGTGCCTTAAATTTCTAAATTTTTTCAGCCTTGTTGTTTCTCTTGTTTCTTCTAGACCCATGTGCACCCATTATTGCCCAGTCTATTGACTTTCATCTCCTCACTCCAAGTTACCCCTTTCTAATCTTCTACTGTCCACTGTTCGTACTTTTTTGCAAACTCGAGCCAGCGCTTCTTATGACGATACTGAAGTTGAGGCTTCTTCACCTTTTTTCAGACCACCATTCCAGACTTGTGTAATCCGCGTAGCATGGTGCTTGCATGGATGTCTATGATCTCACTATTACAAAGCATACATAGCCACCTCCTCTCCCATGTTTGTTGCGCCAGAACTGATATACCTTGCGATGAGCCGACTTGTTGACTCTGATATTTTGCCTGGACGTCCACCTCTTGGCTTTGGAATGAATGGACGGACTTCAATTCATATTCTTCCAACTTTCATGGCACTCACCTGATGCAGATTGGCAATTTTCTTGGCAAAAATACTGCAATTAATGAGCTGGATAATGCTGTTTCTCTTTTCTTCGGATATCTTCTTCATGGCTGCTCCTGCCTTCGAACCAGTGACCTTTTGTTTACAAATCAACCTAATAACCCACTGAGCTATTAGAGAATGTGAGAACAGGTTGTAATTTGTAGTATAAAAGAAGAAAAGATTGACAGGACTAAAACAGCAACAATGCAGTTACATGACAGGGATCTGCATAACTAATAATATGCTAAATAGTTGCCAGTCCACATATGTATGAGATAGCCAAGATGATTGTCTTTAAAATTATGGTAGTCTCACGTTCAAAGCTGTAGTGGATGGTGAGATATGGAGCCTGAAAGTCAAAAGTTCAAAACATTGTTACCCTTTTGCTCGTCAGTGTATTTATGACTTATCCTGAGGATAGATCATCAATACATACTGCCTGGACAACTCTTTTAATGTCAGAAGAAACAGTGCCCTGTTATCAACAAGCTTAGAAAGATTCTCCCTTATTTTTGGGAGCAAACAAAATATGTATGGCAGCACACTGTTATACATGCAAACAAACTAGGAATTAGGGATTATTTTGGATTACAGTGGTACTATACCTACTATACATGAAAAATGGAAGCTATTTGCTCACATTTTTGATCAAATGTGTGTCGGGCCCATCTACCAACGTTGAGGTGGGTTCTGCAGATGGGTACCTAATACTAACAGAACTGCCTCTCCTGGGCCTAATCAAAACCTACAGTGTTCTTGGCGGTGTAGGAACCAGCTATATTTATACTTTGCTCAGAAGCACAGAAATACACAAAATGGAATCTTTTGAGAAATTCATAAAGATTTGATTGGCTCATCTCTGTATACAAGAAAGCATCACCTTCAATTTCTCATTATGTAATATGTTAAAAAGAACAATATTCTCATTGACCTTTCATTTTAAAATCCAAAGACCATTGTACAGATTAATATTATTTCTAAGATCTCTTCTTCTGTGAACATGTCTGCCTTTTATTGTTGATTCTTTCATTGTCGTTCCCAAATGATGAACACCACTTCCTGAATCACTTCATCACTTTTCAGTAACAGATTAGCAGAATGCATAATTGATAACTGTTTTTCTCAGCCCCATCATTTGTTCCTGTACACCATGCCATTAGCAAGTCTACTGTAAGTCATATTTATTGATATTAATAATTAACTAGTATACAGCCTAAGCCTCTCATTCAACACTGAAACAATAATCACAGCAGAGTGATGATGAAACTGTCATTACAAAAACACTATGAAAGGATCAACGATAGGGTTAGTAAAGAAGAATATTCAAGTCTCCTATGGTGTGCCGTGTATTTTTGCATTTGCTGGTGGGAAGTTGGAGAGAGGACTTGAGGGCTGCGACATGGCCTTTGAATTGGCGTTTTGTGTGTGGTTTATTTTGCTTGAATGTAAAGGGGCTCCCCAGGATTACAACTAGCTTCCCTATGGAAGGAAGATCATTTCACCACTACTTACCATTCCATCATGCTACCGATTCTGCAATCTCAGCTGTATTCAAGTGATTTTAGTTGTAGACCCATTGTTTTCAAGGGGTCTGTGGTGTGAATTCTGTGGACATTTTCTACCTTTTTGATGAACAGAGATACAGATGCAGAAAGCACACTGATGATCTGTGTGGCTTCTGCATCCATATGCAGACTGTGGACCCATTGAAGTCAATACGTTCGCTAAAAATGCAGATGCTACCAGTGGCGTACATAGGGAAGTAAGGGCCCCATAGCTAGGATCAAACCAGGCTCCCCATACAGGACAGAAGGGTTTCTGCCTATACCCTTTCCAATTACCTGGGCCATTTTTCCACTGCTTCATTTGCTAAAAGTTGTTCCTTTAAAGGGTAGAGTCCTGACCAGGTTTTCACCTCCAGTAGAAGAGGGGATGATCCCAACTAAGATTGGGCCCCCTCTTGCCCTGGGCCCCATAGCAGTCGCATGGTCTGCCGCTATGGTAGTTACGCCCCTGGATGCTACAAGGACAGTATTCATATTTTGAGGATTCGTGATTTGTGGACCGCAAAATGGGTATGGTCATGTGAATGAGGTTTTAGAGAGCTCCCTTAACCTGGTCTTCCATATTAGATTAATTTCATCTAAGCCTGCTGATATTAGTGGGACAAACCAACCATCTAATGTGTGTGGGAGGCTTCGAACTCCCAAAAATGTAGGCGGAAAGAAGGATCTGATGGTTGGATTTCAATACAATTGATACTTTTGTTCTCAGGGGAAATAAGCCTATTTCCTTCTCCCTGTTGATGATACAGGGCACAATTTATGTTATAGGTAGAGATGTCCCAAACTATTCGCCGGCGAACAGTTCCCGGCGAACATCGCTTGTTCGCGTTCGCTGCGGCGGGCGAACATATGCGATGTTCGGTCCACCCCTTATACGTCATCATTGAGCAAACTTTGACCCTGTACCTCACAGTCAGCAGACACATTCCAGCCAATTAGCAGCATACCCTCCCTCCCAGACCCTCCCACCTCCTATCAAAAAGCAAGGACAGCATCCATCTTAGATTCATTCGGAAGCTGCAGTGTTAGTGAGAGGAGGGACAGTGCAGCTGCTGCTGATTTAATAGGGAAATCGATAGTTAGGCCAGTGTATTCAGTGTCCACTACAGTCCTCAAAGACAGCGTCCTGACAGCACCCCAAAAAGCCCTTTTCAGTCTGCTTTTTTTTTTTCTTCTTCTCTGTAATCTAATTGCAGTTGCCTGCCAGCGTGTGTGTCAGGCCTACAGCGTGTACTGTGCCCACTACTGCCAGTGCCCAGTGCCACCACTCATATCTGGTGTCACAGTAGCTTGCATTTAAAAAAAAAATATATATTTTTCACTGTAATCTAATTGCAGTTGCCTGCAAGCGTGTGTGTCAGGCCTACAGCGTGTACTGTGCCCACTACTGCCAGTGCCCAGTTGCACCACTCATATCTGGTGTCACAGTAGCTTGCATGCATAGTACAACTAATCGGAAAAAAAATGACAGGCAGAGGCAGTCCACCCCGCAGGGGCCGTCGTGGTCGTGGTGCTGTGATTTCCTTTGGCCCTAGAATAATGCCCAATGTTCAGAGGCCACGTACCCTGAACTCGAAAAGTTCTGAGGACATAGTTGACTGGCTTACACAGGACACCCAATCTTCTACAGCTTCCACTCGGAACCTTGACGCACCATCCTCCTCCAGCTCAGCTTCGGGCACCTCTCAAGTTACCACTCGCCCGCCTGCCGCCACCACCAACACTAGCACCACAGCTGCTTCACTTGATCTGTCAGAGGAGTTATTTACACATCAGTTGGAAGAAATGAGTGATGCGCAACCATTATTGCCAGAAGATGTAGATAACAGGGATATGTCTCAGTCAGGCAGCATTACACACATGGATGTACGGTGTGATGATGATGATGATGTTGTACCCGCTGCTGCTTACTTTGCTGAGTTGTCAGATACAAGTGAAGCGGTTGATGATGACGATGTGTCCGTGGATGTCACGTGGTTGCCCGCTCGAAGAGAAGAAGAACAGGGGGAAAGTTCAGATGGGGAGACAGAGAGGAGGATGAGACGAGTTGGAAGCAGGGGGAGGTCATCGCAAGGAGCTAGTGGCACAGTCAGACAGCATGCATCGGCACCCGGGGTCAGCCAGACAGCACGCCAATCAACGCATGCTGTTGCCACCACCAGAATGCCGTCATTGCAAAGCTCAGCAGTGTGGCATTTTTTTGTGTGTCTGCCTCTGATAACAGTGATTGCCATTTGCAACCTGTGCCAAAAGAAACGGACTCGTGGGAAGTCCAACACCCACCTAGGTACAACTGCTTTGGGAAGGCACATGATCTCAAATCACAAACGCCTATGGGATCAACACATGATGAGTACAAGCAGCACACAAACTCAAAGCCACCATCCTCCTACTGGTCCAGCATCTTCAGCCACGTCAACCACTGCTGTCCTCCTTGCCCCCTCTCAAACATCCGCCACTCGGCCTCTCACCTTCAGCAGTTCCTGCTCATCTGCCCACAGTCAGGTGTCTGTCAAGGAAATGTTTGAATGTAAGAAGCAAATGTCACAGAGTCACCCCCTT
The DNA here is from genome assembly GCF_905171765.1 of Bufo bufo. Taxonomy (NCBI): domain Eukaryota; kingdom Metazoa; phylum Chordata; class Amphibia; order Anura; family Bufonidae; genus Bufo; species Bufo bufo. Next base: position 156,165,363 of record NC_053396.1, on the reverse strand, counting down.
GCCCGACGTCTGACAGCTGGCTTGTCGGAACTCTTAGCCCGCCAGCTTTTACAATACAAGCTGGTGGAGTCTGAGGCCTTCAAAAAATTTGTAGCTATTGGGACACCGCAGTGGAAGGTACCCGGCCGAAATTTCTTTTCACAAAAGGCAATCCCCAACCTGTACTCGATTGTGGAAAAGGAAGCCATGGCATGTCTGGCACACGGTGTTGGGGCAAGGGTCCATCTGACCACTGATACCTGGTCTGCAAATCACGGTCAGGGCAGGTATATCACGTACACTGCGCATTGGGTAAACCTGCTGACGGCTGCCAAGCATGGAATGCGTGGCTCTGCAGAGGAGTTGGTGACACCGCCACGACTTGCAGGCAGGCCTGCTGCCACCTCCTCTACTCCTCCTACTCCATCCTCCTCGCTAACCTCCTCGGCTGAGTCCTCTTCTGCTGCTGCATCTTGCTCCACATCAACTGCACCCCCCCAGCTCCCCAGGGGCTATTCCACATCCCGGATACGACAGTGTCACGCCGTCTTGGGGTTGACTTGCCTGAAAGCAGAGAGTCACACCGGACCAGCACTCCTGTACGCCCTGAACGCACAGGTGGATCAGTGGCTGACTCCGCACCAACTGGAGATCGGCAAAGTGGTGTGTGACAACGGAAGCAATTTGTTGGCGGCATTGAATTTGGGCAAGTTGACACATGTGCCGGACGTCCTCAAGAAGGCCAGGAAGGTGTGTGGCCATTTCAGGCGTTCCTACACGGCCATGGCGCACTTTTCAGATATTCATCTTTGAAACAACATGCCAGTGAGGCGCTTGATTTGCGATAGCCTGACACGTTGGAATTCAACACTCCTAATGTTCGACCGCCTGCTCCAACAAGAAAAAGCTGTCAATGAGTATTTGTATGACCGGGGTGCTAGGACTGCCTCTGCGGACCTGGGTATTTTTTTGCCACGTTACTGTACGCTCATGCACAATGCCTGTAGGCTCATTCGTCCTTTTGAGGAGGTGACAAACCTAGTCAGTCACACCGAAGGCACCATCAGCGACATCATCCCATTTGTTTTCTTCCTGGAGCATGCCCTGCGAAGAGTGCTGGATCAGGTCGTAGATGAGCGTGAAGAGGAAGAGTTGTGGTCACCATCACCACCAGAAACAGCCTTATCAGCATCGCTTGCTGGACCTGCAGCAACGCTGGAAGAGGAGTCTGAGGAAGAGGAGTCAGAGGAGAATTGTGGCTTTGAGGAGGAGGAAGACCAACCACAGCAGGCATCCCAGGGTGCTCGTTGTCACCTATCTGGTACCCTTGGTGTTGTACGTGGCTGGGGGGAAGAACAGACCTTCAATGACATCAGTGAGGACGAGGAACGGGACATGAGTAGCTCGGCATCCAACCTTGTGCAAATGGGGTCTTTCATGCTGTCATGCCTGTTGAGGGACCCTCGTATTAAAAGGCTGAAGGAGAACGACCTGTACTGGGTGGCCACACTACTAGACCCCCAGTATAAGCAGAAAATGCCTGAAATGTAACCGAATTACCGGAAGTCGGAAAGGATGCAGCAGTTCCAAAACAAGTTAAAAAGTATTCTTTACACAGCGTATAAGGGTGATGTCACAGCGCAACGGGAATCTGACAGGGAAAGAGGTGCAAGTAATCCTCCTCCTACCACGACCATGCCGGCAAGGACAGGATGCTTTACAGACGTGTTATTGATGGAGGACATGCGGACCTTTTTAAGTCCTACCCATCGCCACAGCCCTTCGGGGTCAACCCTCAGAGAACAACTCGACCGACAGGTAGCAGACTACCTCGCCTTAACTGCAGATATCGACACTCTGAGGAGCGATGAACCCCTTGACTACTGGGTGTGCAGGCTTGACCTGTGGCCTGAGCTATCCCAATTTGCAATAGAACTTCTGGCCTGCCCCGCTTCAAGTGTCCTATCAGAAAGCACCTTCAGTGCAGCAGGAGGTATTGTCACTGAGAAGAGAAGTCGCCTAGGTCAAAAAAGTCTAGATTACCTCACCTTTATTAAGATGAATGAGGCATGGATCCCGAAGGGACTGACAATGGGGGATGCATTTGACTAAAAAAGGCCTGATGAGATGCCTTGGGCTATAAAATGGTACACACGCTGCTGTATTTAATCTCTACATGCCGGATGACTTGCGTGACTTTTCCGCCACCAACTAGGGTTCAAGCCGCAATGCTTTAGTGCACTTTCTGCCTGGAAAACATACATTTTTCCGGCCGCTGCTACAATAGCAAGTTTTTAGGGCATGTGTACATGCCTAATTTTTCTGGCCTCTGGTGCTGCACTGTGGCTGCAAAAACAAAACAAAACAAAAAGGCACATACATGTGTCAATTCCCCTTCGTGATCGTTACCTTGTTGTGGTGAAGGGGCTTGCGTATCACAATGAAGCGATCACCTCTATGAGTGTGTTGGCAATGGCAATGTTGGCACACCCCATATGAGAAAAGGTGGTTGTTCATTGTGAACAGACGAAAAGCGATCGGCTGGATAATTTTGCATAGATAAAACATTAATTTTCTTTGTGATCATCTAAGGCAGGGCTGGCCAACCTGCGGCTCTCCAGCTGTTGCAAAACTACAACTCCCAGCATGCCCAGTCTGCCTACAGCTATTAGCCTACAGCAGGGAATGGTGGGAGTTGTAGTTTGACAACAGCTGGAGAGCCGCAGGTTGGCCAGCCCTGATCTAAGGTGATCATTAAAGCCTACTAGGCCAACAATGGGCCCACACTGCAGAATCATTGTTTTCTGGGTCACTTAACTGTCACTGAACTACCTCAGCACGACCACCATAGGCTTTGAAAAAACACCATCGCCTGCAATCTCCCAAACGTGCGCATGAGCACAGTCATCACTACACCAAGATTGACGCATAGAGGAATAAAATGTCATGAGTGTGTCAACTATTGACAACTCTTTGCGGTTGTCTAAACTCTATTCCATACACGTCCCCTGATAGGGGACGTAACAGGGATTAAACTGATAGGAATAGTACTACTTAACACACCACTCATATCTGGTAGCACAGTAAATTGCACGGCGCATGCGCAGTGCCCCAAATTGGAAGTAAGAGGACCGACCAAGCATCTTTTTCTATCTCCCGGTTCCTAAAATCTATTCCATACACCGGCCCCTGATAGGGGAGGTAACAGGGATTAAACTGATAGGAATAGTACTACTTAACATACCACTCATATCGGGTAGCACAGCACATTGCACGGCGCACGCTCAGTGCCCCAAATTGGAAGTAAGAGCACCGACCAAGCATCTTTTTCCATTTGCCGGTTCCTAAAATCTATTCCATACCCCACACCGGCCCCTGATAGGGGACAAAACAGAGATTAAACTGGTAAGAACAGATTTTTTTTATAAAAAAAAAGAGGACAGCCTCTACGGAGCTGGGTATTTTTTGGCCGCGTTACTGAATGCTCATGCACAATGGCTGTAGGCTCATGCGTCACGGAAGTGACAAACCTGGTCAGTGAAACCCAAGGCAACATCATCGACCTCATCCCATATGTGTTTTTTCTGGAGCGTGCCCTGCGAAGAGAGCTGGATCAGGCCGTAGATGAGCATGAAGAGGAAGAGTTGTGGTCACCATCACCACCAGAAGCAGCCTTGTCGTCGTCGATTGCAGGACCTGCGGCAACGCAGAGAGAGGAGTGTGAAGAAGAGGAGTCAGAGGAGGAAGGTGGCTTTGAGGAGGTGGAAGACCAACCACAGCAGGCGTCCCAGGGGGCTTGTTGTCAGTGTCACCTTTCGGGGACCCTTGGTGTTGTACGTGGCTGGGTGGAGGAAGAGACCTTCAATGACGTCAGTGAGGACAAGCAACGGGACATGGCTAGCTTGGTATCCAAGCTTGTGCAAATGGGGAGTTTGCGGTTGTGCAAATGGACTGTTTGCGGTTGTTTGCGGTGCGTTAAACGGTGAGTTTGGTCTCTCATAGTTTGGTCTGTCACTGTGAAGCGGGCGTAACCCTTACACTACCTGATCGATACAACATCATACCTGATGTTTTAAAGCACGTTATTCCAAACAATTTAGGAATGTTAGGTGATTTATGCCCTTTATGGATTAAAACCCGAATTTGCGTCAACTACGTAATTTTCCATGGGAGTTTTGCCATGGATCCCCCTCCGGCATGCCACAATCCAGGTGTTAGTCACCTTGAATCAATTTTTCCATCACTATTGTGGCCAGAAAGAGTCCCTGTGGGTTTTAAAATTCGCCTGCCTATTGAAGTCTATGGCGGGTCGCCCGGTTCGCCCGTTCGCGAACATTTGCGGAAATTCGCGTTCGCCGTTCGCCGTTCTCCTGCGTCGAACTCAGGGGGCAGGCGTAAGCCAGACTTATGAGGCAGGCTGTAATTGGTCATGCGCCGTACATACGTCCGCAATGACGTAATAGTCACATGCACGTATATTCGTCTTACCATTGGCCGTTTGAGGTTTAAAGGTCCCTTCCCTCCCAGTCCAAACCACTCCTCCAGAAGAAGCCTAAACGCGAAACGCACGTAGAGGGGATAGCGAATCCATATGCTGGTATGTCTTTTTTCAGATACCTTTGTACTTCAGTCATGCACTTTACATACAATTTATTCAGTGTTAGTACCTGCCGTACGGCTAATTATGTAGGATTAGATACTGTTTTGAGGTGGTGTTTCTTTGCCCTTGTGTTTAGTATCATGTATTCATCCTATGATTCACATGTGTAACAATTCTGAATGTAGGTTCTTTGGCTTTTGCACGGTTGTATATTTTGCAGTACCTGTATAAGATGGTTATGTGTTGTCCTGCGGTGCTATTTTATTGGATTCCCAACTTTCATGATTTGTATTTTAATCATGATTAATAAAAATTGATAAGTATATGAGTAAATAAATAGTTTTCACTCATTCTTTTTTGAAGGTAGATATATACAGTACAGACCAAAAGTTTGGACACACCTTCTCATTCAAAGAGTTTTCTTTATTTTCATGACTATGGAAATTGTAGATTCACACTGAAGGCATTAAAACTATGAATTAACACATGTGGAATTATATACATAACAAACAAGTGTGAAACAACTGAAAATATGTCATATGCTAGGTTCTTCAAAGTAGCCACCTTTTGCTTTGATTACTGCTTTGCACACTCTTGGCATTCTCTTGATGAGCTTCAAGAGGTAGTCCCCTGAAATGGTTTTCACTTCACAGGTGTGCCCTGTCAGGTTTAATAGGTGGGATTTCTTGCCTTATAAATGGGGTTGGGACCATCAGTTGCGTTGAGGAGAAGTCAGGTGGATACACAGCTGATAGTCCTACTGAATAGACTGTTAGAATTTGTATTATGGCAAGAAAAAAGTAACTAAGCAAAGAAAAACGAGTGGCCATCATTACTTTAAGAAATGAAGGTCAGTCAGTCAGCGGAAAAATTGGGAAAACTTTGAGAGTAAGGGCTATTTTACCATGAAGGAGAGTGATGGGGTGCTGCGCCAGATGACCTGGCCTCCACAGTCACCGGACTTGAACCCAATCGAGATGGTTTGGGGTGAGCTGGACCGCAGAGTGAAGGCAAAAGGGCCAACAAGTGCTAAGCATCTCTGGGAACTCCTTCAAGACTGTTGGAAGACCATTTCAGGTGACTACCTCTTGAAGCTCATCAAGACAATGCCAAGAGTGTGCAAAGCAGTAATCAAAGCAAAAGGTGGCTACTTTGAAGAACCTAGAATATGACATATTTTCAGTTGTTTCACACTTGTTTGTTATGTATATAATTCCACATGTGTGGTTAATTCATAGTTTTGATGCCTTCATAGTCATGAAAATAAAGAAAACTCTTTGAATGAGAAAGTGTGTCCAAACTTTTGGTCTGTACTGTATATATTTTGAGTGTTCCTGTTAGATAATTTTAGGATCTATAGTGATACAAAAAATTCATATATAGAAACAAAGAGAAACCCGCATGCAAATATGCGGAAAAATCCTCCCAAAAAGTAGATAGCAATGTGAATATGGCCTATTGATGCCATTACATGTGCAGCTTGAGCTCTGCGATTAGAGCTAATTGCTGAGCCACACCTGGAGTGCACCTATGTGGCAAGTCTAGGTGCTTCCCAGCAATTACTGGTATTCAAGGCTCAAGCCACATATGTAAAGTGCAATCTGTGCAAAAAGTGTTTCCACCATGGTTACATAGTCAACCCATAGTCTGCTATGGAAGGAAAACTAATGCCATGTTATATGCTATAATTCAGGGGTGCACAACCTTTTCTGGTTGGGGTTCACATTGTCAGACTGAAGGAATCCCAAGCGCCGAAAATAAAAGTTAAAGGTGTGTTACCAGCTGAAATACTGTATGGCGTATTGTACATACTGTATATATTATAAATGTCTGGTTACACCTCCAGGATTCCCATCTAATGGGAGAATACATGAAAATGCATGAAAATGCATGTGAGCAGCCACAAGACATATACACACAGAATGATATTAAGGGATCCATGTGGCCCCAAGGCCACAGGTTGTGCACCCCTGCTAGAATTATTAATGGGACACAGGGAATTCTAGAGGAATTCAAATTCCTGTAGCCCCACCTCTGTATATTTCCAATCATTCTTCTTATAACAGTAACAATTAAGCTACTTAAAATAGATTGGTAAGATGCAATAGGAAATCAGACACAGATCCTTGCCAATGGACAGCATATTATCTTCAAAAATATACAATTTAATCATCTCAACTCCCAAGCTGTCTCCCTCATCTTTGTACTAGTTCCATGTGAGTCACATTTTCTGAAATAATAGCATCTGTCACTTATCCGCACAGTAGGAAATCCAACGAAAAATGTCTTGAACATATGAAGAAGCACATGGCAATGTGTCTGTTACAGCATCCATAACATGCAAGCAAATTAGAATTAAGCAGAACAGCAGCACAAGGCTAGCTTAGCGTGCAAGGTCGTACTCACCACGGTGGAAGTCCTTGCAGCTACCATATAGGGTCCATAAGAAGAGCAGGCCCAGGTAATAACTATATGCCTTTTTTACTGGCTTACCATCTTCATAAGTGCTGCAGTATTTGCAAACAAGTGAGATGAAAATGACCAGAGTCGAACCACGCTTTTCTCTTACAAAGGACTTGAGGGCAAGAGCAACAACCAGCAGGCTGTCCTTGGACAATGTGATAGAAAGATAAGCAATTGGTCTGAGATGTTTTTCTCTCTTTGTCTCACCTCTTTCAAACTCTTTAAAGGGCATCTGTCAGCAGATTTGTACCTATGAAACTGGCTGACCTGTTGCATGTGCGCTTGGCAGCTGAAGGCACCTGTGTTGGTCCCATGTCATATTTGCATTGCTGAGAAAAATTATGACTTAATATATGAAAATGAGCATCTAGGAGCAACTAGGGTGTTGTTGTTACACCCAGAGGCTCCACACTCTCTGCAACTGCCACACCCTCTGCACTTTGACTGACAGAGCCAGGCGTAATGACATTTACACTGCCTGGTACTGTCGATCAAAGTGCAGAGGATGCAGCAGTTGCAAAGAAAGTGGAGCTTCTAGGTATAATGACAACTCCCCTGTTGCTCCTAGAGGCTCATTTGCACATAATTGAAACTTGCTGGTAAGTTTCTTCCAATAACCACAACTTGGTCTTCCTTCTGACTGTGTACCTGTCTGGAAATTTCCCACCAATATACTCGCTATAAACTAACTGTGAATTAGCATGCAGATACTTTCTTGGACTCAAATTCATATTCCTAAGAACAACTAAGAGCTGTGGCTTGAGTGATATCCTTCGCAAGCTTGCTGAACTCTCCACACCTCAAACTAGAGCGGCAGAGGTGGTACCATTTTAGCTTTCAACTCGATTAGAAAAGAAGCTATAAGCACCCCTACGGAAATCATATACAAAATGTTCCCCAACCAATTCTATCTTGCCCTCTACTGCATCAGATGTTTTACACTGAGTATTATCCTTGTCTGCAGAGTTGTATGAAAATAGGAAACATGAGGCACTCCTTTGCTGTCACCAGCTTTGTAAGGATCCTGTTGCTAGACAACTGTCCAAGTGTGATGGTTGTTGATGAATACCAAACATAAAAAAAAATTGAAAAATAGAGGTTCTAGATAGTGTTGAGCGAACAGTTCGAGCATAGTTCGGGTCCGTACCGAATTTTGGGGTGTTCGTGACACGGACCCGAACCCGAACTTTTTCGTAAAAGTTCGGGTTCGGGTTCGTCGTTCGGCATGTATTTTGGTGCATTTTGAAAGGCTGCAAAGCAGCCAATCAACATGCATCATACTACTTGCCCTAAGATGCCATCGCAGCCATGCCTACTATTGGCAAGGCTGTGATTGGCCAAGTGCAGCATGTGACTCAGCCTCTTTATAAGCTTGTGCGCACGTCGGGACGTGCTCACTCCCGATATGAATAGAACAGGGATAGACGCAGCTGATGCTAGGGCGAGAATAGGCAGGGATAATTGAATAACTGGAAGCAAATTTCTCTCCTCCACCTGTGATTCATCTGAACAACTGCAGCTGAGCTGCTTTTTTGATAGGGATTGGCTATTTTTAGAGTGGCCAGAGTGATTTTTCCATCCACATGTACCTGGGCTGACCGCCGGCCGCCATTTTGCTACTTGTAGTGCTGCAGCAGAAGCTGCCACAGTGTGCATTCCGAAGCTCCAAACAAGTCAGACATCTACACCTGGGATTCAGACCAATAGCGATTTAGCAGCACAGTCCAAGGCTATTTTTTTTAAAGGTTGTGCAGACCATTTTGTGGCACATGTTACTGGGCTGATAGGCGGCGGCCATCTTGGGACTAGTGCTGCAGCACAATCTCTCCCAACGTCCATTAATCACTTGTAATAGTGGTCTGTGCCATAGAAATCCTACATCAGGGACTTGGGTGTGCTTGTGTCACCCCTACTAATACCAGTCCACCTGTAATCCATACAGTGAAAAGACATAAAGTATTCCAGTGAGGGAATTTTTTTTTTATTTAAAAAAGGCCAAGTTAGTTTATCTGGCGTTCAATATACTAGATACAGTTAGGCCTGCGTTTCATACATCTGGAATTAGCAAACTAATGTGCTGGGGTTGGGAAAACATATATGTACCCATACTAGAATCTGTCAAAGAAAGCGGTACTCACATATAACAGTCATTCCATCTGTAATCCATACAGTCAAAAGACTGAAAGTATTCCAGTGAGGGAATTTTTTTTATTTAAAAAAGGCCAAGTTAGTTTATCTGGCGTTCAATATACTAGATACAGTTAGGCCTGCGTTTCATCCATCTGGAATTAGCAAACTAATGTGCTGGGGTTGGGAAAACATATATGTACCCATACTAGAATCTGTCAAAGAAAGCGGTACTCACATATAACAGTCATTCCATCTGTAATCCATACAGTCAAAAGACTGAAAGTATTCCAGTGAGGGGATTTTTTTTTATTTAAAAAAGGCCAAGTTAGTTTATCTGGCGTTCAATATACTAGATACAGTTAGGCCTGCGTTTCATACATCTGGAATTAGCAAACTAATGTGCTGGGGTTGGGAAAACATATATGTACCTATACTAGAATCTGTCAAAGAAAGCGGTACTCACATATAACAGTCATTCCATCTGTAATCCATACAGTCAAAAGACTGAAAGTATTCCAGTGAGGGAATTTTTTTTATTTAAAAAAGGCCAAGTTAGTTTATCTGGCGTTCAATATACTAGATACAGTTAGGCCTGCGTTTCATACATCTGGAATTAGCAAACTAATGTGCTGGGGTTGGGAAAACATATATGTACCCATACTAGAATCTGTCAAAGAAAGCGGTACTCACATATAACAGTCATTCCATCTGTAATCCATACAGTCAAAAGACTGAAAGTATTCCAGTGAGGGAATTTTTTTTATTTAAAAAAGGCCAAGTTAGTTTATCTGGCGTTCAATATACTAGATACAGTTAGGCCTGCGTTTCATACATCTGGAATTAGCAAACTAATGTGCTGGGGTTGGGAAAACATATATGTACCCATACTAGAATCTGTCAAAGAAAGAGGTACTCACATATAACAGTCATTCCATCTGTAATCCATACAGTCAAAAGACTGAAAGTATTCCAGTGAGGGAATTTTTTTTTTATTTAAAAAAGGCCAAGTTAGTTTATCTGGCGTTCAATATACTAGATACAGTTAGGCCTGCGTTTCATACATCTGGAATTAGCAAACTAATGTGCTGGGGTTGGGAAAACATATATGTACCCATACTAGAATCTGTCAAAGAAAGCGGTACTCACATATAACAGTCATTCCATCTGTAATCCATACAGTCAAAAGACTGAAAGTATTCCAGTGAGGGGATTTTGCTTATAAAAAATAATATATTTCATTGTGGTGCGAGTTGAATCGCAACAATGAAGAAAAATACTATTAAGGGACGAGGACGCGGTCGTGGTGGTGTCCGTGGAGCCTCTGTTGCTGGTAGAGGACGTGGCCGTTCGGCCCCAGGCGCACACAGTAGGGAACGAACTCCCTCAACTAGCCGGCAGAATGTACCGCAATATCTCGTGGGGACCAATGCCGCTCTTAGGATGGTAAGGCCTGAGCAGGTACAGGCATTAATCGATTGGGTGGCCGACAGTGCTTCCAGCACGTTCACCACATGGTCTTCCACCCAGTCTTCTGCGGAAAGCGCACAGGTGGCACCTGAAAACCAAGCCCATCAGTCTGTCACATCACCCCCAAGCATATCAGGGAAACGGTCTGAGCCACAAGTTATGCAGCAGTCTCTTCTTCTGTTTGAAGACTCTGCTTCCAGGGTTTCCCAGGGGCGTCCACCTAGCCCTTCCCCAGTGGAGGAAGACATACCATGCACTGACGCACAACCACTTATGTCTCCAGATGAAGAGGACATGGGAATACCACCACAGCAGAGTCACCGACTCTCTGATGATGACGAAACACAGGTGCCCACTGCCGCGTCTTTTTGCAGTGTGCAGACTGAACAGGAGGAGGTCAGGGAGGGAGACTGGGTGGAAGACGATGCAGAGGACGATGAGGTCTTAGACCCCACATGGACTGAAGGTCGTGGCGATGACTTTCACAGTTCAGAGGAAGAGGTAGTGGTGAGACCGAGACAACAGCGAAGCCAAAGAGGGAGCAGGGGGCCAAAGCAGACGAGCCGCCGCCCCCAGAGTTCGCCTGCTACTGGACATCGCCAACAGGGACCCAGCCCCACAAAGGCAGCTTCAAAGAGTTCCCTGGCATGGCACTTCTTTAAACAATGTCCTACCGACAAGACCCGAGTGACTTGCACGCTCTGCCATCAGAGCCTGAGGCGAGGCATTAACGTTCTGAACCTCAGCACAACCTGCATGACCAGGCATCTACATGCAAAGCATGAACTGCAGTGGGGTACACACCTTAAAAACCAGGCACTCGCTGAGGCTCCCCCTGCTCCCTCTACCGCTGCTGCCTCGGCTTCCGCCTCGAGAGGAATGTTGCCACCTGCCGAGCAGCAAACAGAGGATGTGCCACCGACACCACCACCACCGCCACCGTCAACTAGCGTCTCCACTATATCACACAGCAGCGTTCAGCTCTCAATATCTCAAACCTTAGAGAGGAAGCGCAAATTCCCCCCGAGTCACCCTCGAGCCCTTGGCCTGAACGCCAGCATTTCTAAACTGCTGGCCTTTGAAATGCTGTCATTCCGGCTGGTGGACACAGACAGCTTCAAACAGCTGATGGCCATGGCTGTCCCGCAGTATGTGGTTCCCAGCCGCCACTACTTCTCCAAGACAGCCGTGCCTTCCCTGCACATGCAAGTGTCCGATAAAATCAAGTGTGCACTGCGCAACGCCATTTGTGGCAAGGTCCACCTAACCACAGATACGTGGACCAGTAAGCACGGCCAGGGACGCTATATCTCACTAACTGCACACTGGATGAATGTAGTGGCGGCTGGGCCCCCGGCGGACAGTTCCTTGGCGCACGTCCTTCCGCCCCCTAGGATCGCAGGGCATCATTCTCTGCCTCCTGTAGCCTCCTCCTCCTCCTACTCGGCTTCCTCCTCCACTGCTTCCACCAGCTCATCCGGTCAGCCACACACCTTCACCACCAACTTCAGCACAGCCCGGGGTAAACGTCAGCAGGCCATTCTGAAACTCATATGTTTGGGGGACAGGCCCCACAGCGCAAAGGAGTTGTGGCGGGGTATTGAACAACAGACCGACGAGTGGTTTCTGCCGGTGGGCCTCAAGCCAGGCCTGGTGGTATGCGATAATGGGCGAAATCTCGTGGCAGCTCTGGGACTAGCCGGTTTGACGCACATCCCTTGCCTGGCGCATGTGCTGAACTTGGTGGTGCAGAGGTTCATTCACCACTACCCCAACATGTCAGAGCTGCTGCATAAAGTGCGGGCCGTCTGTGCGCGCTTCCGCCGTTCACATCCTGCCGCTGCTCGCCTGTCTGCGCTACAGCGGAACTTCGGCCTTCCCGCTCACCGCCTCATATGCGACGTGCCCACCCGGTGGAACTCCACCTTGCACATGCTGGAGAGACTGTGCGAGCAGCAGCAGGCCATAGTGGAGTTTCAGCTGCAGCACGCTCGCGTCAGTCGTACTGCCGAACAGCACCACTTCACCACCAATGATTGGGCCTCCATACGAGACCTGTGTGCCCTGCTGCGCTGTTTCGAGTACTCCACCAACATGGCCAGTGGCGATGACACTGTTATCAGCGTTACAATACCACTTCTATGTCTCCTTGAGAAAACACTTAGGGCAATGATGTTAGAGGAGGTGGCCCAGGTGGAGGAGGAGGAGGAGGATGAGGGCTCGTTTCTAACACTTTCGGGCCAGTCTGTTCGAAGTGGCTCAGAGGGAGGTTTGTTTAAGCAGCAGAGGACAGGTTCACAAGTCGCCAGCCAAGGCACTGTACTGGAGGACGAGGAGGATGAGGAGGAGGAGGTGGAGGGGGACGAGGATGACGCAAGTTCACAGCGGGGTGGCAGCCCAGGCCCATCACTGGTGCATGGCTGGGGGGATACGGTGGACGATGACGATACGCCTCCCACAGAGGACAGCTTGTCCTTACCCATGGGTAGCCTGGCCCACATGAGCGAATATATGCTCCAATGCCTGCGCAACGACAGCAGAGTTGCCCACGTTTTAACGTGTGCAGACTACTGGGTGGCCACCCTGCTGGATCCCCGGTATAAAGACAATGTGCCCACTTTAATTCCTGAACTGGAGCGCGACCGTAAGATGCGCGAGTACAAGCGCACGCTGATAGAGGCGCTCTTGAGAGCATTCCCACATGTCACAGGGGAACAGGTGGAAGGTGAAGGCAGAGGAGTGGCAAGAGGTCGCCAACGCAGCTGTGTCATGGCCAGCTCATCTGAGGGCAGGGTCAGCATGGCAGAAATGTGGAAAAGTTTTGTCTCCACGCCACAGCTATCTGCACCGACACCTGATACGGAACGTGTTAGCAGGAGGCAGCATTTCACTAACATGGTTGAACAGTATGTCTGCACACCCCTCCACATCCTGACGGATGGTTCGGCCCCATACAACTACTGGGTTTCGAAATTGTCCACGTGGCCAGAGTTAGCATGTTATGCCTTGGAGGTGCTTTCCTGCCCGGCGGCCAGCGTTTTATCTGAACGCGTATTCAGCACGGCAGGGGGCGTCATTACTGACAAGCGCAGCCGCCTGTCCACAGCCAACGTGGACAAGCTGACCTTCATAAAGATGAACCAGGCATGGATCCCACAGGACCTGTCCCTCCCTTGTGCAGAGTAGTCCTTATTAACTGCCTAAAACATGTCTTGTTGTGCTACGGGCCACTTCTTTATTTGATACAAATTTTATGAAACCCACAGTTGAATGAAACTCTTCTCTGTCTGGGCGCCGGGGCCTAACCAGATGAAAGTGGCCGGTTAAACTAACGGGTGACATGAAGCCATAACCTCTGCCATGCTACCTCTGTCTTCTGTCTGGGTGCTGAGGCCTAAGTCAAATAAAGCGGTCTTCTGCTGTGCTGGGGGATATGAAGCTAATCTCTGACCTCTCTCCTCTGTCTGGGTCCAAAGGCCTAAATCACTGAAAGAGGCCTTCTCCTGTGGTGTGTGATATGATGCCAGAATATGTGCTGTGGGGCCTCTCTCCTCTTCCTGGGTGCAGGGGTCAAATAAACTAAATTGTGGCCTACTCCTGTGGTGGTTGATATGATGCCTGATTCTCTGATGTGGAACCTCTCTCCTCTGTTTGGGTGAAGGGGTCAAAGTAACTAAATGGTGGCTTCTCCTGTGGTGGCTGATATGATGCCAGAATATGTGCTGTGGTGCCTCTCTCCTCTTCCTGGGTGCAGGGGTCAAAGTAACTAAATGGTGGCTTCTCCTGTGGTGGCTGATATGATGCCAGAATATGTGCTGTGGGGCCTCTCTCCTCTTCCTGGGTGCAGGGGTCAAAGTAACTCAATGGTGGCTTCTCCTGTGGTGGCTGATATGATGCCAGAATATGTGCTGTGGTGCCTCTCTCCTCTTCCTGGGTGCGGGGGTCAAAGTAACTCAATGGTGGCTTCTCCTGTGGTGGCTGATATGATGCCAGAATATGTGCTGTGGGGCCTCTCTCCTCTTCCTGGGTGCAGGGGTCAAAGTAACTCAATGGTGGCTTCTCCTGTGGTGGTTAGTATGATGCCAGAATATGTGCTGTGGGGCCTCTCTCCTCTTCCTGGGTGCAGGGGTCAAAGTAACTCAATGGTGGCTTCTCCTGTGGTGGCTGATATGATGCCAGAATATGTGCTGTGGGGCCTCTCTCCTCTTCCTGGGTGCAGGGGTCAAAGTAACTCAATGGTGGCTTCTCCTGTGGTGGCTGATATGATGCCAGGATATGTGCTGTGGTGCCTCTCTCCTCTGTCTGGGTCCAAAGGCCTAAATCACTGAAAGAGGCCTTCTCCTGTGGTGTGTGATATGATGCCTGAATATGTGCTGTGGTGCCTCTCTCCTCTTCCTGGGTGCGGGGGTCAAAGTAACTCAATGGTGGCTTCTCCTGTGGTGGCTGATATGATGCCAGAATATGTGCTGTGGTGCCTCTCTCCTCTTCCTGGGTGCGGGGGTCAAAGTAACTCAATGGTGGCTTCTCCTGTGGTGGCTGATATGATGCCAGAATATGTGCTGTGGGGCCTCTCTCCTCTTCCTGGGTGCAGGGGTCAAAGTAACTCAATGGTGGCTTCTCCTGTGGTGGTTAGTATGATGCCAGAATATGTGCTGTGGGGCCTCTCTCCTCTTCCTGGGTGCGGGGGTCAAAGTAACTCAATGGTGGCTTCTCCTGTGGTGGCTGATATGATGCCAGAATATGTGCTGTGGTGCCTCTCTCCTCTTCCTGGGTGCAGGGGTCAAAGTAACTAAATGGTGGCTTCTCCTGTGGTGGTTGATATGATGCCTGATTCTCTGCTGTGAAACCTCTCTCCTCCATCTGGGTGTAGGGGTCAAAGTCTTTCAAAGTCGCCTTCTCCTGTGCTGATTGATATAAAGCTGATGGTTGTGCCATCTGACATGGTTGCCAGGGTCTGATTCAATGGGGGCCTACTCCTGTGGTGGGTGATCTAAATGCCTGATTCTCTGCTGTGAAACCTCTCTCCTCCGTCTGGGTGTAGGGGTCAAAGTCTTTCAAAGTCGCCTTCTCCTGTGCTGATTGATATGAAGCTGATGGTTGTGCCATCTGACATGGTTGCCGGGGTCCCATTAAATTGTGGCCTACTCCTGTGGTGGTTGATATGATGCCTGATTCTCTGATGTGGAACCTCTCTCCTCTGTTTGGGTGAAGGGGTCAAAGTAACTAAATGGTGGCTTCTCCTGTGGTGGCTGATATGATGCCAGAATATGTGCTGTGGGGCCTCTCTCCTCTTCCTGGGTGCAGGGGTCAAAGTAACTCAATGGTGGCTTCTCCTGTGCTGATTGATATAAAGCTGATGGTTGTGCCATCTGACATGGTTGCCAGGGTCTGATTCAATGGGGGCCTACTCCTGTGGTGGGTGATCTAAATGCCTGATTCTCTGCTGTGAAACCTCTCTCCTCCGTCTGGGTGTAGGGGTCAAAGTCTTTCAAAGTCGCCTTCTCCTGTGCTGATTGATATGAAGCTGATGGTTGTGCCATCTGACATGGTTGCCGGGGTCCCATTAAATTGTGGCCTACTCCTGTGGTGGTTGATATGATGCCTGATTCTCTGATGTGGAACCTCTCTCCTCTGTTTGGGTGAAGGGGTCAAAGTAACTAAATGGTGGCTTCTCCTGTGGTGGCTGATATGATGCCAGAATATGTGCTGTGGGGCCTCTCTCCTCTTCCTGGGTGCAGGGGTCAAAGTAACTCAATGGTGGCTTCTCCTGTGGTGGCTGATATGATGCCAGAATATGTGCTGTGGTGCCTCTCTCCTCTTCCTGGGTGCGGGGGTCAAAGTAACTCAATGGTGGCTTCTCCTGTGGTGGCTGATATGATGCCAGAATATGTGCTGTGGTGCCTCTCTCCTCTTCCTGGGTGCGGGGGTCAAAGTAACTCAATGGTGGCTTCTCCTGTGGTGGCTGATATGATGCCAGAATATGTGCTGTGGTGCCTCTCTCCTCTTCCTGGGTGCAGGGGTCAAAGTAACTAAATGGTGGCTTCTCCTGTGGTGGTTGATATGATGCCTGATTCTCTGCTGTGAAACCTCTCTCCTACATCTGGGTGTAGGGGTCAAAGTCTTTCAAAGTCGCCTTCTCCTGTGCTGATTGATATAAAGCTGATGGTTGTGCCATCTGACATGGTTGCCAGGGTCTGATTCAATGGGGGCCTACTCCTGTGGTGGGTGATCTAAATGCCTGATTCTCTGCTGTGAAACCTCTCTCCTCCGTCTGGGTGTAGGGGTCAAAGTCTTTCAAAGTCGCCTTCTCCTGTGCTGATTGATATGAAGCTGATGGTTGTGCCATCTGACATGGTTGCCGGGGTCCCATTAAATTGGGGCCTACTCCTGTGGTGGGTGATCTAAATGCCTGATTCTCTGCTTTGAAACCTCTCTCCTCCGTCCGGGTGTAGGGGTCAAAGTCTGTCAAAGTCGCCTTCTCCTGTGCTGATTGATATAAAGCTTATGCTTGTGCCATCTGACATGGTTGCCGGGGTCTGATTCAATGGTGGCCTACTCCTGTGGTGGGTGATCTAAATGCCTGATTCTCTGCTGTGTAACCTCTCTCCTCTGTCTGGGTGTAGGGGTCAAAGTAACTAAATGGTGGCCTACTCCTGTGGTGGGTGATATGATGCCTGGTTCTCTGCTGTGGGACCTCTCTCCTTTGTCTGGGTGCTGTGGTCAAAATAATAGTAAGTGACCTTCTCCATTGGTGGGTGACTTGAAGCCTGATTCTGTGCTATGGGACCTCACTCCAATTAATATTGTTTAATTTTTATTTATTTTATGTTAACTCATCATTTCCCTATCTACATTTGTTTGCAGGGGATTTAACTACATTTTGCTGCCTTTTGCAGCCCTCTAGCCCTTTCCGGGTGTGTTTTACAGCCTTTTTAGTGCCCAAAAGTTCGGGTCCCCATTGACTTCTATGGGGTTCGGGTTCGGGATGAAGTTCGGGTCGAGTTCGGATCCCGAACCCGAACATTTTTCGAAAGTTCGGCCGAACTCGTCGAACCCGAACATCCAGGTGTTCGCTCAACTCTAGTTCTAGAATATGAAGACTCCAGAATCATGTTTTTTACTTTCAACCTTATAAATGTTTAAGACTTTGGGTATATTAGGTCCTTATTAATGCAATATAAGTGCTATCGCAAGATTTTAACTATGTAAGTTATTTATTGGAAAGCATTTGCAAGCTAATAAAACCTTACTGTGGAAATGAACAATTAAACTATGTTGCCATGAGGATCATTAACACATATTACAAAAATGAGATATCTCTCTAGCTATTCCAACATATTCTGTGAGATGAAAATAACAAGAAATGTTATCCTCTGCTCAAACCAGTTTTTCCCCGCAGACAATTCCAGCTATGTACGGATTATTTTGCACATCAGCACAGAAATCCAAAAAATAAAGAAATGTGGTACGGATAATCAGCAGCAAATATCAGTGCAGCTGCTGGAGCCTCGAAATTGGATGAGTCAGAGCGGAGCCCGAGGTTGTACTGATTAACAGACCCCTTCATATAGCAACTAGACAGAGGTAATCAATGAGAACATGTTTTGAACAGAGAAGAAGACTCTGACAATAGAATAATCTCTTTTCTCTTTTTATTTTCTTAATAGGCCTGACTTGCAATAAAATGTCCTATTTAATTTAATTAACCTATCCAAATGAAATACTTTGAAGAAAGAATATAAATGGAATGTGTTTAAAAAAAAAAAAAGTCTTCTTTCAATTTAATAGAAAGGGTTGATACATAGCCTATAGTGTCAGTTATAACAATGTGCTTCCATTTATGACAGGAACAGCTTGCATTTCATTATGTTTCCTTCCAAATATTACTTTTTTTATTAATCTTTCCATTTACTCTGTAATTTTCACTATACAATCCATCATATAATGTACAGTTAGTTTACAGGGACACTGAGCTTTTACAAACATTTGAGATGTCATAACGTATCCAAAGTTTCGATCAGTGAGGGTTTGAGTGCTGAGACTTCCACTGATCCCTAGAACAAGGAGAGAGAAGCCTCTCTCTTCTCACAGGAGATGGAATTAAGATATGGCCATGGACTTTCTATAGAGTCTGTCTCATGTTGCCAGGAGAGAGAGAGAGTAATAAAAAAATCTATTTTTAATCCTCGTTCTAGTGATCAGTGGGGGTCTCTCCACTCAGACCCCCACCAATTAAAACCTTTGATATGCCTCTATGACATAGCAAAAGTTTTTTAAAAGCTCAGCGATACTTTAAAACATTTTTCCGGACTACCCTTATCCAAAGCAATCATGCAAAACCAATATTCATTTGCTTAAGTGGACAAAGATAACTAAACTCTCCAAAGCTCCTTCTTCATGACTGAATAACACCATCATACCATGACTAAAGATTACCCCATAATGTGACTGAATAATTTATATATTTAATTCTAACTAAATAGCAATTTTATGTTTCATTTAGTCGAAGTCTAAAGACCCAATCTGAAGGCTAAGGGTATGGCCACACAGTCAGGTTTCCACATGCAGTTTGGAAAGCCAAAATCAGGAGTGAGTTAAAGAGGAGACATCATATCTGTCTTTTATTCTTTCTGTCCTTTTATGATCCACTCCTGATTTTGGCTTCCAAAGCAGCATGCAGAAACCTGACCATGTGGCCGTGCCCTAAGCATGGTGGGTCAGTGTTTAGGACTAGTGCCTTGTAGCAGTTCGAATCCAACCAAGGACAACATCTGCATGTAGTTTGTATGTTCTCCCTGTGTTTGTGTCAGCTTCTTCTGGTTTCCTCCCGCACTCCAAAGACACACTAATAGGAAATTTAGATTGGGAGCTCCTCCATAGAAGCAAGTAATGATAATGTCTGAAAAGCGCTTTGGCACTTTTAGCAGAGAAGAGGTAATGGGGTTATACTATGATTATTGCAAAAAATTAAAATCAGACGTCATACAGTAAAAGACAATCTCTTCCTAACAAAACTAGAACCAGCCCTATACCTCACATTAATCCAGAGATCTCCCCATTGAATGCTCTGTTAGATTTATATCAAGCTGGCAGTTCAGGGGAGTGTATTTACTGCTGCAGGTAAGGGTGTGTGTCTATGCTCTACATATCACAGCTCAGGAGGCAGTTGTAGGATGGAACTGAGCATGTGTGGCTTTTTCAGTAAGCCGGACAAAGAAATAAAAAATTTAAAAAAATTAAAAAAAACAGCAAGTGGCGTTATGCAGATACAATTTAGTAAATAACTCAGTAGCTAGCAATAATTCATTTTTATTTGCATGCAATAACAAAAATATTCAGAACCAGGTGCTGGTTTGAAAACTATAGAATATTTTTCATGGGACAACCTCTTTAATCACTTCTAAATTAATAGGATTTGCTACATACTTCGCAAAAACAAAGTTTTCAAATTTGCTTCAGTTGAATTGTGTAAAAGTGGTGTTCAGTGCCATTTTGCTTTGAAAATTAGTGAGGGAAACAAAAGGCAGGAAGAAGAATGGAGGATCACATGACACTTGGAGGAAGTGGGGGAGGGCTTGCCCTAATTGGCTTACAGGCTGACAGGTGGCAGTAAGCAGGCAGGTCCTTATGCGGAAAAAAAAATAATCACTATTCTTTGTTCAGTTTGTGACCTGGATGGACCCATTTTCTTCTGTATAGGAAGGAACAGGTAGCCAGCTTTTTTTTTAATCCTCAAGTTTCCACAGTTCATAGGTTAATTGCCAGCAGCACAATAGCATATATTTTGCTCGAAATGTCGAGCAATTATGCATTTTTTTTCTTCTAAAAAACAGTTTAAAATTACTGTTTATAATTGGAAATTTCAGTGAATTATACCTTTATTACTGAATGAGTTGCATATTGGGTAGTTACAGCAAAAGCAATACTGCAATAATTCCATTTTTATACCCATGTTATTAAAACTGTTGCAGTATATGACAAGATAAAGGATAATTACTAGTTTTGAGCGAGCATGATCGGCCAAATACCAGTTTGGCTCGAGCATCGATATTCTCGGCATATGGTGGTATTCGGCCGAGTACAGCATATGCTCGAGCGCAATGCTCGAGTATCCTTCCCGCACATTTCATGGATGCTAAGCAGCCAATAAACGTGCAGGTAAGTACTGCCCTCACTGTAAAGCCAGTAGCCATGTTGGCTAATGGCATTACAATGATTGGTTGGCCGGAACGCGTCATCGGGTGCTATATAGTACCAGATGACGCGTGTTCAGCTCCTTCTAAGTTAGGGAGAGCTGAGCATAGGAAGGGACAGAGAGTGTAGGGAGTGTAATTGAATTACATTTTTCTACAAAAAATGTTTCATAGACCCAAAAGTCTTTGTAAGGACTATTGTGTGGGACAGCAGCAATATATGTTTGTAGCACAACCTGCGCTAAATTGCTCAGTGTTAGGGAGAGCTGTGCATAGGAAGGGTCAGACAGGGTAGGGAGTGTAATAGGAAGATTTTTATACAAAAAACTTTTCAGAGACCCAAAAGTCCTTTGAAGGACTATTGTGTGTGACAGCAGCAATATATATTTTTAGTGCATCCTGTGCAAAATACCGTGTAATAGGCTGCTGTGGACAGTTAAATTATATGCGCCACATCTCCTATGTAAATTGTGCTCATCCTTAAAATATCAGTGACATCCAGTGCACTTTTTCTGTAGACGGTGTCCTCTGCGGACAGTAATTATCCGCGCCACATCTCCTGTTTAAAGTGTGTGCATCCCTAAAATATCAGTGACATCCAGTGCAGTTTTTCCATAGATAGTGTCCGCTGTGGATAGTTAAACTATCCGCGCCACATCTCCTGTTTAAACTGTGCGTATCCCTAAAATATCAGAGACATCCAGTACACTTTTTCCGTAGACGGTGGCCCCTGCGGACAGTAAAATTATCTGCGCCAAATCTCCTGTTTAAAGTGTGCACATCCCTAAAATATCAGTGACATACAGTCCACTTTTTCTGTAGACGGTTTCCCCTGCGTACATTTAAATTATCCACGCCACATCTCCGGTTTAAAGTGTGCGCATCCCTCAAATATCAGTGACATCCAGTGCACTTTTTCCGTAGACAGTGTCCGCTGCGGACAGTTAAATTATCTGTTCCACATCTCCTGTTTAAACTGTGTGCATCCCTAAAATATCAGTGACATCCAGTACACTTTTTCCGTAGATGGTGTCCCCTGCGGACAGTAAAATTATCTGCACCACTTCTCCTGCTTAAAGTGTGCGCATCCCTAAAATATCAGTGACATCCAGTGCACTTTTTCCGTAGACAGTGTCCGCTGCGGACAGTTAAATTATCAGCGCCACATCTCCTGTTTAAACTGTGTGCATCCCTAAAATATCAGTGACATCCAGTGCAGTTTTTCCATTGACGGTGTCCGCTGTGGACAGTTACATTTTCCGTGCCACATCTCCTGTTTAACCGCCTCACGTCCGCCCATAGGATATAAACGTCCTATGGGTGGACGTCTATTTCTGACAGCACGTTTTAAAACGTCCTGTCAGAAATAGCAGCTGCACGCTAATCGTGCAGCTGCTGATCGGGTTGCCCGCTGTCAGTGACAGCAGGGCAACCCTAAGACAAGGCAGGGACAGTGCCCAGGTGTCCCTGCCTTCACGATCGCTGCAGACACAGCGCTCACTGAGCGCTGTGTCTGCAGAGCAGGAAGCGCTGTGCGCTTCCTGTTCCGGCCCGGCGGTCATGTGACCGCCGTGAACGGAGTGTGCAGGGGCTGTGTGAGGTCTCTCAGAGACCTCGATCAGCCCTGCTGTGAGGCTGTACAGTGCAGGATTGCTGCTGTACAGCCTCTATAGGGGTGCATTTGTCCTGTAACTGGGGCTACTATGTCAGCCCCAGTTACAGGAGAAATCAACAGTGTAAAAAAAAATAAAAAGTGAAGTAAATGTCCCCCAGAGGTCTTGTATGACCTTATGGGGGACGAAAAGTGTAAAATAAAATAAAAATAAAATAAAGGGTTGAAAAAATAAAATAAAAAAAAGTTTCACATGTAAAAAAAAAAAAAAAATCCCAAGTAAGGAATAAAAAAAAAAAAATAAAATAGAAAAAATAAAATAGACATATTTAGTATTGCCGCGTCCGTAAAAACCAGCTCTATAAAAATATCACATGACCTAACCCCTCGGGTAAACACCGTAAAAAATAAATAAAAAAAAATGTGTCAAAACAAGCAATTTTTGTCACCTTGCATCACAAAAGGTGCAACACCAAGTGATCAAAAACGCGTATGTCCCACAAAATGGTACCAATAAAACCGTCACCTCATCCCGCAAAAAATGAGCCCCTACATAAGAAAATCTCTCAAAAAATAAAAAAACTATAGCTCTTAGAACATGGAGACACTAAAACATCATTTTTTTGGTTTCAAAAATGCTATTATTGTGTTAAAGTGAAACAAATAAAAAAAAGTATACATATTAGGTATTGCCGCGTCCGTAAAAACAAGCTCTATAAAAATATCACATGACCTAACCCCTCGGGTGAACACCGTAAAAAAAAAAAAAAAAAACTGTGTCAAAACAAGCAATTTTTGTCACCTTGCATCACAAAAGGTGCAACACCAAGTGATCAAAAACGCGTATGTCCCACAAAATAGTACCAATAAAACCGTCACCTCATCCCGCAAAAAATGAGCCCCTACATAAGAAAATCTCTCAAAAAAAAAACTATAGCTCTCAGAACATGGACACATTAAAACATAATTTTTTGGTTTCAAAAATGCTATTATTGTGTAAAACTTTAATAAATTAGAAAAAGTATACATATTAGGTATCGCCACGTCCGTAACAATCTGCTCTATAAAAATGTCACTTGACTGAACCCCTCAGGTGAACGCTGTAAAAATAAATAAATAGAAACTGTGCTAAAACAACCAATTTTTTGGTCACCTTGCCCCATAAAGTGTTATAATGAATGATCAAAAAATCATATGTACGCAAAAATAGTACTAATAAAACTGGCACCTTATCCCCTAGTTTCCAAAATGGGGTCACTTCTTGGGAGTTTCTACTGTAAGGGTGCATCAGGGGGCTTCAAATGGGACATGGCATCTAAAAACCATGTGGAGTTCCTTTTCTTCTGCGCCCTGCCGTGTGCCCATACAGAAGTTTACGACCACATGTGGGGTGTTTCTGTAAACCGCAGAATCTGGGTAATAAATATTGAGTTTTGTTTGGCTGTTAACCATCGATGTGTTAAAGAAAAAAATTGATTAAAATGGAAAATCTGCCAAAAAAGTGAAATTTAAAAATTTGATCTCCATTTTCCTTTAATTCTTGTGGAACGCCTAAAGGGTTAACAAAGTTTGTAAAATCGGTTTTGAATACCTTGAGGGGTGTAGTTTCTACAATGGGGTCATTTATGGGGGTATCCACTATGTAGGCCCCACAAAGTGACTTCAGACCTGAACTGGTCCTTATAAAGTGGGTTTTGGCAATTTTCTTAAAAATTTGAAGAATTGCTTCTAAACTTCTAAGCCTTCTAACGTCCTAAAAAAATAAAATGACATTTCCAAAATGATGCCAACATAAAGTAGACATATGGGGAATGTTAAATAATAAATATTTTATGAGGTATCACTTTCTGTTTTAAAAGCAGAGAAATTGAAATTTAGAAAATTGCGAATTTTTCAAATTTTTGGGTAAATTTGTGATTTTTTCATAAATAAAGGTGAAATATTTTGACTCAAATTTATGACTATCATGAAGTACAATGTGTCACGAGAAAACAATCTCTGAATGACTTGGATAAATAAAGGTGTTCCAAAGTTATTACCACATAAAGTGAGAGTTTTGCAAAATTTGGCCTGGTCAGGAAGGGGGCAAAGGGCCCAGATGGGAAGTGGTTAAAGTGTATGCATCCCTAAAATATCGGTGACATCCAGTGCACTTTTTCTGTAGACAGTGTCACCTGCGGACAGTTAAATTATCCGCGCCACATCTCCTGTTTAAAGTGTGCGCATCCCTAAAATATCAGTGACATCCAGTGCACTTTTTTCATAGACAAGGCGAACAATGACATTACCTGTGGTACCTGTCCTGTATAACGTTTCCTCATCACATATACCTTTGTAAATTTTTTTGCACATGCACTTCCAAATCCTATCCTACTGTACGTGTGACATACTTTTAAGCATATATCACATTTAAATTGAAGAAGGCGAGCAGTAAGGGATGGGGAAGTGGCCGTGATGCTGATGGTGCACGCAGAGGCCGTAGCCCTGGGCACGGAGAAACAGTGCCTGTTGCCAGAGGACAAGAAAAACAATCATCCAAGATACATAGCTTCATGTCCCAGTTTTCAGGGCTGCACAGGACACCACTCTTGAAGTCAGACCAGTGCGACCAGGTGGTAGGTTGGATTGCAGCAGATAATGCTTCCAGTCGGTTAAGCACCACCCTGTCTTCCACCAAGTCCAGTCTCAGTAGCCAGGAGTCTGGTCAACATAATACTCACCCTGATCTTCCTTCCTCCCACCATTTACAGTCTGGCCAAACAAGTGATCCCGGTTATTCCGAGGACCTCTTTCCATCGCCATTTATTCTGTCTCAGCATCGGTTGTACCTGCGACAAGCTTCTTGTAGACCCAGTCTGTAAGGATGTGTGCGGCAGGTTGAATGATCACTTTAACAGATAGCTTACTCAATGAATAAAGACTCCAGAGGTGATTTTTAATGCTTCTTTATGCTTCAAGGTAGCAAGGATATAAACATAGAGGCTTTTTCATAGGTAAATTTCTAATGAAGTTACACAGCTTCCACACTCTGCAGTCTCCTCATAACAACTATACAAAATGGAGTTACAGCAGGAAATGGAGGGTAGGAACAACCAACTAGCCAGAAACAGCAGGGGTGTAAGGATCATACCAAATAATATAGTAACATAACATGTAATAACAACTGCTGGACAGTAAAAGCTGCGTGGCAGCACACTCCCCGCCTGGTATCGAGAGATACCACTATACACTACATTATTTTCTTTTAACATACTATTAACATTGCATACAGTAACATGCTATTTAACCTTCTCAAATCTATAAGCTAGCTATAGTAAAGGTCTTAAGTGACTCCTTCACATAACGTTAGATCTGAATTTTTGGATGCAGGCATAATTAGGACTGTCTCGTGACTGGTCTCAGGAAGGTTTTTGATGCCCCATCCTTAACGATCCTGACTTCCACACTTCGGACTCTTCCATCATCACTAGTAATGGCCTTTGTAATAAGTCCAACTGGCCACTGGATCCGGTGAGCTTGCTGGTCTTTTAACAGGACCAGGTCCCCTTCCTTTAAGTTAGGCTTCTGGGTTTGCCACTTTTTACGTCCTTGAAGAAGTGTGAGATATTCCTTCATCCATCTGTCCCAGAAACAATCTGCAAGGTATTGAGCGTATCTCCACTGACGTTTATATATGTCCTTTTCATCGAAGATACCCTTTGGCGCTGGAATCTGTCCAATCTTCCGGCTCAATAATGTAGCTGGAGTTAAGATAGTCAGAAATTCTGGGTCTGTAGATACGGCGGTCAACGGTCTTGAGTTGATTATTGCTGCAACCTCAGCAAGAAATGTGGTGAGCACTTCATGGGTAAGGCGTGAAGAACTCACATCAAGCAACATTGAATCCAGTATGCGCCTTGCCATCCCAATCATGCGTTCCCATACTCCGCCCATGTGTGAAGAGTGTGGTGGGTTGAATTTCCACACGCAGCCTTGATCACGCAAATAACTTCCAACTTGTTGTTGGTCTATCTGTAACTCTCTACAAGCACCAATGAAGTTAGTTCCACAATCCGATCTCAACATCTTCACGGGACCTCTTAGAGCAAGAAATCTCCTTAGAGCATTGATAAAACTCGAAGTGTCCATTGACTCGATTACTTCGATATGTACGGCTCTTACACTTAAGCAGGTGAACATTACAGCCCATCTTTTGCTGTTGACTTGACCACCACGAGTTCTTCTAGCCGTTACTGTCCATGGTCCAAATATATCGATTCCGACATATGCAAAAGGTGTATCTTCACTCAGTCTGTCTGCAGGTAGGTCAGCCATCTGTTGATACTGCTGTCTACCTCTTAACTTCTGACATTTGACACAGTTGTGAATGATCGTGGCTATTTGTCTTTTCACTCCAACTATCCAGAACCCTGCAACTCTGATTGCACCTTCTGTGTAGTGTCTTCCTTGATGTCTGACTCTCTCGTGGTAATGCCGGATAATCAAGGTTGCCAAATGGTGGCTTCTTGGTACTATCAAGGGGTTCTGTTCTCTTCTTGGCAAGTTTGACTTATTTAGTCGTCCACCGACTCGTAGCATGCCGTCATTGTCGATTGTTGGGTTCAGTTTGAATAGTGGGCTACTCTTTGAGACTGGTCTATTGCCTCTCAAGCACTTAATCTCTTCTGCAAAGACTTCTTCTTGCACAAGACGTATGACGAATAACTCTGCCTTCTCATACTCTAACGCATTGGGTGACTTCTTGCAGGTGTGCCATCCATGACAAGACGATGTCTGATTAGACTTGCAGAAAGTCTGCGCAATATGACTCAATCTTGTTATAGTCTTCACCAATCTTTTCCAAGAAGAGAAACGTTCAAAACGTCTCACTTCCAAGTTTCTTCTTGAACAGATGTTGGAACTTAATGTTTTTACTTCAGGGCGGATTTCTGGATCAGTATCTGGATCTACCAGGTGGAAATCAATATCTTCTTTTGAGTTTGTAGAAGACTGGTCCGTTAAAAACTTGGGTCCTGAAAACCAAATGGTTTGCGTGAGGACAACTGCTGGCACTGACCTCGTAGCAATATCTGCGGGATTCAAACCAGTCGGGACATAGTTCCATTGTTCAGGTCTACTGATTTTCCTTATTCGTTCTACCATGTTAGCCACATACACATAGAACCTCCTTACACTATTGCATATGTAGCCAAGTACGACTTTGCTGTCAGTGTAGTACTTAACCTGATCAATTTCAGCGTCCATTTCATTTTGCAGGAATTCTACGACTTCAACAGCTAGGGTTGCGCCACACAATTCTAATCTTGGAATAGTGTGAGCAGGTTTTGGAGCTAACTTGGCTCTTCCTAGTAGAAAACCGACATAGGATCTCCCGGAGGGATCTATGATCTTGAGATAAGCCACAGCCGCTATAGCCTCGGTAGATGCATCACAAAAGATATGAATCTCTTTCCTCAGACTTCTTGAAATTGAAGTGGGTGAATAGCAGTGCGGGATATTAAGTTCTTCCAGTACTTTCATTGAGTTTCTCCATTTCTCCCATTTAGGCAGTAGGTCTACTGGCAGAGGGGCATCCCAATCTGTTACTCTCTCAGTAAGCTGGCGAAGTATGGATCTCCCTTGGACGGTAACTGGAGTCACAAAGCCTAGGGGATCGTAAAGGCTATTAACAGTTGACAGGACTCCTCGTCTGGTAAATGGCTTCTTGGCGTCAGGGACCTGAAAGGTGAATGTATCTGAAGTTATATTCCAGAGAAGACCGAGACTCCTTTGAGTGGGTAGGGCATCTACTCCCAAGTCCAAATCCTTCAAATCCTTAGCATGATCTTCTGGATTGAAAGACCTCATTACTTCACTGCTATTAGATGCAATCTTATGAAGCCTTAAGTTAGCAGTCAACAGGAGCTGTTGAGTTCCTTTTATCAGATTGACGGCTTCTTCAGGTGTTGAAAAGGATTTCAGGCCATCGTCTACATAAAAATCTCTCTCAATAAATTGCCTGGTGTCAGATCCGAATTCCTTTTCACCTTCCTGCGCTGTTCTTCTCAGTCCATAAGTTGCCACGGCAGGAGATGGACTATTTCCAAAGACGTGGACTCTCATGCGATAATCTATCACCTGATCATTAACGTCATTGTTGCGGTGCCACAAGAACCGGAGATAATTTCTGTGGTCCTCTTTGACTATGAAACAGTGGAACATCTGTTGGACGTCAGCTGTCACGGCAATTGGTTCCTTCCTGAACCGCATCAACACTCCTATAAGGTTGTTTGTTAGATTTGGACCAGTTAGAAGAACGTTATTTAAAGAGGTTCCCTGGAACTGAGCGCTTGAGTCAAAGACTATTCTGATTTGCCCTGGTTTACGAGGATGGTAGACTCCAAAGGATGGAAGGTACCAGCATTCTTCACCTTCCATAAGGTCTGGTGCTGGCTCAGCGTGAAGGTTATCTAAAATCTTCTGCATAAATGTTATAAAGTGCTCTTGCATCTCAGGTTTGTTACAGAGAGTTTTCTTAAGTGCAGCAAATCTGGTTAAAGCTTGTTGTCGATTGTTAGGGAGAGTAAGCCTTGGTACTCGGAAGGGTAATGGAGCTACCCAACTGTTGGAATTGTCCTTGAAGAACTCTTCATCCATAATCTTGATGAACTCCTTGTCTTCGACTGAAGGGGCAATCTTGTTGTCATCACAAGTAGTCTGGTACACTGAATCACCAAGGTCCTTCTGAGAAGTGAGTTTGCAGTTTATACCTTGGAGTGCTTGATATGGAACTTCGTTTTTAAAATCAAGTCTTTCCTTCACATAATAGTGCAATGGACATTTCATCGACCGATAGGCAACATTAGTTTTGTAGGAAGCTACGTCCAAGAGCTTGTGAGATTGATCTAAACAGACTTCTCCTATTATCACCCATCCAAGATCAAGTTTCTGGGCCTGAGGAGCATCATCTGGACCGTTACATAACTCTCTTATTTTATGAACTCTAGGAATGTCTCTCCCTAGTAAAATCAAAATCTTAACATCCTTGTGAAGAGGTGGAATGTAGTCAGCAATGTGGCTCAAATGAGGGTGATGACGTGCAACCTCTGGTGTGGGGATTTCTTCTCTATTGTTCGGTAGCTGATCACATTCGATTAGAGTTGGAAGAGGAAACTCTATGTCCTCATATTCTGATGCCACTATGAAGCCATGGGCTCTTCTTCCAGAAGTATTGATCTTTCCTGCACATGTCTGCAAGGTATAGGACCAGGTCTCTCCATGAATGTTGAATAGGTCAAAGAATTCTGTACTGGCCAATGAGCGATTGCTCTGATCATCGAGTATGGCATACATTTTTATGGAATTTTGTGGACATCCTTCAGGAAAAACCCTTACAAGACATATCTTGCTACAAGATTTGCTATGAAGCCCTTCTCCACATACCTCTGTACACCTTGTGGTTACGGGATTGGCACGTTGCTCAGTTCTCTCCCCGCCATCATCTGATGTAGTTTTGGGGTTGCTGCCGGGTGAAGGTTTCCTTTTGAACAGGTCTGAATGAAGAGCGTCCACATGTTTGGCACTGCTACACAGGGAACATCTGATGGCGATCTTACAGTCTCTAGCTAAATGATCGGAGGATGCACAACACTTGAAACAGATATTATGCTCTTTGAGAAATGACTTGCGTTCTTCAATAGGCTTGTCCTTGAATGCACGACATTTGGAGAGAGAATGTGGCGCATTATGAATAGGACACTGTTGATTAAGATTGCTTGCCTTAATGTCTGTAGCCAAGACGTTGGATGCTATCGCGGTCTTCCTCACGGCAATAGGATGCCTTAAATTCTTAAATTTACTGTTGGTGGCAATATCCCTTGAAGTAGTTAAAGGAATAGTGGTTGTATCTGGATAGAAGAAGCTTGGGTCATTCTTGGATCTTGCAACCTTCTGCACGAACTCTGCAAAATAAAAAAAAGGAGGGAAGGAAACATGATGTTCATACTTATACTTTGATCCTACACTAGTTCACTTTCCCTGAAGATAACTAGGCAACTTTGCTACAATAGGATTTACACCCTGAGCAGTGTCTAAATAGCTAAGACCTGGTAAACTAGGATCTAACTTAGCAATTTTAAGTTCATAAAGGAGGTCACCTAACTCTCTAAGCTTATGATTGTCCTTAACAGAGATCTTAGGAAAGTCGTTTAGTCTCTGGAATAAGGCAGATTCAATGACTTCGGGGCTCCCATAGTCTTGTTCTAGACGTTCCCAGGCAGCATCAAGGCCTGCTTTAAAGTTATAAATGTAAACAGATTTAAGTCTCTTTACTTGTTCTGAAGATTGACGCCCCAACCACTTTATTAGTAAGTCGAGTTCTGCTTGAGGTTCAATGTCCAAGTTCTTGGTTACCGCCTTAAATGTAGATCTCCAACTTCTGTAGTTCTCTGGGCGGTCATCAAATCTAGACAGTCCAATAGTAATCAACTCTCGTCGAATCATATACTTGCTGAACTCTGCAGCATCAGTGCTTTCGGTTTTTATAGCCACAGGGGATACTGATGGTGCACTGACTTGGACCATGGTTGGTATCAGATGTTGGCTGGTAGGTGGAGAGAAAGGTGTTGCAGATGGGTTCAAACTAGGTAAGGGTCTGTCGTCTGAAGGTCTCTGAGCTTTTGAAGCTGAAGAGAGCTGTATCACAGGGGGTATAGAGTTCATTCTGTAGTTTTCTGCTGTGCCCTTGTAATCTCTATTCACATAGGGTTGTGGTGGCACATGAGCTGCGTAGGTTGATTCACTTGATTTTGTGACATGGGGTAGTTGTGGAGTGTCTCTGTTAGTAGGTGTGTGTAGTTGACGAGCTTGATTTGGCAACACGTTGCCTTCTGATCCACTTGCTGGATGATTATGAGAAGAATCTCCAACTGTAGGTGGGACTGTATTGTCGTGGTTCTGGGTTAAGACAAACTGTAGGGTCCTTTCAACAGGGTCCTGACAAGCAGCCAAGCTGGGACAAGCTGCTCCTTCTTCTTCCAATAGGGCTTGTTCCAAGACAGATAATTCAGCTAAGGCTACTTCTTTTTATTTATTCTTCTGAAGGATTTCTAGCTGAGCCTCTGTTTCTGCTTGAATGCGTTTAGCTTCTGCTTTGATGGCTGCTTCTCTTTCAGAACAAGCGGCTTGAACCTGGGCTGCTGCAACCTTCTGGCGAGCTTTGACTATTTGGTCGCTCAGTGTTGACCTTACAGAGCAGAACCGCAGTGACTTAGAAGAGGATTTATGATAGGAGCGGGCAGATCTAGACGATTTTCCTGAGTGTCTGGAAGAAGTAGATTTACAGGATGTAGTTTCATGTAGCTGTGCTAATCTACCTTCTATCTGTGCCTTTGCTTCAAGATATGTGCTATGCCTCTGCTGGTCAGTAGAAGTAAAGTCCTTTAATTCCAATGCAGCTTCCTCTATGTTGGAATGAGACAATAGGGAATAGTACTTCTCAGAAAGTATTTTATAGTTCTCAAATGCCTTCTTAACCCTTGAGAGAGCAGTGTTCAATTGCTCAGAATTGTTGCTAATTTCATTAGTGGTCTTTATACAACTTAAAGTCTTCTCCCATATTGCAGTCAGGTTACTAGATGTTTCTTCCTTACTTGCTTCATAAGCCTCCCTTGCCTTCAAGGATGGATGAGGGACTCTAACAGGACGAGCAGGATGAAGTAAGGAGTCTGCTTTATCTTGATTAAATACAGGTAACTCTGTGGGATCTCTGTCAGACATAATGACAAGTGCTGTAGTTTTGGTGTTTTGTTAAAAATCTGCCAGAGCTCAGCTCTGTAGGTAGTGATTTCTGTTAGTAAGCAGGCTGAGCTGAGGAGCTGGATATTTGTGACAATGAGCCAGCTAGTGCTGCAACTGGTTCAGACTGGCTAGCTCAGCTCAGTGCACAGTTCAAAAGGTACTTGTGGCTCCCCAATAAAAGCAAAACTTGTATAAGCTGGTATTACTAGAGAAATGGGTCCACAGCACAGACCAGCAATCCCTGTCAGTAAAGGCTGTAACAGTTATGGAGCATTCAGTAGGTGGCTGGCTTCATATGCAGAGTAATGCTTCTGCTGACTGCGGCAGTGACACACAGGCATTGACTTTCAGTGCACGGCCTGAAGATGGCTTCCTGTCTTAGGGTGTTAGTTCTTCACACAGGAGCGTGGTTACTCACGTTTCTGAAGCTGCAGAGATAGCCATGTGATGGATTCTTCTAGAAATTTACTATTCTGTCTCAGCATCGGTTGTACCTGCGACAAGCTTCTTGTAGACCCAGTCTGTAAGGATGTGTGCGGCAGGTTGAATGATCACTTTAACAGATAGCTTACTCAATGAATAAAGACTCCAGAGGTGATTTTTAATGCTTCTTTATGCTTCAAGGTAGCAAGGATATAAACATAGAGGCTTTTTCATAGGTAAATTTCTAATGAAGTTACACAGCTTCCACACTCTGCAGTCTCCTCATAACAACTATACAAAATGGAGTTACAGCAGGAAATGGAGGGTAGGAACAACCAACTAGCCAGAAACAGCAGGGGTGTAAGGATCATACCAAATAATATAGTAACATAACATGTAATAACAACTGCTAGACAGTAAAAGCTGCGTGGCAGCACACCATTACTTGATTTGGCCCTCTCGCCAAGCACACTTGAAGAGGGACATGAGATCTTGTGACTTGATTCCCAACCTCTTGAACATCCACAGTCCCAAGAACATGACGGTGGGGAACGGCAATTAGTGTTTAATGAGGTGGATGATGATGAGACACAGTTGCCAATGAGTCAACCGCAATAACTGTCTCAAGAGGTTGATGAAGAGGATGAGACACAGTTGTCAATCACTGAGGTTGTGGTTAGATCAACAAAACCCGAGGATGATCAGAGTAAGGAAGTGGAAGAGGAGGTGGTGGACGATGAGGTCACTGACCCAACCTGGGAAGGTGGAAAGCCGAGCGAGGACAGCAGTACAGAGGGGGAGAGATCTGCAGCACCGCAACAGGCTGGAAGAGGCAGTGGGGTGGCAAAAGGGAGAAGACGGGCCACACCACACAGGCCCACAACTGTTCCATGGAGCAACCCCTTGTGGAAATCTTCTTTGCCAAGGGGTAGATGTTCCGCAGTATGGTGCTTTTTTGAGGAAAGTGCGGACGACAAAAGAATAGTAGTTTGAAACCTGTGCCATATGAAAATGAGCCGGGCGTGAACACTAGCGACCTCACCTCCACCAGCATGATCCGCCACATGGCATCCAAGCACCGTAATAAGTGGGACGATCACCTGGATCCACAATCTGTGTCTGCTGGTCACACCACTGCCTCCTCTTCCACTGTGTTAGGTGCTGGCTAATCCCCTGTCGAAGGCGCAGGCCCAAATGCACCCCGCCCTGCACCTGGACCTTCGCAAGAAACATCTGGGACCACATCCACTTCCGTGTCCCAGCGCAGCATACAAATGTTCTTACCCCAGGCATTTGAACGCAAGTGCAAATACCCAGCCACCTACCCACAGGCCATAGCACTAAATGTGCAACTTTCCAAATTACTGGCCGTTGTCATTTAGGCTTGTGGACACTGAGGCCTTCTGCAGCCTGATTTTGGCGGCTGTCCCTCGTTACGCAGTCCCCAGCCGCCACTATTTTTCACAGTGTGCCGTGCCCGCCTTACACCAACATGTGCCCCGTAACATCACACGTGCCCTGACCAACGCAGTTACTGGGAAGGTCCACTTAACCACGGACACATGGACAAGTGCATTCGGCCAGGGACACTACATTTCCCTGACGGCACACTGGGTCAACGTTGTGGAGGCTGGATGCGAGCCGTACCATGGGATGGCACAGGTGCTACCGATGCCAAGGATTGCGGGCCCTACATCAATCAGGGTTTCCGCCAGCACCTACATCAGTGGATCCAACCCCCACTTCTCCTCCTCTGCCTCCCCCTCCACTTCCACCTCCGAATTAGCCACGTGCAGCATCAGTTGGTAGCTGGAAGCAGTGTAGCACTGCAGTGGGAAAGAAGCAACAGGCCGTGCTGAAGCGGATATGCTTAGGGGACAAACAGCACACCGCCGCAGAGCTGTGGCAGGGGATAAGAGACCAGACTGAGCTGTGGCTCTCGCCACTCAACCTAGAGCCAGGCATGGTTGTGTCTGATAATGGCTGTAACTTGGTGGCGGCATTGAAGCTCGCCAGGCTCATACGCATCCCATGCCTAGCCCACGTGTTCAACCTTCTGGTTCAGTGGTTTCTCAAAAACTACCCCATTTCCGCAAGTCACCGACAGCTTCAGCTGGTCTGTCAACACTGCAGCAGCACTTAAAATTGCCAGTTCACAGCTGTTGTGCAACGTGATCACACGCTGGAACTCCATGTTCCACATGTTGGCCAGGCTTTGTGAGCAGCAGAGGGCCATTGTGGAATACCAGCTGCAACATGGTCGTCACCTTTCCAGTCAGCTTCCGCTATTCACAAGCGAGGAGTGGGCATAGATGTCTGACCTCTGTGAGGTTTTATCAGTGTAACCATCCCACTGCTGTGTCTACTCAAACGCTCGCTGCTCACAATTAAGGACGACGCTTTGCATGTGGAAGAAGTGGAAATAGGGGAAGACGATACACAGGGTCTTAGCCAGACCACCCTCAGTTTGTTTTCTCAGCGCAAATTGGACGATTAAGAGGAGGAGGAGCACGAAACGGTTGCCTCCGCTACAGAGGGTAGTACCCATGGAAGTTTAATTCTATCTGTTCAGCGTGGGTGGGCAGAAGAGGAGGAAGAGGATGAGGAGATTGAGAGTGATCCTCCTGATGATGACAGCGAAGTCTTGCCTGTTGGTTCTCTGGCACACATGGCTGATTTCATGTTAGGCTGCCTTTCCTGTGACCCCCGCGTTATACTCATTTTAGACAACACGGATTACTGGTTGTTTACCCTTCTCGACCCCCGCTACAAAGAGAACTTCTCATCTCTCATTCCTCTGGTGGAGAGGACAAGCAAAACAGTGCAATACCAGAAGATACTTGTTTAAAAATTGCTACAAAAATTTCCATCTGACAACGCTGGAGGCAGAGTCCAAAGTTCCTTGGCCAACCGAGGAGGGGAGACAGGGGAACACACAGCAATTCCAATAGAGGCAGGTCAACACTCTCCAAAGCCTGGGACAGTTTCATGACACCCAGCCAGCACCCTCACCCTGATGCGTGGCTTAGTGTCACAAGGAGGGAAACATTTTGGAAGATAGTGAAGGAGTGCATAGCAGAACGTGTCAGCGTCCTCAATGATCCCTCAGTGCCTTACAAATACTGGGTGTCCAAGCTGGACATGTGGCACGAACTGGCGCTCTACGCCTGCCCTGCCGCCAGCGTTTTGTCTGAGCAGGTATTTAGTGCTGCCGGTGGCATTATAACAGATAAGCGTATCCACCTGTCAACTGAAAATGCTGACAGATTGACTCTTATAAAAATAAACAAGGCCTTGATTGACCATGACTTCTCAACTCCACCAGAGGAAAGCGGCTGAACATAAAGGCACCTTAAATGTGTTGTTTATAATGTACTGAATACACTGTATTCCCATGCACCCTTTCCACCATCCTCCTCTTCTATCATATCAACATGCTTATTAGTCACATATAATGCCCTCACATATATGCCCTTCGCATATAATGTTTTACAGGGTTAGCTCACATGCAGGGCCTAACATATAATTTTTTAGAGGGTCAGCTCAGTTTCAGACCCTCGCATATAATTTTTTAGATGGTCAGCTCACCAGCAGGCCTTCACCTACAATGTTTTACTGAGTCAGCTAGCCAGCAGGCCCACACATAAAATCTTTTACAGGGTCAGCTCACCAGCAGGCCCGCACCTCAAATCTTTTAAAGGGTCAGCTCACCAGCAGGCCCGCACCTCAAATCTTTTACAGGGTCAGCTCACCTGAAGGCCCTCGCATTAAATTTTTTAGAGGGTCAGCTCACCTGCATGCCCTCGCATATAATGTTTTACAGGGTCAGCTCACCTGAAGGCCTTTGCATAT
The DNA here is from genome assembly GCF_905171765.1 of Bufo bufo. Classification (NCBI taxonomy): domain Eukaryota; kingdom Metazoa; phylum Chordata; class Amphibia; order Anura; family Bufonidae; genus Bufo; species Bufo bufo. Next base: position 156,128,867 of record NC_053396.1, on the reverse strand, counting down.
AATGTTTTAGACGGTCAGCTCACCAGCAGGCCCCCACCTAAAATCTTTTACAGGGTATAGCTCACCAGCAGGCCCTCGCATATAATTATTTACAGGGCCAGCTCACCAACAGGCCTTCACCTACAATCTTTTACAGGGTCAGCTCACCTGCACTCCCGCACCTAAAATCTTTTACAGGGTCAGCTCACCAAGAGGCCCGCACCTAAAATCTTTTACCGGGTCAGCTCTTCCTGCAGGCCCGCACCTCAAATCTTGTACAGGGTCAGCTCACCAGCAGGCTCGCACCTCAAATATTTTACAGGGTCAGCTAACCTGAAGGCCCTCACATTTAATTTTTTTGAGGGTCAGCTCACCTGCATGCCCTCCCATATAATGTTTTACAGGGTCAGCTCACCAGCAGGCCCTCGCATATAATGTTTTAGAGGGTCAGCCCACCAGCAGGCCCGCACCTAAAATCTTTTACAGGGATTAGCTCACCAGCAGGCCCTCGCATATAATTATTTACAGGGTCAGCTCACCAACAGGCCTTCACCTACAATCTTTTACAGGGTCAGCACACCTGCAGGCCCGCACCTAAAATGTTTTACAGGGTCAGCTCACCAAGAGGCCCGCACCTAAAATCTTTTACAGGGTCAGCTCACCAGCAGGCCTGCACCTCAAATCTTTTACCGGGTCAGCTCTTCCTGCAGGCCCGCACCTCAAATCTTTTACAGGGTCAGCTCACCTGAAGGCCCTCACATTAAATTTTTTTGGAGGGTCAGCCCACCTGCATGCCCTCGCATATAATGTTTTGCAGAGTCAGCTCACCAGAATGCCCTTGCATATAATGTTTTAGACGGTCAGCTCACCAGCAAGCCCGCACCAAATTTTTTTTACAGGGTCCTCTTCTATCAGGCCTGCACCTATAATATTTTTTTATTTAATTTTTTAGAGGGTCAGCTCACCTGCATGCCCTCGCATATAATGTTTTACAGGGTCAGCTCACCTGAAGGCCCTCGCATATAATGTTTTACAGGGTCAGCTCACCTGCAGGCCCGCACCTCAAATCTTTTACAGGGTCAGCTCTCCAGCAGGCCCGCACCTCAAATCTTTTACAGGGTCAGCTCACCAGCAGGCCCACACCTCAAATCTTTTACAGGGTCAGCTCACCTGGAGGCCCTGACATTACATTTTTTAGAGGGTCAGCTTACCTGCATGCCCTCGCATATAATGTTTTACAGGGTCAGCTCACCAGCAGACCTTCACCTACAATATTTTAAAGGGTCATCTCACCTGTAGGCTCGCACCTAAATTCTTTTACAGGGTCAGCTCACCTGCAAGCACTCACCTAATTATACCTAATAGGTAATTTGCGCGCATGCTGCCTTGCTTGGATGTGGTAGCCGTAGCTGTTTCTCAGGCTCCCTCTCCGGAATCGAACCATGATTCCCCTATTACCCATGGTTTACATGTTTTGGGCTGAAAATAACATCGAAAATTGATAGGGCAGACATCCGAATGGATCGTCGCTTTAATGGAGACATGCGATCGTCCCTAGGCTATCTAGAGTCACCAAAGTGGCAGCATGCCCTCGCCCATAATGTTTTAGATGGTCAGATCAGCATGCCCTTGCTCCAAATGTTTTTGAGGGTCACCAGCAGGCCATCAATCATAATTTTTAAAGACTGTGTATGATGCCTTCTTTATGTGTAACAAAGGGTGTATTGCAGTGCCGGTTTCTTACAATTTTTGGCAGCCCTTTCACTTAGTGCATAAGCTTTATGAGTGTAGGAGTCCCACTACATGAACAATTGTACCACAATGTGAATGGGGCCCTCCTTTATGTGATATACAGGTTGTATCGGAGTGCCTTTTCATTGTAATTTTTGGCAGCACTTGCACTTTATATACAAGTAAATATATAGGAAAGAATGGTTCCTATCAATTTTTCCTCTAAAATCGTTTTTTTTTCTTCGGTTTTGTGCGTATTACTGTCAGTCTGTAAAAGTGGCGTACTATTCGGACAACATCATTCCCAGCAGCGACCTGCGAGTACAAGATGCATCCAGACATACTCCCCATGCTGTTCCAGAACCATTACGGTGGTGTTTCCATCAATTTCTGAGATTTTTCTATGAACCCGGCACCCTCCCCTCAGGGGGTACCTGGTTTAATGCTCGAGTTCTCCCATTGACTTCCATTATACTCGGGTGCTCGGTCCCCATGTGTTCGGCCTGAGCCCCCGAGCAGCCGAGTACTACAGTGCTCGATCAGCACTAATAATTACATCGAAATCAGTACTACAATAATGCCATTTTTATTCCTGTGTTATTAAAGGCATTGTATTTTACTGAAAAATAATGTGTAATTACAGCAAAAGCAGTACTGCAATAATGCCATTTTTATATCTGTGTTATTGATTGCATTTTTTTTACTGCGGAAAACGTGTTGTATTAATGCAAGATACCATGTAGTTCAAAGACATTTTACTGAACAAAATACATACTTATACCCATGTTTGTCAACGTATTACTACATCATACAGTTTAATTTAGACATTTTACCTGTATTAGTGAAGGCATTACTGTAACAGACCATGCAGTTCAAAGATATTTTACTGTAAAACTGCATTACCAAAGTAAATTGTCAAGTGGAAGTACATTTAATTGCACCTTGCAATTTTGCTAGTAACCTTTAATAATCTGTGTACCAAACAGTAGTTTTTTTTATTTATAGGATACCTGAGTCCTTTCATTTATAGGCCTCATAAAAAATGTCTAGAAAATGGAAAAGTGAAAAAGCCAAACACCCATGCCTCATCATCTGAGAGTCAGAATGTGGGTAGTAGAAACAGTAGCACCGCCAGCCATCTGGCCGGTAGTAACAGCAGTAGACCACAGTTCTCCTTGGTGTCACATTATTATTGAGGAAAGAGAAGATTAGATTGTGGACTGCATGGCTCATTGCAGGATGATTTGGATGTCACTTCTGGGTCTGACACTGTGCTTTAAAGCCAGGGGACCTAGCATTACTATTGCTTCTCCTCCTTTCAACCCTAGAGATTCCTTTCAGTTGCATCCTGTCTTTCTATTTTGTACACCATGACGGCTTAACCTGGAGATTGACCCCTTTACCTCTGTAGGGGTAGGAACACAGAGAGTTTAAAAGGCCACCACCCACTCTCACCCTCAGTGTTTCCTGTCCCTACGGGGGCACCTCACAGAGAGACCTTTTTGTTGTTGTTTTAAATACCTGTTTGGGATTGTTTATCCCTTCCCTCTGCCCTCCAACGGCCCCGTCCTAAGCTGGGCAGAGGAAGACCTATGGAGCTGATCTCGTTCCTGTCCAGCAGGTGCCTGAATCTCTCCTCATGGGGAGGGTCCCCGTTCCCTCTAATGGGAAGCTGACCGCGCACCAAAGAGCACGCTGCACGTGGACCCCTGTGTGAAGCCGCAGCACTGCGCTCTGTCCGGACTGGCAGGAGGCTGAGGGGGCAGAGCTAGGAGCCGGGGCGAGCGCGCGCGCACGGTGATGATGTCAGACGCCGCATCCAGCACTTAGAGGCGGCAGTTTTGAAAAGACTACTGCCCTTCCAGTGTGAGGGTCCTGCTCCAGATGTCGGCCCCTGATGCCCCTGCAGACCAAATGGACCTTACAGATGTCCCCTCAGCTACTCCAACTGTGAGTTTTCCTGTGGGGAAGAAAATGTGTATCATGATGTTATTCTAATAGTCCACTGATACCTGGTTTCTCCTCTTTTAGAGAGTAAAAGAGACCAGAATAAAGGCCAAGATCCCTAGATGTGCTAAAAGATTGTCTGAAAATCACAAAAAGAAGTTCTGCCAAGCCTGCATTAACGAGCTTGTAAAAGAGAAGCAACCGTCCATACTTATGGAAGTTAAATCAATGATCCAGAGTGAGATAAAATCCTCGCTAGCCTCTCTCAGAACTGCCCCTCCTACTCCACCTGCGAAAAAATCGAAGGTGTCTGCTCCATCCTCCTCTGAATCAGAGGACATGGACGAGAACGCTTCCACCTCTAGACAGAACGTAGAAGCACTGTCAGAGGGAGAACTAGTGGAAGACAGGAAAAAGTACTTATTTTTGTCTGAGGATATGGAGGCACCGTAAGGGCAACCATGGGCATTGAGGAGGTACAAAAACCTCGATCAGTCCAAGACGAAATGTTTGGGAGACTCAGAGCCCAAAAATCTAAAGTATTCCCAGTAAACGAAAATATAAAGGATATGATCATGGATGAATGGATGGACCCAGAGAGGAGACTGGGAGTCTCCAGAGAGTTCAAAAACAGATTATTGTTTGATCCAACCAATATAAAGATACTTAACGAAATACCGAAAATAGACGTCCAGGTAGCGAAGGTAGTCAAGAAAACCTCCCTTCCATTTGAGGACTTCTCTCAATTACAGGATCCGATGGAAAGGAAGGCGGATTCTCTCCTGAAAAAGTCTTGGGAAGCATCCATGTTCGGTATAAAAACGATCATAGCTGCAACCTCCGTAGCTAGGTCAATGTATTTTTGGCTTAGTGAACTAGAAAACCATATTAAAAATAAGACCCCGAGAGAAGAAATCCTAAATTCTATCCCTCTCCTCAAGTCGGCTACAGCATTTTTGGCGGATGCCTCAGCTGAGTCCGTTAGGATCGCCGCCAAGGATGCTGCTCTCTCAAATTCCGCAAGGATGGCCCTGTGGATGTAATCTTGGGGAGGGGATAGAATGTCAAAAGCAAAATTAGGTTCTATCGCCTTTTCAGGGGAATACGTTTTTGGTCCCGTACTGGATTCCATCCTCGAGAAAGCAGCAGACAAAAAGAAAGGATTCCCTGAGGAAAATAAAAAGAAGCCCTTTTGTTCCTTTAACACCCAATCCAGGTGCTATAGGGGGAAAAGGAAAACGGGTAGGTCTGACAAACAATGACGCCAGAGTGGGAGGAAGGTTGAGGAGATTTCTATACCACTGGGAAACCGTGACCCAGAACCCCTGGGCCTTGGATATTTTAAAAAACGGTTACCGGATAGAGTTTTCCTCAGCCCCTCCAAAAAAGTTCCGGATAACCTCCCACAGCCCAAAGGTCTTACAGTTAACAGAGTAAGGGGTGGTGGTAAAAGTCCCCAGTTTAGAAGAAGAAAGGGGTTATTATTCAAACCTGTTTTTGGTTCAGAAACCAGACGGCTCTTTCCGTACCATCATAAATCTAAAGGGATTAAACAGATCCATTGTATACAGAAAATTCAAAAATGGAATATATAACGACCATCACTCCTTTAATCAAAGAAGGAGATTACATGACGTCCATAGATCTGAAGGACGCTTATTATCACGTCCCCATACATGAAAACTCACAAAAGTACCTCAGGTTCGCACTGATAGACAGCACTGGAGTGGTAAACCACTTCCAGTTCACTGCTCTACCCTTCGGAATTTCTTCTGCCCCAAGGGTTTTCACAAAGCTATTAGTGGAAATGATCTCTCCTCTCAGATCAGAGGGAATACAAATATTTTCGTATCTAGACGACTTCCTCATTCTGGGAGGAGGCGTCCAGTCACAGCAGTTACCTAATTCACAGATTTTCAGAGTTGGGCTGGATAATAAATCATAAAAAATCTTGTCTGGTCCCATCCACCAAAATGAAATTCCTAGGAGTACTTCTAGATTCGATAACCCAGATGATGTCTCTTCCTCAGGAAAAACTAACAGCCTTCAGAGAAAAAACAAAAAAATTTCAGGGCCAAGCCCAGTGCTCCATACACAATGCCATGAGTCTATTGGGAATGATTACCTCCTGCATCACATCAGTATCGTGGTCTCAGGCTCATTCCAGGATAACCCAATCCTGAATGCTGAAAAATTGGGACAAAAAACTGTCCTCTTTAGAAAAAACAATATCCATCCCTATTCACGTAAAATCAGATTTGAATTGGTGGACGGAAAAGAGAAATCTGTCAAAGGGTGTACTCTGGATAAAAAATCCAGAGATCCAAGTGTTCACAGACGCAAGCGGTACAGGATGGAGGCGAGGGTAGGCTCCTCAAACTACCAAGGCAGATGGTCAGACGACATAAAAATAAAATCATCAAACTACCGAGAGCTAAGGGCGATCTGGGAGGCGCTAAAAAATCTCAGAAAGTGGTACTCGGAAAACACCTGAAGATACTCCCAGACAATGTGACAGCAGTAGAATACTTAAAGCACCAGGGAGGCACAAGATCTCCAAGTCTAGAAACACTGGCGGGGAAGATATTGTTTTGGGTGGAAAAGAATGCATCCTCCATCACAGCAATCCATCTAAAAGGTACAGAAAATGTACAAGCAGACTTCCTCAGCAGAAAGACCATAGACCCTGGGGAATGGTCCCTAAGTTCAGAGGTGTTCCGACAGATCTCCAGAAGGTGGGGAACCCCTCAAATAGACCTCTTCGCAGCAAGGGAAAACGCAAAGGTATGACTCTTTTGCTCCCTAAACCCCAGGGAAAGGCCTTGGGCGGTGGATGCTTTCTCGATCAGGTGGACCTGGGATATCGTCTATGCTTTTCCTCCTTGGGCGTTAATTCCCTGAGTACTACAAAAAATAAGGTCCGACCCAGTAACAGTGATCATAGTGGTACCATACTGGACAAAAAGAAATTGGTTCCCGATCTTAAAGGAATTAGTGCTGGAGGAACCATGGAGAATTCCCCTCCAGGAGGACATTCTATCACAGGGTCCGATCCTCTGTCAGAATCCGGGCCTGTTCAAATTGTCGGCATGGATCCTGAGTGCGAGGTACTTAAAAGAAGGGGTCTTTCTGAAAAGGTTATCAATACCCTCAATTCCAGCAGGAAAAAGGTCACCTCAAAATCTGGAGAAAATACTGCAGCTTACTGGGTCAGAACCCTCCGGTAAATTCTCCCCCAAGCATCGTAAAGGTTCTTGATTTTCTCCAGAGGGGGCTGGATTTGGGTCTGAGACCCAGTACGCTTAAAGTACAGATCTCTGCCTTAGGAGCATGCTATGATACAGACCTGGCCAGCCATAGATGGGTAAAAAGATTTCTAAGAGCCGCCTCGAGATTAAGACCACCCATAACCCCTGTGCAGGACATTTCAGTAAAGCACCTGACGCTCAAGGCTGCCTTTCTAATAGCCATAACATCAGCTTAGAGATCTAGGAGAGATCCAGGCGCTCTCCTGTCGGGAACTCTATCTTTCTATTTTTTCCGATAAAATAGTGTTGAGGTTGGATCAAGGGTTCCTTCCAAAAGTCGTTTCAGACTTTCATGGAGACCAGGAGATTGTCCTTCCGTCATTCCCTAAAGATGTGAGGATCAATACCAACTCCTGGATTTCCGAGATACTGTCTTACAATACCTATGGGAATTTAAAGGAATTCAGGAAGGAGGATAATCTTCTTGTTCAGTTTGCTGGTCCAAACAAAGGGAAGAAGGCATCCAAGGCCTCTATTGGGCACTGGATCAAATCCACTGTGGCCTCCTCATGGTTAGAAAAAGGAGGTATTTCCTTAGATAAAATCTGCAGAGCAGCCACCTGGGTCAGTATTAATACATTTATTAGACACTATCGTATTAATGTTTCGGCTTCTGCTGACTTGACCTTCGGTCAGAAGGTCTTGCAAGCAGTTACCCACCCTACTAAGTAATTTGGTAGTTCTCCAGGTTAAGCCGTCATGGTGGACGAAATGGAAAAACCGTAATTAGACTTATCGGTAATTCTGTTTCCTTGAGTCCACCATGACGGCAAGTATATTCCCCCCCTGAGAATTTAAGGAGGGGTTTGAGTATGAATTAATACAAAAAATATATATATATACATATATACAGTACAGACCAAAAGTTTGGACACACCTTCTCATTCAAAGAGTTTTCTTTATTTTCATGACTATGAAAATTGTAGATTCACACTGAAGGTATCAAAACTATGAATTAACACATGTGGAATTATATACATAACAAACAAGTGTGAAACAACTGAAAATATGTCATATTCTAGGTTCTTCAAAGTAGCCACCTTTTGCTTTGATTACTGCTTTGCACACTCTTGGCATTCTCTTGATGAGCTGCAAGAGGTAGTCCCCTGAAATGGTTTTCACTTCACAGGTGTGCCCTGTCAGGTTTAATAAGTGGGATTTCTTGCCTTATAAATGGGGTTGGGACCATCAGTGGCGTTGAGGAGAAGTCAGGTGGATACACAGCTCATAGTCCTACTGAATAGACTGTTAGAATTTGTATTATGGCAAGAAAAAAGCAGCTAAGTAAAGAAAAACGAGTGGCCACCATTACTTTAAGAAATGAAGGTCAGTCAGTCAGCCGAAAAATTGGGAAAACTTTGAAAGTAAGGGCTATTTGACCATGAAGGAGAGTGATGGGGTGCTGTGCCAGATGACCTGGCCTCCACAGTCACCGGACCGGAACCCAATCGAGATGGTTTGGGGTGAGCTGGACCGCAGACTGAAGGCAAAAGGGCCAACAAGTGCTAAGCATCTCTGGGAACCCCTTCAAGACTGTTGGAAGACCATTTCAGGGGACTACCTCTTGAAGCTCATCAAGAGAATGCCAAGAGTGTGCAAAGCAGTAATCAAAGCAAAAAGTGGCTACTTTGAAGAACCTAGAATATGACATATTTTCAGTTGTTTCACACTTGTTTGTTATGTATATAATTCCACATGTGTTAATTCATAGTTTTGATGCCTTCATAGTCATGAAAATAAAGAAAACTCTTTGAATGAGAAGGTGTGTCCAAACTTTTGGTCTGTACTGTATATATATATATATATATATATATATATAGAGAGAGAGAGATATAAGATTAAGGCTGCACCCACTTGGCAATTTGGAAGCACAGAGGGTGAGAGTGGGGGGTGGCCTTTTAAAATCTCTGTGTTCCTGCTCCTACAGAGGTCAAGGGGTCAATTTCCAGGTTAACCCGTCACGGTGGATTCAAGGAAACAGTTACGGTTTTTCCTGTACCCTCCTAGTGGGCACCTTATTTCTTTCTTAAGAAGAGTCAACAAATCCCCACTAGAAGATATTCAAGACAGTTTTCCATTGATGACTAGTTTGAGAACAGTCAGCGTTTGGAATGCCATGAGATGGAGGTTCCAGGGGAACCATGCATAGTTATACTTTTGTTGGTGCTAGTGGCACTTGTAGACACAGTGGTGGCTGTATGGGTATTTAGTGCAAATACAGAACAATGAATTGTAAAGAGGGCCAATGAGCCCACAATGACATATCACAGTCTGATAAAAGTTGTGTGAAGGGAGGGGATAATGATGATGATAATTGTGTGTTGGACAGCACTTTGAAACTAGATCAGGGTGCTGAAGGGGAGGTAAGATCAGAGCAAGAGGGTGGTGGGCCATATCTGCTTCCATTATGGTCAATTCGGGAACTGGTGATGAGCCTGATACTGTGGGTGCAGGCTCAAAATGTGCCACTTATTTATCAAAAAATTAAAAAAAAGTAGACAAAAAAAGTCCTAGGAGATCTCAGTGTCATATACCAATTTTCAGGCCAATTGGAGTTATTTGATTTGTGTAAAATTGATTTGAACACAAATTGCACATCTCTAATTTATAGTTGATAATTTTGAATTGGTCCTTATGTTTCTGTTGTGTGTAATCCTAAAACAATAGATATATAAATTATGGATAGAAAAAAAAACTTTGTTTTATACTGATGTAACCCAGATTATTTCATCCTATTATCTTAAAACATAAAGTCAATATACTTTTGACATGTATTTAAATCCTGTAGTTAATTAGAGATTGCAATCTTCATGGAGGTCCCTGCCAACACAAATATTGTCAACTGACATTTTACCATGAAATCCTTATCAAATAGTATTTATGTACAGTTTGTAATAGTGAAATAATGTTTTCTTTCCAATTTACAGTTGATGCACTTAGGTAAGCAATCCGTGGAACAAAATAACACATGCATTTATTGAAAATGTTCAGTCAAATACATAAAGCTGTGATGATGGGGGGGGGGGAGGAGAATAACTGAATGTTCCCTCCCTCAGCCCGGAGTTGGATCCTTCCTAATATGTAGCTAGCGTAGTATGATGATGTCGGACTGGTAGCCACTTGTTGCATAGTAATGTGGAAGGAAGCAATTACTTTCACCACTAGAGTTAAGCGGACACCTGGATGTTCGCCGGGTTCGGCCGAACTTCGCAAAAAAGTTTGAGTTCGGGACCCAAACTTGACCCCGAACCCGAACCCCATTGAAGTCAATGGGGACCCGAACTTTGGAGCACTAAAATGGCTCTAAAAAAGTAATGGAAAGGGCTAGAGGGCTGCAAAAGGCAGAAAAATGGGGTTAAGAGCATGGCAAGTGCTTTGCAAACAAATGTGGATAGGGAAACAACTTAAAATAACATAAAATACGTTAAAAAAAATTATAATCTTGATCTAGGAGGAGGAGGTCCATATGGAGTAGGAGGTCCCTATGTAGAGCAGGGGTATATCACAGCCAAAAATTGGTGAATGTCACCCAACAATGTAACAGACGAATTAGTGAAATGTATTTCCCTGTCCACTATGTAGAGCAGGGGTATATCACAGCCAAAAATTGGTGAATGTCTCACAACAATGTAACAGACGAATTAGTGAAATGTATTTCCCTGTAAACTATGTAGAGCAGGGGTAAATCACATAGAAACATAGAAACATAGAGTGTGTCGGCAGATAAAAACCATTTGGCCCATCTAGTCTGCCCAATATACTGAATACTATGAATAGCTCCTGATCCTATCTTATATGAAGGATGGCCTTATGCCTATCCCATGCATGCTTAAACTCCTTCACTGTATTTGCAGTTACCACTTCTGCAGGAAGGCTATTCCATGCATCCACTACTCTCTCAGTAAAGTAATTCTTCCTGATATTATTTTTAAACCTTTGCCCCTCTAATTTAAAACGATGTCCTCTTGTAGCAGTTTTTCTTCTTTTAAATATTTTCTCCTCTTTTACCGTGTTGATTCCCTTTATGTATTTAAAAGTTTCTATCATATCCCCTCTGTCTCGTCTTTCTTCCAAGCTATACATGTTAAGGTCCTTTAACCTTTCCTGGTAAGTTTTATCCTGCAATCCATGTACTAGTTTAGTAGCTCTTCTTTGAACTCTCTCCAAAGTATCAATATACTTCTGGAGATATGGTCTCCAGTACTGCGCACAATACTCCAAATGAGGTCTCACTAGTGCTCTGTAGAGCGGCATGAGCACCTCCAAAAATTGGTGAATGTCACCCAACAATGTAACAGATGAATTAGTGAAATGTATTTCCCTGTCCACTATGTAGAGCAGGGGTATATCACAGCAAAAAATTGGTGAATGTCACACAACAATGTAACAGACGAATTAGTGAAATGTATTTCCCTGTCCACTATGTACAGCAGGGGTATATCACAGCCAACAATTGGTGAATGTCACACAACAATGTATCAGACAGATTCGTGAAATGACTTAAAATAACATAAAATACGTAAAAATAAAAAATATTAATCTTGATCTAGGAGCTGGAGGTTCATATGGAGTAGGAGATTGAGGAGGTTGAGGAGGTGGTGGACATGGCGGTGTAGGTGGAACCGGTGGTGGAGGAGGAGGAGGTAGCCAACCCTGATATTTTTGTTGTTGTTGTTGTTTAAATTAGGGAACACCCCAAAACATTGGGAAATATAAAAATAAAACAATGAGAAAGTGCGCTGGAGTATAACAATGGCTGGGTGAGGCTGGTATACATGTCTATTCTGCACAAGGTACGGACAAGTCCTGTGGGATCCATGCCTGGTTCATTTTAATGAACGTGAGCTTGTCCACATTGGCTGTGGAAAGGCGTCTGTGATGACGCCCCCTGCCGTGCTAGACACACGTTCAGACAATACACTGGCTGCAGGGCAAGCAAGCACCTCCAAGGCGTAAAGGGAAAGCTCAGGCCATGTGCCCAATTTGGAGACCCAGAAGTTGAAGGGGGCAGACCCATCAGTCAGTACGTGTAGGTGTGTGCACACATACTGTTCCACCATGTTGCTGAAATGCTGTCTCCCGCTAAGAAGTTCCATATCAGCTGGTGGTGCTGGTTGTTGTGGCGTGCTGACAAAGCTTTTGCACATTTCGGCCATGTTAACACTGCCTTCTGAGGTTCTGGCGGTGCCCCAGCTGTGTTGGCAACCTCTTCCTCCTCCTCTGCCTTTGCCTTGTGCTTCCACTGTGCCCCCGCTGTCAGGTGGGAATGCCACCAGCAGCGCGTCTACCAGCGTGCACTTGTACTCGCGCATCTTATAATCATGCTCCAGTGACGGAATTAAGGACGGTATGTTGTCCTTGTAATGGGGATCCAGGAGAATGGCCACCCACTAATCAGCACAAGTTAGAATGTGGCCAACTCGACGGTCGTTGTGGAGACACTGCAGCATGTAATTGTTCATGTGTGCCAGGCTGCCCAGAGGCAACGACAAGCTGTCCTCTGTGGGAGGTGTATCGTTTGTGTCCTCTGTATCCCCCCAGCCACGCATCAGTGATGCCCATGAGCTGGTTTGGGTGCCACCCTGCTGTGAACACGGTTCCTCCTTCTGCATCTCCTCCTCCTCATCCTCCACCTTGTCATCCTCTAGAACTGTGCTCTGGTTGGACAATTGTGTACCTGGCGTTTGTGGCTGCAGGAACCTACCCTCGGAGCCACTTGTGAATGACTGGCCTGAAACCCTATGAAATGATCCCTCTTCCTCCTCCTGTGCCACATCCTCTTCCATCATCGCCCGAAGTGTTTTTTCAAGGAGGCATAGAAGTGGGATAGGCACTGGCCATGTTGGTGGAGTACTTGAAACAGTGCAACAAGGCACACAGGTCTCGCATGGAGGCCTACTCATTGGTGGTAAAGTGGTGCTGTTCCGCAGAGGGACTCACCCGTGTGTGCTGCGGCTGAAACTCCACTATCACCTGTTGCTGCTCGCACAGTCTGGCCTGCATGTGCAAAGTGGGGTTCCACCTTGTGGGCAAGTCGCATATGAGGTGGTGAGCGGGAAGGCTGAGGTTAAGCTGCATCGCTGAGAGGCGAGCAGCAGCAGGGTGAGAACGCAGAAAGCGCGCACAGACAGCCCGCACTTTTTGCAACAGCTCTGACATATTAGGGTAATTTTTCAGGAGCCTCTGCACCGCCAAATTCAGCACATGCGCCAGGCAAGGGATTTGTGTCAAACCGGCTAGGCCCAGAGCTGCTATGAGATTTCACCCATTATCGCACACCACCAGGCCGGGCTTGAGGCTCACTGGCACCAACCACTTATCGGTCTGTTGTTCGATGCCCGTCCACAGCTCCTGCACAGTGTGGGGTTTGTCCCCCAAACAGATAAGTTTCAAAGCTGCCTGCTGTCGTTTACCATTGGCTGTGCTGAAGTTGGTGGTGAAGGTGTTACGCTGACCGGATGAGGAGGTAGTAGAGGATGAGGAAGCGGAGTAGGAGGAGGAAGCAACAGGAGGCAAACTGAAGTGCCCTGCAATCCTTGGTGGTTGACGAACATGCGCCAAACTGCTATCCGCCTCAGGCCCAGCCGCCACTGCATTTACCCAGTGTGCTGTTAGGGAGATATAACGTCTCTGACCGTGCTTACTGGTCCATGTATCCGTAGTTAGGTGTACCTTGCCACAGATGGCATTGCGCAGTGCACACCTGATTTTGTCCCCCACTTGGTTGTGCAGGGAAGGGATGGCTTGTCTGGAAAAGCAGTGGCGGCTGGGCACAACGTACTGTGGGACAGCCACCGATATCAAATTCTTAAAACTGTCCGTGTCCATCAGATGGAATGACAGCATTTCAAAGGCCAGGAATTTTGAAATGCTGCCATTCTGGGCCAGGGATCGTGGGTGGGTGGGTAGGTGGGTACTTCCTCTTTCGCTCCAGTGTTTTAAGAGATAGACATGGGACATTGTGAAGATGCTTGTTGACCGAGGTGGTGGCGTTGCTGGCACATCCTCTGTTTGCAGGGTGGCAGGTGCCACTGCAACTTCAGAGGGGGGTGAAGAGGCCAAGACTGCAGCAGAAGAGGAAGCAGGAGGAGCCAGAGACCTTTCTTGGTTTTTGAGGTTTCACAGCTAAGACAATTACCCGTCAGAGTGAAGATATTTGCGGGCGGTATATATACATCAGATAAAGAGAGGTGACGCACTGGATTCAAAGCAGATTATGGTAGAGGTGCTCTCAGTAAAAAGGAATCACCCTTCCTTTGATAAAATGTGCAAATGAAAAAAGATACTGGGCACTCTCTAGAATAAAAGGAACCTCACAATTTATTATCAATAGGACATATAAACATATAGACAATTCATTTAATACCATTAAAACACCATAACATAAAATCCGGATAAATATAATAAAATATGAAATATAAAACTAAATTCCTATTAATCTAAAAAATATTTAGGAATATGACCGCCTCTGATTATTCGGGGATAAAACGTCTTTTAAATAAATGTTCCTCCAACTTTGAGTTTGGGTATACTGTAGAAATATTCTTTAGGGTATTGATAGCCCAAATATAACTTCTCCTCCGCAAATGAAATGAAATCTCAGATTTTCAATACAGTGATTTAGTTATGCGGCGTCCCGCTTTACTCACTGTTCAGTTGAAATGCTTTATTCCGCTGCTGTGCCGGTACTTTGAGTTGAGGGATATCACATATGAGTTTCGTTCCCCTCTCTGTCTCGTAGGCGCCGCTCTATCAGTAGAAGAGCCGGCGCTCGATGGTTAATGCAGGCTCCTTTTTTCTGCGCTGGACTTGATTTGTAGATGAGGGTGTGATACTCCTCAGAGAAATCCTTTTGGAGTGCGCATAAGGTCTGCAGTGAGACACAGTAGATCCGGGTATCTATGATACTTTAGCACGGAAAGTCAATGTCCATCAGGGGGGATCCTAGCACCAAACGCGTTTCGGGGTCTGTTATCACCCCTTCCTCAGTGGTCATATATACATCAATTTTATCACAGAGTACCACCTATTATAAAACGTAGCCTTTATTGTATTTCGTATTAAAAAACAACCCCACAAAAAACACAAAAAGAAAAAAAGAACAACAGTGCATTTAGAGAATTAGCATTAGATACTATGTAGACCAGGTGTACCTGAGTCCTCCAAGATACTGGAGGAGACTGTTCTTTAGGTAGGATTGTGGCATTCGATTTGGGTCCTGTCCCTAATGCTGACCCTATTCTTGATAATCCCTGCCTAAAGAACGGAATGGTTGCCCCGATAATGGCGATCCCGTATTCAGGAACCTCCTGTATGCCCTGGGATGGCCCTGAAGACAGGTGACACAGGCAGAACCATATGGTATGCCCAATATTGATGTATTGTAGCTTATTCTAGGTACAAAAAAATAATAAATGCTCAGTACACATAGTTGTTATAATAGATATTAAATAAATGCTGAGTACACAATAGTAGATATTAAATAAATGCTGAGTACACAATGTCATTCTTCTAGATACAAAAATAATGATGCTCAGTACACACGGTTATCATTATAGATATCAAATAAATGCTGAGTACATAGTATCATTTATGCGATAGAAAATATAACTATCATCCAATGGATGCCAAGTACACTGTTCGCCAGTTTAAATACAATGATATAGGTGCCTAAGCTATTGCAGTTGGCAACACCACGCTTTAGGCCCCTAAATTCCAACGCGTTTCGCCCACAACAATAACCTGGGCTCTTCAGGGGACACCTAATACAGTGTCCCGGTAGGCATCATATATAGATAAAAATCAAATATCCCACTAATGACAATGATAAATTTGTCATATTCAGCAAACAATTCTTACAATAAACCATATAACTAGTCTGACATATGGACCAAGACCTGCCCCTCCACAACAATATTGGTGAAAGAGATTCCCATAGACTTCAGGGAAATGTGGTGCATAAATGATATTGCACCATATTAATATGTCAATGGTACTTGCGTGCCCCGGGATAGATGATCAAGATGATCTCATGGGGCAACTGATGAATATGGTTACCACATTAGTCCGGCCGCATTGCCGATAGTCTGTAAAAGGAGAAATCACAATACTGTTATTACCAACCTTAGTGCCCGATGGTCAAAGTAGCCCTCAGTGCTAGGAACCCACCTGCATCAATGCCTCACTGGATTGAAAATGAGGTCGCAGGTGCCGATTCATTGTGCAGTTTAAATACCCCGCCTAATCAAGGAGAGGGAGAGCCCTATTGCCGCGCTGTGTAGCGCCAGGTATCGCGTTTGTGAGATGAGCCGGGAGAGGCGTCGCCTAGTGACGTAATACGCGTCACATTGATACATCACCTATCACATGACGACGCCTCGCCCATTTGGTCACGTGATCCCACCACGTCATAGCCTGGAGTACCATTGCCGGCCCTAATCAAATGATCGTATCGATGTTAAATCACAACGGACAAACACATATCAAATGACATCCAAGGAGGGTAGATGTTAAGAGCACTGGTGCGTTTAGGTATAGTGATACTTTAATATATTGTTCCCCCTGTACTGGGAACCTATACACGTGGTGACATAAAGGTCCATATTAATGATAGGTCAAAGGAGGGGGGGAGGGGCGGAAGGTGGATGGGGGACGACGACAAAATCCTAGGCCCCTGTCAGACTAGGTTCATTGCTGTTGTGCACCTTGTTAATATACCAGGTAAATGTGGGAAAGAGAAGGAGAGAAAGTGGAAAAATCAAGTATTGGGGGTGGCCACAGTACCCCCCTACCTAAGTGTAGAACCATGGTCAGATATCCACTGTCTCTTTGGTAGAATAAGCTAATGGCCGGCTATAAAAAGCATGAGAAATCGATATTCTCATTCAATCCTGATGGTGACATGGTATTCAACATAAAGATCCATTTGGATTCTTTTTGTTTTAAGATACTATCAATGTCGCCTCCCCTGATAGAATGTGTGATTGTTTCTATCATCGAGAAATGCAGTGTATTAGGGTTACCTCCATGCAGGAACACCAAATGTCTAGACAGTGGTTTATCACGTTTGTGACGAACATCGCCAACGTGTTCCAGTGTTCCTTTTCTTGAAAGCTCTGCAGGTTTTACCGACATATTTCATGCCACACCCACATTGTGCCAAATATACCAGGCGTACAGTATTGCAGTTTGCAAATGTGCGGGCTGTGTATACACATTCCTGATTATTACTTGAGAAAGTGTTACCCACTTCCACAAAGGAGCAGGCTTTGCATCTACCACATTTGTGGAAACCACATCTCCTATCTGTCAGCCTAGTAGTGGGTGTTTCGAAGTGGTTGTGTACCAGTGTGTCTCCGATACTACATCCCCGCCTGAACGTTATGGACGGACGCTCAGGGAGGAGATCAGTCAGTTCCGGATCATATTTTAATAAAGACCAGTAGCATCCCAGAATTTCCTGGACTTGGTGAGATTCAGTGTCATATGTGGCAATAATTATAATGACCTCTTGCGACGTTTTACGTCTCCCCTCAGACTGGAGTAATGCATATCTATTCATGGATTCTGCATGGTTCCAGGTCTCATTTAAGCATGAGTCGGAGTACCCTCTCTGCTTGAAATGATGGAACAACGCTGAGGCTTGTCTGCTAAAATCTGTGTGGTCCGAGCAATTTCTACGAACTCCCTCCCCTCCCTCAGTGTACATGACTGCCCTTTGGTTTTTGAAGTGTCTACTCCACTGCAGCTCGTGCTTTGCACTTAGATGCCTGGTCATGCAGGTTGTGCTCAGGTTGAGAACGTTTATGCGTCACTTCAGGCTCTAATTGCTCAGCATGCAAACCACTTGCTTCTTGTCATCAGCACATTGTCTGAAAAACTGCCACGCCAGGGAACTCCTTGGAGCTGGCTTTAATGTGCTCGGTCCCTTGGTGTGGTGGGCAGTAACAGGTGTACTGTCTAGGGGATGGCCGCTCCGCTTTTGCACCCTGCTCCCTCTTCTGCTGTGCTGGTGGCTCTGTGCGACCAACACCTCTTCCTCCTAACTAAACAGGTCACTTGCATGACCTTGATTCCATGTGGGGTCGAGGACCTCATCGTCCTCCACATCATCTTCCACCCAGTCTTCACCCCTGCCCTCCTTGTCGGTCTGCACACTGCAGAAAGCAACAGCAGTTGGCGCCTGTGTTTCGTCATCATCCGAGACGTGCTGCGGTGGTCCTCCCATGTACTCATCTTGAAACATAAGTGGTTGGGCATCGGTGCACTTAATCTCTTCCACTTCTGGGGCAGGGCTATGTGGATGGCCCTGGGAAACCCTGCTAGCAGAGTCATCAAAAAGCAGAAGAGACTGCTGCATGACTTGGGGCTCAGACTGCTTGGCTGATTTGCAAGGGGTGAGGTGAAAGACTGATGGACATCGGCTGCAGGTGCCAACTCTGATCTTTCAGCAGGTGACTGGGTGGGAGACAATGTGAAGGAATTGGAGGCACTGTCAGTAACCCAATCTACTATCACCTGTATTTGTTCTGGCCTCACAATTCGTAGAGCTGCATTATGCCCGATCAAATAACGCTAAAGATTCTGTCGCCTACTCGCACTTGAGGAACGTGTTTCACTTGTGCATGTAGCTGGCACAGATCGACCATGTCCTCTCCCTGCAACAGGAGCTCCACCAGCAGCACCACGACCGGGGCCTTGTCTCATATTTGAGGCACTCCAGATTCTCCGCAAATTTAGGATCTTGCCTAAAATTGGTGCTTTTTTAATAACAGAATATAACAGCAGTATCTAACGCTTGTATTTTACACTGACAGATGCAGCAAAGGCCGCAAATTTAGTATTTTGCCCAAAATTTGTGTTTTTTTTATAACAGACCCCACATGGAATCAAGGTCAGGCGAGTGACCTGTGTAGTTCAGAGGAAGAGGGAGGCGGTGGCCGCACAGAGCCACCAGCACAGCAGAAAAGGGAGCAGGGTGCAAAAGCAAAGAGGCCATCCCCTAGGCAGTACCCCTGCTACTGCCCTTTACACCAAGGGACAGAGCACACCAAAGCCAGCTCCAAGGACTTCCCTGGCGTGGCAGTTCTTCAGAAAATGTGCTGATGTCAAGACACGAGTGGTTTGCACGCTGTGCAATTAGAGCCTGAAGCGAGGCATAAACATTCTCAACCTGAGCACAACCTGCATGACCAGGCATTTAAGTGCAAAGCACGAGCTGCAGTGGAGTAGACACCTCAAAAACCAAAGGGCAGTCATGTACACTGAGGGAGGGGAGGGAGTTCGTAGAAATTGCTCGGACCACACAGATTTTAGCAGACAAGCCTCAGCGTTGTTCCATCATTTCAAGCAGAGAGGGTACTCCGACTCATGCTTAAATGAGGCCTGGAACCATGCAGAATCCATGAATAGATATGCATTACTCCAGTCTGAGGGGAGACGTTTAACGTCACAAGAGGTCATTAGAATTATTGCCACATATGACACTGAATCTCACCAAGTCCAGGAAATTCTGGGATGCTACTGGTCTTTATTAAAATATGATCCGGACCTGACTGATCTCCTCCCTGAGCGTCCGTCCATAACGTTCAGGCGGGGATGTAGTATCGGATACACACTGGTACACAACCACTTCGAAACACCCACTGACAAATGCAGCAAAGGCCCCAGATGTAGGGTATTGCCAAAAATGAGTGTTTTTTAATAACAGAATATTATTGCAGTATTTAAAGCTTGTATTTCACACTGACAGATGCAAAGGCCCCAGGTGTAGGTTATTGCCAAAAATTTGTGTTTTTTTGAAACCCAGAATATTATTGCAGTATTTCAAGCTTGTATTTCACACTGACAGATGCAGCATAGGCCCCAGATGTAGGGTATTGCCAAAAATGTGTGTTTTCTTAAACCCAGAATATTATTGCAGTATTTCAAGCTTGTATTTTTCACACTGACAAATGCAGCAAAGGCTGCAAATTTAGTATTTTGCTCAAAATGGTTGTTTTTTTAATAACAGAATATTATTGTAGTATTTCAAGCTTGTATTTGACACTGACACATGCAGCAAAGGCCCCAGATTTAAGGTATTGCCAAAAATGGGTGTTTTTTTAAACCCTGAATATAATTGCAGTATTTAAAGCTTGTATTTCACACTGACAGATGCAGCAAAGGCCGCAAATTTAACGGATAAAAGTTATTTTTCAGTGTCACTGGGCTCAGGGCAGGGTAAAAATATTGTGCACTGCACCCACAAAACAAAATCGCTGTAGATCACTGAGTTAAACAAGCACTTTTGATTAAAGATTCTTTCCTATTCTCTCCCTCACAGCAGCAGCATCCTATCCCTACACTAATCAGAGCAGAGTGACGTGCAGCGCTACGTGACTCCAGTTTATATAGAGCCTGGGTCACATGCTGCACTGGCCAATCACAGCCATGCCATTAGTAGGCATGGCTGTGATGACTTCTAAGGGCACACTAGTTAAACGCTTGTTGTTTGGCTGCTCTGCAGCCTTTCAAAAAGCGCCATTAACTCGCCGAACACCGAACCCAAACTTTTACTGAAAAGTTAGGGTTCGGGTCCGGGGTCCAAAAATCCTAAAGTTTGGTACGAACCTGAACTTTGCAGTTAGGGTTTGCTCAACCCTAGTGTTGATTTAAATCACTATTAAAATAAATAATATTTTGTTTATTTTACATTTTTATGACTAAAGACTCAAGCAAGATCAAATACTCAGAGTTTAAGTAAATGATTGAGGTTTTGTAGAATGGCTCCTTGCCTTATCAATATCTTTGCTCAGCTAAAATGAGAGGTTAGTGACTTGGCTGTTCCATCCATGCAAGTTATCAAAGCCTTTGGGGAACAACAAGACACTTCACAACTGGTAAATTTTAAGTTACGTGACAAGACTCTATAAAGCACACATGACAGCTCCTCGCTTCAATTGTTTGGAAGATGATAACTAGTGTGACATTACCAGTTAAACGTTTATCCAAGATCCTAGCTTATTGGCATATATTTTATCACAATAAGTTATTTCAATGGAAAGTAACATAAAAACTTCACAAATCTGCATGTTTTGTAGAGTATGATTTTCCGTTACTACAGCCTTGACAACACAATACACATATGCCTTTCAGAGCAAGGATGGTTTACAGCAGCACAATGCACCAATCAAGGAGGGGGATATACAGGTGAAACTCAAAAAATTTGAATATCGTGCAAAAGTCCATTTATTTTAATAATGCAAATTAAAAGGAATGTCCTCATTGTCCTCCACATCATCTTCCACCCAGTCTTCACCCCTGCCCTCCTTGTCGGTCTGCACACAGCAGAAAGCCACAGCAGTTGGCACCTGTGTTTCATCATCATCCGAGACGTGCTGCGGTGGTCCTCCCATGTACTCATCCTGAAACATAAGTGGTTGGGCATTGGTGCTCTGAATCTCTTCCACTTCTGGGGCAGGGCTATGTGGATGGCCCTGGGAAACCCTGCTAGCAGAGTCATCAAAAAGCAGAAGAGACTGCTGCATGACTTGGGGCTCAGACTGCTTGGCTGATTTGCAAGGGGTTAGGTGAAAGACTGATGGACAGTGATGAAATATAAAATTACTTACAGTGATCAGGAGTTCTTTCTCACACTCACAAAAGTTGCTGCCAACCATTTTCTCCAGTCTAAGGAAACTTCTAGCAGCTTGACAAATGTAGCAAAAGTGAGCCATGCCTGTATTGCGCGTGCAATACGGATATTGCCTATGCTGCTCATCACTAATACCTATTGTATCTGGTGATGTCTCCTCTGATGTAGATGTTCTTTTTCCTCATCGTCTCCATTCAGCCTAGACCATGCCATGATGCCTTCCCTCTTCTGCATCTCATACCTGGAGGATTTTCCAAACAGACATGTTATGTTCTTAACACAAACTCCCATCCTGGTGCTTCAACAGTGTTATACTGCTGCCACCCCTCATTCTGTGCTCGTTGTGCTCCCAAAAGCTCCCAGATATTATACTGCTGTTGAAATATGGTGCCTCCAGTAGTAATATGTCCCTTATAGTGTCCCCACTAGTGATATGCTCCCCCAGAGTGGCTCCAGTAGAAATAAAGCCTATCAAACTTCCCCAGTAGTAATAATGTCACCTATAATATCCAGGAGCAATAATGACCCCTATAGTGGCTCCAGTAGTAATAATATCCCCTTAAAGTGCTCCCAGTGGTAATAATGCCTCCTATAGTGCCCCCATAATAATAATGTCCCCTTTAATGCTTCAGTAATAGTATTGCTCTTATAATGCCAGCAATATTAATAATGCCCCTCTATTGTGCTTTGGAAATAATAATGCAACTATAATGCCTCCAGTAATGCTCTCTATAGTGTCCCAGTAAAACTAATTCCCCATAGTGCCCCCTATAGTTTCTTCACTAGTATGTTCCCAATGTAGGCAAATAAAATAAAAAACTCACCTAAGTCCTGTTCTATGCCACCATCTGTGGTGCAGGCCACGGGTCTCTTCCAGCCTCCTGCCTCAGACACCTGCATCCCAGTGCAAGCAGTTGTGATGATGACATTAGTGCCCTGCCTGCATCCCAGTACAGGCAGTTGCATTGATATTATTGTTCCACCTGCACCCCGACACAGACATTGTGATGATGTCATCACTTCATGACCACCAGTGCCGTTCCTACACAACATAGGCTTCAGGCCTAGCTGCAGGGAGTCACTGGTAGTAGTCAACCATATTGCTGTCCTGACTATTAGATTGGCAGGGGTCTGACTTGCGGCGCCGCCCCTGCTGATCAGCTGTTTGAAGAGAATGCTGCAGTCCTGTGATCTCTGCGGCCTCCTCTGATCTTACCAAGCACTGTGCCATATATTTGATCGCGTCTGTGCTTGATATTGAAGCTCAGCCCTATTCACATGAATGGGGTTGAGCTGCACCCAAGCGCTCATGGAGTGCCGTGGCCTCTTTGTACAACTGATGAGCAGGGGTCTCGGGAGTTGGACCCCCGATGACCTTATATTGATGACCTACCCTGAGGATAAGTCATCAGTAGTGTTGAGCGCGAAAATTCGTATTGCGAATTTTTATCGCGAATATCGACACTTTGAGAATTCGCAAATATTTAGAATATAGCGCTATATATTCGTAATCTCGAATATTCATTGTTGTTTTTTTAAAACAGTACACATGATCCCTCTTTGCTTCTAGCTTGTGGGCCAATGAGAAGATTGCAATATCTCTGTCAGAGCTTAGCAACATCCCTAGCAACCAATAGGAAAGTTGCCTACCCCTTACTATATAAGAACCTCCCCAGCAGCCATTTTGTGCTGTTTCATGCAGTTGTGAGAGAGAGAGGAGTGTGATTTCTGTACTGTGCTGAATTCCTTTGTCATATTACATCTGATACCTCATATATATAATCCAGATAGTTAGTGGTAGATAGTGTAGGTTAGTTAGTGAATAGTGTAGCTGATAGGTTCCAGTGTAGGGTGTTAGGTACACTAGTTAGTTAGCTCAGTCATATATATAATCCAGATAGTTAGTGTGAGATAGTGTAGGTTAGTTAATAGTGTAGCTGATAGGTTCCAGTGTATAGTGTTAGGTACACTAGTTAGTTAGCTCAGTCATATATATAATCCAGATAGTTAGTGTGAGATAGTGTAGGTTAGTTAATAGTGTAGCTGATAGGTTCCAGTGCAGGGTGTAGTGTAGGTTAGATAGAGATATAGTACAGTATAGCCTTTTGCTGTCTGTTTAGTCTGTGAAAAAAAAAGTATTTTGCTGTCTTTTAGGGTTTTGTGTGCTAGGATTATTGTCAGCATCTTTTGTCTGTGAAAAAAAAAAAGTCTTCAACTGTGTTTTAGTGTTACTGTTTTAGGGTTTTGTGTGCTAGGGAGGGATTATTGTCAGCATCTTGTGTCTGAAAAAAAAAAAAGTATTTTGCTATGTTTTAATGTTACTGTTTTAGGGTTTTGCTTGCTAGGGAGGGATTATTGTCAGCGTCTTTTGTCTGTGAAAAAAAAAATGAATTTTGTTATGTTTTAGTGTTATTGTTTTAGGGTTTCATGTGCTAGGGAGGGATTATTGTCAGCAACTTGTGTCTGTGAAAAAAACAAAAAAAATGTATTTTTTCTATGTTTTAGTGTTACTGTTTTAGGGTTTCGTGTGCTAGGGAGGGATTATTGTCTGTCTTTTGTCTGTAAAAAAAACAAAAAAAAAACAAAAAAAAAAGTATTTTGCTATGTTTTAGTGTTACAGTTTTAGGGTTTCGTGTACTAGGGAGGGATTATAGTAAGCGCCTTTTGTCTGTGGAAAAAAAACTAAAAAAAAAGTTTTTTCCTATGTTTTTAGTGTTATTGTTTTAGGTTTTCATGTGCTAGGGAGGCATTATTGTCAGCGTCTTTTGTCTGTCAAAAATACAAAAAAACAAAACAAAAAAAAGTATTTTCCTGTGTTAGTGTTACCGTTTTAGGGTTTTGTGCGCTAGTGAGGGATTATTGTCCTTAACCCAATAAAGTTAGCCCAAACTCCCTCATATTTTTCTTTTTATATATTTTTTTCTGGTGTTTAAAAACATTGTGGTTAAATAATGAGTGGATATGGTTGTGCCAGCATCCGTGGTCGTAGTAGGGGAGTTGGTTCCAATGCCGGACCGCTGCCAGCACTGAGCCGCTCCTCTTCCTACCGACGGTCGGGTGCAGGTGGCAGGGGCGTCCGCCTCATCCGTGATTTTTTTGGGGGGTGGCAGCCGCCCCATTTCATCTCAGGACTCCGATGCAGTTGTGTCATTTGTGACACAAGCCAGTGGCACAGAGTCCTTTGCCCCGGCTATGAGCAGCAGCAGCTCTCTGCCTCCTGCAGGACCAGCCCCCAAGACTCGTCCCTGATGCTGTTTGACAGCGACAGTGAGAGGGAAATCTTGTGGAAGGTAATGCAGGAGAATGAGCTAGAGCTTGGTCCGGATGCTCAGGACCTTTTGAAAGGGATAGAGAAGGAGGAGGAGGGTGTACTGGGGGTGCCCCAGTGACATCCCTTCCAACTGGTGCAGGTGATTTCAGCCACAGAACCCCTGCACCTAGTCAGTCCCAGGTGTCAGCGAGGGGACAGCGGAGCCAGGTCAGGAGCTCCACGTCTGCTGTTCACCTCAGTCCACCATTGGTCGACCTTGGGTCTGACATTACAGGGGATGAAGAGGAGGGTGCCACCTCCCTTGTCAGGTGAAAGCAGCATTGATGAGGAAGGTAGGTACCCAAGGCAAATGGTGCACCAGGTCACCAGGGAGCCCAGTGGCAGGAGCTCCAGTGGTAATGGCAGCAGGAGAAGGCAGCAGCAGCAAAATCAGGTGCCAGCTCCACCTGTGCGCACCGAGCCCGAACAGGAGCAAGCCAGCATCACCCCATCTGACAGGAGGTCGGTACATAAGTTGCCTGTTTGGGCTTACTTCAACCTGGCAGCAGACGATCAGACAATTGCCATCTGTCAGCTGTGCCATGCCAGGGTGAGGAGAGGATGGCCTGTGGCTCGGCTGGGTACCACTGCCCTTACCCAGCACCTGAGAGTAAACCACTGGCGAGAGTGGGACCATATGCAGGGTGGTCGTAGCAGCGCCAGCAGCAGTGCGCAGGGGACAGCAGCTCCTGCCACTGTCCTGCAGCTACCCCACCCCCTTCCAACAATGCATTCCCACTCCCCCACTCCATTTCGGCAGATGTTGGAGCAGGCCCTACCCAGATGGCGTATCCCCAGCCGCCATTTTTTGGCCAGGACCGGCGTCCCTGCCCTACACCAGCACATTGTGCAAAATGTATCCCCGTTGCTGCATAATGCTGTCAGCGACAGGGTGCATCTGACAATGGATGCCTGGACCAGCAGACATGGTCAGGGACGATACATCAGCTTCACAGCACATTGGGTCTCCCACCAAAGCGCTGGGGAGGGATCATCAGATGTGGCGGCATCTCAGTTTGTGGTGCCACCCTGGGGTGTCCAGAGGAGAACTGCTGCTCTCCCTCAAGCCACTGTCCCCACCGCTGTTGAGCCCCCTAGCAAGCATCCCCGTAGCTACCTAAGTGTGGGGCACGTCCGCTGCCAGGCCGTGCTCCAGCTTGTGAGCTTAGGGGAACAGAGACACATGGGACCTTATGTTCTTGCTGCCCTCCAGGCTCAGGTCCACAAGTGGATAACATCCCGAAGGCTTCAGGCAGGTATGGTTGTCTGTGACAATGGCAGCAACCTCCTCACCGCCCTCCATGCTGGCAGTCTAACACACATGCCCAGCATGGCGCACGTCCTTGTGGTACAGAAGTTCCTACGCACATACCTAAGGATGAGCGACATTGTGCAAAGGGTATGAAGGATTGCCAGACACTTTCGATGCTCCCCAACCACCACCGCGTCCCTGTCCAAACTGCAGCAGGACAACAGCCTGCCACCTCACAGGCTGATTGTGGACAGTGTGACATGGTGGAACTCCACTCTCCACATGCTGGAGAGGTTGTGGGAGCAGTGACGGGCGGTGAAAGAGTATCTGCTGGACCAAGGCACTTCTGGGCCATCACACCCACTTCCCTATATCACCAGTGTGGAGTGGGGGCAGATACACCAGGTCTGCCACTTGTTGGCCATATTCGAGCAGGCAACCAAGATGGTCAGCGGGGAGCATGTCGGCCTCAATGACGTGCTCGCCATAGTGTTCATGCTGGACAGGACACTAGAACGCCTGCTCAATGCTGGGGAGAGTGCCTTGGTGGAGCAGGAAGAGGCAACCAAGAGCCACCAAGACCAGGCCCAGGATGAGGAGGAGGAAGAATTTTTTGAGGAGTTTGCTAATGTCCAGGAGTATGGGCCTTGTCAGGAGGGAGAGCCGGTGCTGGGAGCACCGTTAGTCCGGGGGTGGGGCGACTCCCACAGGAAGCAGCAGCATCAGCAGGAGGAAGACCAAGATGTCATGGTTGTGGCAGCCAAGAAGAGTCACAGCAGGCTGCCTTCTTCCCCTAGGCTGCCCACATGCTGTGATGCCTCCAGAAGGATCCCCGGATCAGGAAAATTAAGGAGAGGGATGATTTTTGGTTGGCCACCCTTTTAGACCTTCGCTGCAAGGGCAAACTGGAGCAGTTCATCCCAGCCAGCCGGAGGGATGCCTGGATGCAAAGCCTGTAGGCCTGTCTGCTCCTCCGGATGGAGCAGGCAAACCCTCTGCCTTACGCTCCAGTTCTCCCCGCTCATCTCACCCAGCAGGTGGCTGGCCCAAGCACCTCCAGCCAAGTAGATGATCTTATGGGTGAGATGAGGTTGTTCTACCAGCCTGCGCAATCAAGTCGCAGCAGCAGCAGTCACCACCAGTGGCTGGCCCGCATGGTGGCAGACTATATGGGGTCTGTCGGTGCTTCCAACAGCATGAACACCAATGTTCCCATGGAGTACTGGGTTGCCAGGCTGGACACCTCCCGGGAGCTCACTCACTATGGGCTGGAAGTACTGTCTTGTCCCCCGCAGCATACTGTCTGAGCAGACATTCAGTGCGGCAGGTGGGGTGGTCACTGACAAGCAGACCTGTCTGTCCACAGACTCCGTGGATAGACTGACATTTATCAAAATGAATGAGTCCTGGATCGGCAGCGAATTCTTGGCCCCCGCCGTCGGTTCAGGGCTCTGAAGGGTCCCTTGTCAATCCTCTCCTTGGCTCTCCCTCCCAAACATCGTTGTTTTTTAACTTCTGTATATATTTCTGGATGAATTTATTTATTTATTTAGGGATTCATTATTTTATATATTTATTTATTGATGACTTTATATATTTCTGTATTTTTGACTTTATTTACAGTTGCAAGAAAAAGTATATGAACCCTTTGGAATGATATGGATTTCTGCACAAATTGGTCATAAAATGTGATCTGATCTTCACAAGCCAGTGGAGCGTGCAGCGTTCTCCACCAGTGTGCATAGTGCAAGTTATCCAAGATTAAAAGAATCTGCACTTATGCCACTGCTACTCTGCTCCTGAAGACATGTTACTAAATATACAGTAACATAGAAACGCGTCGAGCAGACGCACTAACCTGCAGAGACGGTCCTTTTGTGAGATAGTGAAGGGATAATAGGGATGTAGAATAGCTGGGTTCTAAGTAGAGCTCAAACATAAAGCTCTCACCCGCAGTTCACCTATCCCTTCTGCTATCGGTCCATACTCACTACCTGGATACATTGTTGCAGCCTGCTGATTGTAGCTGCTACTAATGTTCATTGCTGGTGCTTTCAACAAATCATTAGTAATTCCAGCACCTCTAGTGAGCATATGGTAGTGCATCTGGGAATATATCAGAAGACCCACATACTGATGTTCCAGCTCTGCACATATTACAAGCGTGGATTGAGTGGCTATACCCATACAATTGTGGAGTGAGCCACCCATCCAGGCTTAGCCTGACGAATTCAACATGTGGCAAGTTCGCCACGATTTTTTAATATATGATTAATAAAAATTCCTTTAAGCGTGTATCCAGGCAGTTAAACACGTGATCTGATCTTCATCTAAGTCACAACAATAGACAACCACAGTATGCTTAAACTAATAACACACAAAGAATTAAATGTTACCATGTTTTTATTGAACACACCATGTAAACATTCACAGTGCAGGTGGAAAAAGTATGTGAACCCTTGGATTTAATAACTGGTTGAACCTCCTTTGGCAGCAATAACTTCAACCAGACGTTTCCTGTAGTTGCAGATCAGACATGCACAACAGTCAGGAGTAATTCTTGACCATTCCACTTTACAGAACTGTTTCAGTTCAGCAATATTCTTGGGATGTCTGGTGTGAATCGCTTTCTTGAGGTCATGCCACAGCATCTCAATCGGGTTGAGGTCAGGACTCTGACTGGGCCACTCCAGAAGGCGTATTTCCTTCTGTTTAAGCCATTCTGTTGTTGATTTACTTCTATGTTTTGGGTCGTTGTCCTGCAACATCCATCTTCAGTTGAGCTTCAGCTGGTGGACAGATGGCCTTAAAGGGAACCTGTCACCGGGATTTTGTGTATAGAGCTGAGGACATGGGTTGCTAGATGGCCGCTAGCACATCCGCAATACCCAGTCCCTATAGCTCTGTGTGCTTTTATTGTGTAAAAAAACTGATTTGATACATATGCAAATTAACCTGAGATGAGTCCTGTCCCTGACTCATCTCACATACAGGACTCATCTCAGGTTAATTAGCATATGTATCAAATCAGTTTTTTTACACAATAAAAGCACACAGAGCTTTGGGGACTGGGTATTGCGGATGTGCTAGTGGCCATCTAGCAACCCAAGTCCTCAGCTCTATACCCAAAATCCCGGTGACAGGTTCCCTTTAAGTTCTCCTGCAAAATGTCTTGATAAACTTTGGAATTAATTTTTCCTTCGATGCTAGCAATCTGTCCAGGCCCTGACGCAGCAAAGCATCCCCAAACCATGATGCCCCCACCACCATACTTCACAGTTGGGATGAGGTTTTGATGTTGGTGTGCTGTGCCTCTTTTTCTCCACACATAGTGTTGTGTGTTTCTTTGAAACAACTCAACTTTGGTTTCATCTGTCCACAGAATATTTTGCCAGTACTGCTGTGGAACATCCAGGTGCTCTTGTGCAAACTGTAAACGTGCAGCAATGGTTTTTTTGGACTGCAGTGGCTTCCTCTGTGGTATCCTCCCATGAAATCCATTCTTGTTTAGTGTTTTACATATCGTAGATTTGCTAACAGGGATGTTAGCATATGCCAGAGACTTTTGTAAGTCTTTAGCTGACACTCTAGGATTCTTCTTCACCTCATTGAGCAGTCTGCGCTGTGCTCTTGCAGTCATCTTTACAGGACGGCCACTCCTAGGGAGAGTAGCAGCAGTGCTAAACTTTCTCCATTTATAGACAATTTGTCTTACCGTGAACTGATGAACAGCAAGGCTTTTGGAGATACTTTTATAACCCTTTCCAACTTTATGTAAGTCAACAATTCTTAATCGTAGGTCTTCTGAGAGCTCTTTTGGGTGAGACATCATTCACATCAGGCAATGCTTCTTGTGAAAAGCAAACCTCGAACTAGTGTGTGTTTTTGAAAGGGCAGGGCAGCTGTAACCAACACCTCCAATCTCATCTCATTGATTGGACTCCAGTTGGCTGACACCTCACTCCAATTATCTCTTTAAGATGTCATTAGTCTAGGGGTTCACATACTTTTTCCACCTGCAATGTGAATGTTTACATGGTGTTCAATAAAAACATGGTAACATTAAATTATTTGTGTGTTATTAGTTTAAGCAGACTGTTATTGTCTATTGTTGTGACTTAGATGAAGATCAGATCACATTTTGTGACCAATTTTTGCAGAAATCCATATCATTCCAAAGGGTTCACATACTTTTTCTTGCAATTGTATATATTTCTGTGCTGATGAATTTATTTATGTATTTATTTATGAATTTATTTATATACAGTACAGACCAAAAGTTTGGACACACCTTCTCATTCAAAGAGTTTTCTTTATTTTCATGACTATGAAGGCATCAAAACTATGAATTAACACATGTGGAATTATATACATAACAAACAAGTGTGAAACAACTGAAAATATGTCATATTCTAGGTTCTTCAAAGTAGCCACCTTTTGCTTTGATTACTGCTTTGCACACTCTTGGCATTCTCTTGATGAGCTTCAAGAGGTAGTCCCCTGAAATGGTCTTCCAACAGTCTTGAAGGAGTTCCCAGAGATGCTTAGCACTTGTTGGCCCTTTTGCCTTCACTCTGCGGTCCAGCTCACCCCAAACCATCTCGATTGGGTTCAGGTCCGGTGACTGTGGAGGCCAGGTTATCTGGCGCAGCACCCCATGACTCTCCTTCATGGTCAAATAGCCCTTACTTTCAAAGTTTTCCCAATTTATCGGCTGACTGAATGACCTTCACTTCTTAAAGTAATGATGGCCACTCGTCTTTCTTTACTTAGCTGTTTTTTCTTGCCATAATACAAATTCTAACAGTCTATTCAGTAGGACTATCAGCTGTGTATCCACCTGACTTCTCCTCAACGCAACTGATGGTCCCAACCCCATTTATAAGGCAAGAAATCCCACTTATTAAACCTGACAGGGCACACCTGTGAAGTGATAACCATTTCAGGGGACTACCTCTTGAAGCTCATCAAGAGAATGCCAAGAGTGTGCAAAGCAGTAATCAAATCAAAAGGTGACTACTTTGAAGAACCTAGAATATGACATATTTTCAGTTGTTTCACACTTGTTTGTTATGTATATATTTCCACATGTGTTAATTCATAGTTTTGATGCCTTCAGTGTGAATCTACAATTTTCATAGTCATGAAAATAAAGAAAACTCTTTGAATGAGAAGGTGTGTCCAAACTTTTGGTCTGTACTGTATGTAATTAATGATGACTTTATTTATATATTTCTCTATTGTTAAATTTCTTTATGTATTTATTAGGCGAATAATTTTTTTTATTTTTATCAATCAATGAGTTTATTTATCTATTTTTTCATTAATTTATTAAACCTCTTATTTATTTATTAATTCAATCAACTAATTATTGAAATATATATATATATATATATATATATACACTCACCTAAAGAATTATTAGGAACACTATACTAATACGGTGTTGGACCCCCTTTTGCCTTCAGAACTGCCTTAATTCTACGTAGCATTGATTCAACAAATTGCTGATAGCATTCTTTAGAAATGTTGGCCCATATTGATAGGAAAGCATCTTGCAGTTGATGGAGATTTGAGGGATGCACATCCAGGGCACGAAGCTCCCGTTCCACCACATCCCAAAGATGCTCTATTGGGTTGAGATCTGGTGACTGTGGGGGCCATTTTAGTACAGTGAACTCATGGTCATGTTCAAGAAACCAATTTGAAATGATTTGAGCTTTGTGACATGGTGCATTATCCTGCTGGAAGTAGACATCAGAGGATGGGTACATGGTGGTCATGAAGGGATGGACATGGTCAGAAACAATGCTCAGGTAGCCCGTGGCATTTAAACGATGCCAAATTGGCACTAAGGGGCCTAAAGTGTGCCCAGAAAACATCCCCCACACCATTATACCACCACCACCAGCCTGCACAGTGGTAACAAGGCATGATGGATACATGTTCTCATTCTGTTTACGCCAAATTCGGACTCTACCATTTGAATGTCTCAACAGAAATCGAGACTCATCAGACCAGGCAACATTTTTCCAGTCTTCAACAGTCCAATTTTGGTGAGCTTGTGCAAATTGTAGCCTCTTTTTCCTATTTGTAGTGGAGATGAGTGGTACCCGGTGGCGTCTTCTGCTGTTGTAGCCCATCCGCCTCAAGGTTGTGCATGTTGTGGCTTCACAAATGCTTTGCTGCATACCTCGGTTGTAACGAATGGTTATTTCAGTCAACGTTGCTCTTCTATCAGCTTGAATCAGTTGGCCCATTCTCCTCTGACCTCTAGCATCCACAAGGCATTTTTGCCCACAGGACTGCCGCATACTGGATGTTTTTCCCTTTTCATACCATTCTTTGTAAACCCTAGAAATGGTTGTGTGTGAAAATCCCAGTAACTGAGCAGATTGTGAAATACTCAGACCGGCCCGTCTGGCACCAACAACCATGCCACGCTCAAAATTGCTTAAATTACCTTTCTTTCCCATTCTGACATTCACTTTGGAGTTCAGGAGATTGTCTTGACCAGGACCACACCCCTAAATGCATTGAAGCAACTGCCATGTGATTGGTTGACTAGATAATTGCATTAATGAGAAATAGAACAGGTGTTCCTAATAATTCTTTAGGTGAGTGTATATTACACATTAAGCACGTTAGAATAATGGGCTCTAGAACAGTAGTGCATAAACATAAACTAGGAACAGTCTTTCTGAAATGGCAAGGGAACTTGACCACATTGGCTTTTTGTGTTGAAATACTCAATTCAATTGATTAATCATTTCAGCCCTAGTATAGTGTAACCAATAGTCCTCTGTTTGATCTCTGGACACTGCCCTCCATACATAAACCATACTGGAAAATAGACCTCTCAGATACCAATTGGCACACAGTGCTACACACGCTGCCGCACCGGTCTACTCTCAATTTCCATATCGGGCACATCAAGTCTAGAGAAGAACACTGCAGTAACGCAGCCTGCCGCGCCGTGTGCTGATTCCTCCAAGCAAGAGGGCAGCAGGACTGGCGTGGTTTAGCAACAGCTCTCTCATCCTCCTTTTGTCTGTGAGGAGGCATGGTTACCGCCGCTCGCACGACCCATACATGATCAGCTCCGCACACACGCTGGGCTCCGGCCATTGGCTGCACCCAGCCATCCTCTGCCCGTCTGAGCACAGAAGCCAGTGAGGAACCAGCTTGCCTCGGCCTTGGTCTGGAAGTGTCCCTGGCTCTGCCGCCGGGATCAGTTCCCCTCCCCTCGGTGATGACTCAGTCACGATCCCCGGCTGCTGGCGGGGTCCTCGGCGTCTGCCTCCAGTACACAGCCCGGATCATCAATCGCAGGTCAGGCTGCTGAATAAGCCTTTAGCTGCGAGGCTTGGCTACACACGGGGGGTAGTGTCACACAGCCCGGGCCAGACTTTGCCAGGTAGGGGCTGACAGGCACCGTGGAGCACCTACACTGTAATCCAGCAGAGCGAAGTTTGTAGTCTGTTTTGAAGGCAACATGTGTTCTCGAGTTACATAGAACTGCGGGTAAACTTACCCCACAAAACGAGTGCAGCTGTGCTTCATCTTTGCGGACTTGACATAGAAAATCAAATTCAGTAGGTTCAAGAAAAACGTACAGTAATCCGGTCTCATACAATGCAGATGTCTTGAGGGGGAGAAGATTTCAGGGCTTCCAGGGATAGATGGGGTATACAGATAGATAGATAGATTATAGCATGATGGACCACATGTATATATCTCTCTACCCCATCTCTCCCTAGAAGCCCTGCATTCTTCTCCCCCTCCAGACATCTGCATTGTATAGGACCGGATTACTGTATGTTTTTCCTGAACCTAAAGGATATGAATTTTTATGTCAAGTCCACAAAGATGAAGCACAGCTGCATTTGTTTTGTGGGGTAAGTTTACCTGCAGTTCTATATAACTCGAGAAAACATGGTGCCTTCAAAACAGACTACAAACTCCGCTCTGCTGGATGACAATGTAGGTGCTCCCCATTGCCTGTCAGCCTCTTCCTGGTTATATCTGGCCCTGGCTGTGTGACACTACTCCTCGTGTGTAGCCAAGCCTCACTGCTAAAGGCTTATTCAGCAGCCTGACCTGCGCACTGGAGGCAGCCGCCAAGGACCCTGCCAGCAACTGAGTCATCATTGAGGGGAGGGGAACTGATCCCAGCGGCAGAGCCGGAAACACTTCCAGACCCGGGCCGAGGCAAGATTGCTCCTCACTAGC
The DNA here is from genome assembly GCF_905171765.1 of Bufo bufo. Lineage (NCBI taxonomy): Eukaryota > Metazoa > Chordata > Amphibia > Anura > Bufonidae > Bufo > Bufo bufo. Next base: position 156,094,473 of record NC_053396.1, on the reverse strand, counting down.
TTCTATGCTCAGATGGGCAGAGGATGCTGGGTGCTGCCGATGGCCGGATCCCAGCGTGTGTGCGGCGCTGATTATGTATGGGTCGTGCGAGCGGCGGTAACCATGCCTTCTCACAGACAAAAGGAGGATGAGAGAGCCGCTGCTAAACCCTGACAGCCCTGCTGCGCTCTGGCTTGGAGGAATCAGCACACTGAGCGGCAGGCTGCATTACTGCAGTGTTCTTCTCCAGACTCGATGTGCCTGATATGGAAACTGAGAGCAGACCGGTGTGCTGCAAAGAACCTGCTGCTGTCAGCGGTGTCTAAGTTTATTTTTGGTGTTGCCCCAGTCTGGAGGGGGCCCATTGCTGGAAACACATTCCTGCTGCAAACAAAGAACCTGCTGCTGTCTGTTCCTGCTGAGATAGGCCAAGCTATGTGTAGGCCTTAGACTCGAACATTACCATGTACCTGCTGCTGCTGCTGTCTGTCTTGATCATGCTGAGTTATGTGTAGGCCTTATACTCCACCGTTACCTTTACCTGCTGCTGTCTGTTCTGTTCCTGCAAAGTTAGACCCAGCTATGTGTATGCCTTGTACTACATCATTACAATTTTCCTGATGCTGTCTGTTCTGTTCCTGCGGAGTTATGCCCAGCTATGTGTAGGCCTTGTACTACAGCGTTACCATTTACCAGCTGTTGCTGTCTGTCCTGATATTGCTGAGTTAGGCCCAGATATGTGTATGCCTTATACTACAGCGTTACCATTTCCCTGCTGCTGTCTGTTCTGTTCCTGCGGAGTTAGGCCCAGCTATGTGTATGCCTTATACTACACCATTACCATTTCCATGCTGCTGTCTGTTCTGTTCCTGCTGAGTTAGGCCCATCTATGTGTATGCCTTATACTACAGTGTTACCATTTACCAGCTGCTGTTGTCTGTACTGATATTGCTGAGGACAACCAGCATGGACCACTTTTTTGCCCTTTATCAACTATTGAGTATTAGAATTCTCTTAAACTGGTGTGCATGCTTCATTTTTGCACATGTGCTCTGTTCATCATATATTGTCAATATTTATATATAAATATATATATAATAAAATACAATCATGCATTGTTTTTTTTAACAGGATTTTTTATTGTTAGACACAATTCTAATCAAACAAATTAATTGTAATTCAATTATTATTAGTTTTCATTAAATAATCACCTGAGTTTGTATTTGTACTTGGCATCATTCACATTTTGTCACTGCTTGAGAAAGGTCCCATTGTGTGGACCGAAACGTTGCTTTGGGATGAATAAACTGACATTTTCTGGAGGCTGTGCCGTGGCATGTGTTTATATTGCAATTTGTATGCATGGAAACACATTCCTGCTGTTGACAAAGAACCTGCTGCTGTCAGAGTTGTATACGTTTATTTTTGGTGTTGCCCCGGTCTGGTGGGGGCCAATTCCTGTGAACATATTCCTGCTACAAACAAAGAACCAGCTCCTGTCTGCCCTGATGATTTTGGCCGAACTATGTGTAGGCCTTATACTACCCTGTTACCACTTACATGCTGCTGTCTGTCCTTCTGAGTTTGGCGAGCTATGTGTAGGTCTTAAAATACCCCGTTACCATTTATATGCTTTTGCTGTCTGTCCTGCTGAGTTTGTCCCAGCTATGTGTAGGCATTTGTGGTGAAAATAACCTCGCCACTGGGTTTTGGAGGGGCCTGTTTGCCAGCCTCTTTCCTCAGGATTATGGCCCATATACTAACTTTGAAGGAGAAGGTAGACCGGCCGCACAGCCTAAATCTGTGGAACTGTTTTGGGCAGGAAAGCCATGCTTGCGTCGGCCAAATGCGACTTCCATGGAATTCGGGAACCCCTGCTCAGATCTGGGTGATTTTTGGATATGTTGTGTACCCAGATCAGACCTATCCATGGATGTATAAATTATGGGGATATGTGGGGTTTTGAGGTGTTTTCTGTGTTTTGGGGAAAAATTTTTGTTTTCTGCCTGTGAGTGATTAAGTTAGCCCATTATGTTTGGTAATTGTATCACAGGCAGAGCCAATTGTGTTTTGGTAATTGTATTTTGTTGATTGTGTCAAAGACAATGCCTATTCTGTTATTGAGTGCGTCAAAGGCAATGCCATTGTGTTTCTTAATTGCATCACAGACAATGCCATTGTGTTTGCTGAATGTATAGTTTTTGTGTTTAAACTGTAAGGATTGGCTGCTATGTTATGTCCTCAGTTCCCAACTAGGTCCACGTGGGTGGTACCCTTGTTTGAAAATGTGTATATAAGTCAATGCTTGTGTGTTCAATAAAGAGTTCCTGTTTTACCCTTCATCATGTTGAAGCTAGTGTTTGGGTAACTGATCGACACTGGGGATTGCTATACGCTGAAGATTTGCTACACTCCCCCGGCTATAACTACTAGCTCTTGTAAGAGCTGTTCTTGTTCATGGTTCCTGCTCTCTGGATTTAGGTGACGTTCACCCACTGGAATCTGAAGCCCGATCTTGGGTCCAGCGTGGGTGGAGGACGGTGAAACCCCAACCAAGCTGCGGCGGTTTGTGGTGTCTGTGGTGGTTATGGTGTCAAGTTGAGTGCTTGGAGCCCTTAGGAAGCACTAGGAGCATCCATCGACGGAGGTACCCAGTCGGGGTGCAAGGAGATCCGTTACAGTTGTGGCAGCAGTGGGATGGCGTCCTAGTGTGAGGAGAAGCAGCTCGGAGACACCGCTCGTGGAGTATATTGAGGGCAACGCTAGTATCCGTACAGCACCCCTGGCTACAGCAGGATGGAATCGGCTAGTCTTCGGACAGCGTTCCACTACGAGGAGGAGGATGACCCGTACTGGAGGGATGCAGTCCGGAAAGGTGTCTGGCACGAGGCCCTGGAAGATGTACAGTGCCGCCGGGGCGAGAGTCTCCCCAGTGAGGAGCAGCAGTTGCGCATGTGAGAGGCCCTGCGAATGCCCCTTCTGGGAGAGCAGCCCCTGGATGAGTGGGTGACAGAACTCAAGAGCCTGGTATGGAAAGAGCTTTGGCTAGACGACGCCTACCAGGCACTCTGGTGGTATGTGATTCGGCACTCCCCCTGGATGGCTGAGCACGACAGACCCGAGGGTGAGGATTATGATGGCCCTGGTCTATTGTTTAAGTCCTTCTCAGAACCGGAGTTCAGAGATGCTGGAGAGTCCCGGTTTTGGGATATCTATGACTACAGGGAGGCTATGCATGATTGGGCTACAGCGAGAGAGGTGAGACAAGACCTGGCATCTCTAGTGACAATGGAGTGGGAGCTGGAGCAGTATTACCAATACTTCCTCAGCTCAATTCGGCCCCAATATACACTGCCGGAGAGCTGGGTGGCAGTCCCAGACCTACAACCCTACAGCTGGGAAGACCCGACTGAAGTATCCCCTGTTTCAGTACCAGCTGCGGAGGTAGGGGACCTCATAGACTGGTCCTGGGGGGAACCTTATATGGCAGGTGGAGATGGGACCGAGGTCTCTCCACCGGCCCTACAGGGATGCTGGGCAGTCAGCCCAGATCCCCAACGGCAGTCGGATTTTCAGGGAGTAGGGACAGTCGGTCCTGCTCCCCAGCAGCAGTATGTTTTGCAGGGAGAGAAGAGTACGTCTCCATTCCCCAGCGGCAGTGTACCTTGAAGGGAGAGGAGACAACCGGTCTCTCTCCCTAACCACAGGGGGACAGCACGCCTAACTCCGATGGTGCAGATGGGACCGCAGTCTCTGCACCAGGCCTACCAGGATGCTGGACAGCCGGTACAGATCCCCCACCAACCCCGCAGGAATGCCAGGAGGAGGAGGTAAGCAATCTCTCCTCTCCACAGCTGATCCGCAACAAGGTCCTGGGGGTAGGATTCCCTTACCCCACCCAAGCGGAAGAGCTGGCCTCTGGGCAGAGCGCAGTTGGCCTCTGCCCTCCCCTATCCTCTTGTCCAGAGGCTGACTCCCCACAAGCTACCCCATCAGAAGAGCTGGCATCTGGGCAGAGCGCAGTTGGCCTCTGCCCTCCCCTATCCTCTTGTCCAGAGGCCGACTCCCCACAGACTAGCCTAGCTGATGCGCTGGCACCAGGGATGAGTACCGCTGATCCCTGCCTACAAAGCAACCTCCACTCCAAGCAAGGGAGCAACACAGAGACCGGGAGTACAAGGTACCAACACAACCTTGGTGGACTCACTGGACAGAGACAGGCTACCAAATTCAACAGGTCCAGTATTTGGTTGTGGGTGGGCTGCCAGACTAAATCAGGTAACGACCGGCGTGAGGTCAGGTATCTGGTTAGTCTTCCCTGGGAGGGGGAGATGTGTGGCGAAAATAACCTCGCCACTGGGTTTTGGAGGGGCCTGTTTGCCAGCATCTTTCCTCAGGATTATGGCCCATATACTAACTTTGAAGGAGAAGGTAAACCGGCCGCATAGCCTAAATCTGTGGAACTGTTTTGGGCAGGAAAGCCATGCTTGCGTCGGCCAAATGTGACTTCCATGGAATTCGGGAACCCCTGCTCGGATCTGGGTGATTTTTGGATATGTTGTTCACCCAGATCAGAGCTATCCATGGATGTATAAATTATGGGGATATGTGGGGTTTTGAGGTGTTTTCTGTGTTTTGGGGAAAAATGTGTGTTTTCTGCCTGTGAGTGATTAAGTTAGCCCATTATGTTTGGTAATTGTATCACAGGCAGAGCCCATTGTGTTTTGGTAATTGTATTTTGTTGATTGTGTCAAAGACAATGCCTATTCTGTTATTGAGTGCGTCACAGGCAATGCCATTGTGTTTGTTAATTGCATCGCAGACAATGCCATTGTGTTTGTTGAATGTATCATTTTTGTGTTTAAACTGTAAGGATTGGCTGCTATGTTATGACCTCAGTTCCCAACCAGGACAACGTGGGTGGTACCCTTGTTTGAAAATGTGTATATAAGTCAATGCTTGTGTGTTCAATAAAGAGTTCCTGTTTTACCCTTCATCATGTTGAGGCTGGTGTTTGGGTAACTGATCGACACTGGGGATTGCTATACGCTGAAGATTTGCTATACTCCCCTGGCTATAACTACTAGCTCTTGTAAGAGCTGTTCTTGTTCATGGTTCCTGCTCTCTGTATTTAGGAGAGGTTTACCCACTGGAAGCTGAAGCCCGGTCTTGGGTCCAGCGTGGGTGGAGGACGGTGAGACCCCAACCAAGCTGCGGTGGTTTTTGGGGTCTGTAGTGGTTATGGTGTCAAGTTGAGTGCATTCAGAGCATCCATCAATGGAGGTACCCAGTCGGGGTGCCCGAAGATCCGTTACAGCCTTATACTACCCAGTTACCATTTACATGCTGCTGCTGTCTGTCCTGATGAGTTTAGCCAAGTTATGTGTAGGCCTTATACTACCCTGTTACCATTTACATGCTGCTTCTGCTGCTGTCTATCCTGATGATTTTTGCCAAGCTATATGTAGGCCTTGAACTATCCCGTTACCATTTATATGCTGCTGCTGTCTGTCCTGAAAATTTTGGCCGAGCTATGTGTAGGCCTTATACTATCCATTACCATTTATATGCTGCTGCTGCTGTCTATCCTGCTGATTTTGGCTCAGCTATGTGTAGGCCTTATACTATACCATTACCATTTACCTGCTGCTGCTACTGTCAGTCCTAAACCTGATGAGTTTGACCCTGAACTAAAGGGGCCTTACTGCAACCTTATCGTTCAAAATTACACAAAAACACTCTCTGATCCGCTCCAAGTTCCTCCTCTTCAGATGGGACCATTTCTATAGTAAGGCCATCTTAGTGTGCCTGCCATTGAACTTCCTCCATAGCTCGAAACGGATCCGCCTCACGATCCTCTGCTTCTCATACTGGAGCCGGGTCCTGTCATAGCCCTGCTCCAACATGCGCTGTAGGATAAAGATGCAAGCATATAATCCCAATTTTTTAAATACAAGTATTGAAAATAATGTCCTCAACAAAACATCAAAAAGTATTTAAGTCTTTGAAGGGGAAATATTAGATTTAATGTTACCGTTATAAGATTGGATTTTAATGAGACTGTATGTGTGTGGGGTCTGAGCAAATGGACATTGGCCAGCTGAGCAGAGATGTACCTGTCTAGTGAAGCGACGGTACGGTATGGGGTGTAAAGCTGGTTCGCCTTCCCGTGGTGCACCCTGGGTAACTCTAAATGAACCAGCAAATACTAGCGGTAAGACAAAGAAAGCTTTTCCTGAGTCCTGACCAACAGGACACAAACTATAATCTATAGACTGTGTTTGTGTGGGGTATATAGTGTGTGGCAGGAAAATGGATGTGCAATGTGCATGTGAGAGATATTTGTCTGTTGTCCATACATAAGTGCTACAGACATAGTGCTGTGATGTCACAACAATACTTAGTGCAGCAATCAGTAATATCTACTTAGACCTGATAAAATGTGAAGTTGTATGTATTGCGAAAAAACATTTGCATCGCAAGTGACGATTTTCGCAATCGTGAATATTTTATAGCACTCTTTCTACATATAAAGCGATTGTTCTGACATGTGAAATGTAATCAAATACACTGCGGTAATTTCAAATTACTTACAGTGATCAGGAGTTCTTCCTCATTGTCACGAAAATTGCTGTCAACCTTGTTTTCCAATCTCCTCAAACTTCGGGTAGTTTGAAAACAGTTGCTAAACTAGGCCACATCCCTTTTTCGCATGCGCAGTAAGCGAAATTTACGCATTGATAAAAAATAATGAATGGAGATAGCGAATTTGCGAATATATGACTAATATGCGCCCAAATATTAGTGAAATATCGCGAATTTGAATATAGCCCCTGCCGCTCATTACTATTTATCAGTGTAGAACCCCTTTAATGACATTTTTCCCCTTTGCTCAGTGAGCTTTTTGTCCTGGACCACATTCCCATCAAAAAGTTTGATTCAGATGGAAGCCATTTCTTGAGACATTGCATTCAGCTTCCTCAATAATAACATATTGTGCACAGTGGAGGAAGCTAAATTACATTTGTAATTACATATAGCTAATTTATGGACTGGACTGTCTTCTGGATTGGGTAGAGGGTTAGCCCAGCAAGGGGCATAACTTCACTAAGATAGAAAACAGCACAGAAGTTGATAAAACTAAGTGACATATAATTTATTTTATGCACTTATATAGCGCTACTATATTCCACAGACTTTTGCACTGGGTTGTCCCCAATGGGGCTCACAATCTAAATTCCCTATCAGTATGTCTTTGGAGTGTGGGAGGAAACTGGCGCACCTGGAGGAAACCCATGCAAACAGGGGGAGAACATACTAGAACCCAGAACCCCAGCGCCTCAAGGCACCAGCACTAACCACTGAGCAACCGTGCTCCCTATATAATCAGCAACAATAAAATGACCAACACATTTTATTAAAATCGGATCATTTTTTGCCCTTATGCAACAGATGTTCCTTTTTCAACCTCTGTACCTATTCATTTTAGTAGCTTCATCAGTTTTTTCTTATATTTACTCTTTACTTTGGCTTCTCTTTATGTGCTGCCACAGCCAGTATATCTAGAGTATGTCTTTAATATTCAAGTCACATTGTAGGATCATTTATTCCCTAATCCTGGTTTTCCTTATTAGTGTCTCAAAAGGTCTTGTAACATGGTTACAACAACAGGATTTTCTTTCATTTAGGTCAAGAACATTTACCTTGCAATCTAGAGTGTGGATACTTTTGACAAAACAAAGCTGAATTGTACTTGGCAGTGGAGTCTTGTACATAGCCTCCAGAGACTCATCAAAAACATATAATACCCGAGTATTTGTAGACCTTTCACCTCTGAACTGATTTTTTCAATTATATAATTTCTTAATATTTATTTATCGTATGGCATAGACACAAAAAATAGCAACACATAAAAATGCATAAGCGAATCCATAGGCATATACACATGCATAAACTCAACACTTGGCAAAATAAGGTGACAATGAGGAAGCACAGTGAATATGTAGGTGTGGCAGGGTGGAACAAAGCAGACTTTGTGCGTTTATAGACAAACAATCCAATTTGTCTATGTATTCAATCGCTTCAGTGGTTGCCATCAGGAAATCTTCTGGGCTGCCATCATAGGACCTTGTCGGACATTCTTCTATGATGTGTTTTATAGTCTGGTTATTTCCACAATAACAGGGTGGGGATGGTTGTTTGCCCCATTTGTGTATGCCCACCTCCCATGCTCAGTTCTGATCCTGTTTAGCGTGGACCAGGTTTTGCGTGGCAGGTCAAAACCCGGTGGAGTTTGGGTAGGCATGTTGTTGTGATGCATGTTATGTACTTGGATCCATGCATTGGGGAGGTTGTACCCTTCCTCCATGATCTTTTTTGCTGTTTTGGTAGGTGGTTTACAGGATCGGATTCTGCCACAGTTGGCATCTTCTATGTCCATGTGTATCAGCAGGTTTCTAATGCTAGTTCGCCTCCACATGGTGTACCCTGGGTAATTCTAAATGAACTAGCAAACGTAGGCGGTCAGACAATCAAAGGATCTCCTTACAGCAAATAGACACACACCTTACTTCTTGATAATTAAGTCATTACTAATAAAAAGACTACTCTAACTCATTTCATTTTCACCATATCTTAATTTTTTAGGTCAGTTCATAGATATTTTTTCTTCCATATGGTCATTACCCACGAGAAGCTGTTCGCAGTTTCGCAGTTACCTCCAGATCTTTAAACATTTATATTTTTGAAGCATAGCTAACCATATGCTCTGTCATATGTTGTTAAAAAATGTTATTCACTATTGATAGTAAACTTGCTGAATGTCTAGTAGAATTTAGAAATGGTTTATTAAACCTGTGTCTAAGGCTCTGTTCACATTAGCATCAATGGCTTTAAGCCTATGTCGCTAATTCCATCAGTTTTGACAGCTGAGAAAGTATTACATGCAGTGCTATTCTATTCCTCCCATAAAAAAACAGACAGCAAGATAGAACCTTGACTGATTTCACTGTAAGTCAGTGGGGTCCATAAGACGTTGGTGTATGGCCAACACCGAGCTCTGGACCAACCCACCCCCCTGCCATCATCTTACTGGCTGCTGCTGTGAAATTTCATGCAAACAGCCAACTGCAGCAAATGAGTGCCCTCAGTGAGGCCAGTGATTGGCTACAGCAGAGTCCTGAGCGCAGCACAGGAAGAAGAACTGGAGAAGGGGTGAATATCGATTATTTTGACATTTCATCATATGTACAGGGGTTGTCCGAGTTTTTATTTAACCCCTTTCATGAAGCTCCAGGCAGCGTTCCACCATTAACTGATTGTATACTATCCACCATAAAGAAAGTAGGGGTGATTTAAGCAGAAATGTCAAGCATTTAGAATGTTGGAAGGTATAAAACACATGGAAAAATCTAATTCAAAATGTGTCATTTATACCAGTATAGTTCAGCTGCTCAGTAAAAGATGAAGAAAACCTTATTTTTAACCCACTGGAAGGTCAAATGTAATAAAATGTGTTATCTGAGAGTGAGATTATCTATGTATCAAGGATTATAAAATAAATTATAATATAGGTCATATTAATAGCATATTTCTCACATACTCATTATTTCAAGAACCCACAAATGAGCAAGAAAAATGATTGAACTTTTGGTAAAAATTTACAAAATGTTAATAATCATTATAATCCATTGTTAAACTTTCCATACTGCTGGGCAAAATTAACCCTTTTCTAATATGGTCATTTTCCATTTTTACGTTTTTGTTTTTCGCTCCCTTTTTCACTCCCTTTCCTTTTGTTTTCCATTCACATAGACGTATAAGGGCTTGTTTTTTGCGGACTAAGTTGTACTTTCTAATAGCACCATTTAATATTGCATAGGATGTGGGAAGCGGGAAAAAATTCCAAATGGGATGGAATTAGAAAAAAAACACAAATTTTTTTATTTACCGTGTTCACTATGTAGTAAAACGGACTTGTGCACTTCATTCTCCAGGTCAGTACGAATCTGGCAATACCAGATATGTATAGTTTTTCTTGTGTTTTAATACTTAAAAAATAATTAATTTTAAAAAACAATATTTTTTTCATCGTCATATTCTGCTGATATTTCTTTTTTATAGTTATGTCTAGTGATGAGCGAATCAACTTCGTATGTTTCATATCAGGATTCGCATGAAACTTTGTTCTAATACTGTACGGAGCAGGAGCTCTGTACAGTATTATAATGTATTGGCTCTGATGAGTCGAAGATATTGCTTGAGTTCGGGAAATAATTTTTTACAGTACAAATTAATTTATACAGTTATTGTGCAAAGTCTCGCGAGACTTCGCAAAGCAATAACTTCGGCTCATCGGAGCCAATACATTCTAATACTGTACGCCATTCACTGTATGGGATAAACTTTTTTATATTTTAATATTACAGGTGTTTTCGCGCGCAGCGATGTCCATAATGTTTTTTGTTTTGTTTTTTTAATCTATCAACCTATCCCTTGGTTGAACTTGATGGACTTATGTCTTTTTTCAACCATATTAACTATTAGAATTTTTATACTTTTTTATTTTTTTATATTTTTCAAAACTGATTATTTTAAACTAATTATGTATATGTATGGCGGATGTCAGGAAGGGGTTAATAGAACCAGCGTATCATTGCAGTGCACTGAACATAAGTATAAAATACCACATCTTAATGTCCTACACAGACATTGATAGCTCTCTCAATATCTTGCAATTCCTACTTATTCATGTAATATTTTTGCAAGAAAATGATGTTATGCCCGATAATCCTAAAACCATTAGCAACTCACATAGAATCAAGTCACAATATGACTAAGCTGAAGGGACTGTATGAGATTGCAAATAAAGCCTGCTGATTTTCCAGAAACAGCAATACTCTTGTTCTTGGATTATTCAAGTCAATGGACTTGGACGCTTAAGTTAATAGAGGCTCTGGGTTATAGCTAGAGCGGCCTGGCAGCCTTGTGGCCCAAATGAAGAGTGCCTAAAAATCAATTAAATAGGTTATCCAGGTTATAAAAATGATGGTCTATCCTTAAGATAGATCATCAATATAAAGTTGGTAGAGGTCCAACTCTTGGCAACCCTGTCAATCACCTGTTTCGAGAAGCCACTGCAGTCGTAACTAGCACTGTGGCTTCATTGTGATTTGCATTGGTCCATGCTTCACAACGCTTATTTTTCATGGTGGTTCTACTTTATATTGCAACTTTGTCACTTTCACTTGAATGGCATAAAGCTACAATACAAAGTAAAGCCACTAAAAAAGTATAGCACTGTGCAATACAGAGCAATGTAAACTGTGAAAAGGCCACAGCATTAGCTCAGGCGTCTTACACCTTCAAACAGATGATGAGGGTGCCAAGGGTTTGACAACCATCAATCTAATATTGATGGCCTCTGCTAAGGATAGGTCTTAGCAATTTTAAAAACCTGGATTAACCATTTATCTAGTAGGTGCCATGGCCAGGGTATGAACAAGAAGGCAAGCAATGTGATAAAATAACAGAACCGGCAATGCTCAAGTTATAGCACTTCATCAGGCCAGGATCTGACGACACACAAGGGGGCTGGCTTTTCTTGTGTGTGGTCAGATCCTGACCTGATGAAGGGCTACCATTTAGCCCGAAACATTGCCATAATTGTACATTGTGCATCATTATGTCCGGCTGAATAAAATTCACTATCACATCAACCAATTGGAGTTCTGTCTATTGGTATAACTACTATCTGGAGGATAGGCTATCAATATTAAACTCCCAGAAAACCCCTTTATTATTATTTAATGGCATATAGTCATAAATTAAATTGCATGCTGAAAACTTGAATACTAAGATATTGAAATAACTACGTAGACTAGTCCTGGGATCAATGACAGCTGGCAAGTATGCACACATAATTTCATAATTAATGAATTTATCTTGTGTAGGAGTAGCAGAAGCTGGAATATATTATACAGGATTGCAATAATACCCATTCAGGCCTGTTCAATAGTAATTACATTTCCTTCAGACTTTCATTGATTTCCGTTGGACTTTCTTCAAAAATGTTAAAATTTGTAAGATACAAGTTTGAAGCAAATTTGTACAATATGTAAAAACTGGAAGGAAACCACTTGTATTTGCTTCAGACGACTTTTTTTTTTACAAAAGAAAAATCGTATATATAACTTCTTTCTATACATACCTATTGATTCTTCATTACTGCTTTAATCACTACAAGAAATAAAGCCTTTACAATACCTCTGGACTCATATTACTCATTGGAGGTAACTAGATTTCTTAATGTATTCGGTGAACTACATGAGATATGGATGACACAGACTGGGTCATGTTTCATCAGTTTACCTGTATCAAATATTTCTTTTGATGCCATAAAATTTCTAACATAACATAATCATGACAAAGATCATTTACTCGTTCATCAGGCTGGCACTTGATGAAACTTGACTTGATGACATTTATTTCCAGTCTGTACGAATTGGGCAAAAAAAATTCATTCAGTTTGAATCCAATTTACCTGGATCAAAAGTGCTTCAATTGGCCTGTAAATTGGTGCATGGCACGCTAAGGTCTCCTAGGATATTTTCTTTCTCTCTGGTTTTTCTTTTTTTTTTTTTTACATTTTCTCTCTCCCCCAACACCCTTAAAGCGATTCAGTGCAAAGACAGCACTATTAAATAATGTCAGAGTAACACTGTCATATATAGGTCTGGGTAAATGCATGGTTGACTGTGTTAATCAAAAATCTGTTTAACTAGACATTGTGCTGTCAAATTTTTTACAAAGGGTTCCAAAAATGTTCCCTTATGGAAGGCAGTTGTCAGACCGTGTTTATACACACACATAATACTAATGGAAGAAGCAGAGTATTTTCCTGAACAAGCAAACCAAAATTATTCCTTAACTGGAGCAGATGCCTGCACATGTTTATACACACACACACACACAGAGTCACACATCTCACAAGGAGCAGTGGCTTGTTCTGAACAAGTGACCAAAATTCTCTCTTTTTTTGGGCAGCAGCAGCAATACAGTGTGGATATGGAACCTTATGGACAAGGCAAGATATGTGCAGCTGTATGAGGGTAATGGTAGTGGCAGCAGTACAGCATGGAACACGATGGACATTGCTGTTTAGGGGAAGTAGCAGTGGCAGCAAAAGAAGCAGTACAGTATGCAGACTGACATAAGATGTTCGGCTATGTAGAGGTGGTGGCAGTAGGTGGGGTAGCAGCTGAGGCAGTGGCAGCAGAAGTAACAATACAGTATAGAACATGATAGACAGGCAGACAGTGGCTTTGGCATGATTGGAATGGTGATAGATAGCCACAGTCACCAATGGCAGATTATAACATAGATCCAACCTACAATTTTGTCAGTTTGGGTGTGATGACCTGCCATGCTGAATGCCCTCTCTGACAGTACCCTGGAGGAGACTGGACAAGATAGTACACCAATAACAAAATGGGCCAGTTTGGTATGGCACTTGAAAAAACTGCTGCATCATGTTCACCAAACTGAATTGGCTGCTGCTGCTGGTGCTGCTGTGGCTTCTGGTGATTCACAAGGGGCAGAGAGGGGCCTCAAAGTGAGACACACAGGTGGCAGGCATCTGCTGGGTGAAAGAGGCGGGAAGGTGTGTACATAGAATATCGTGGTAATAAAACAATTTTGCCCTCCTTCAGTATCAGGAAAACAACCCAGTAGTTATCACGTCTCTTGATGATACACTTGTCAGCATATAAACAACATGCAGCTTACCATGCTTGCCAGAGTGCCTGAAGACCCAGGTCTTTCAGGCTCTGCCCCATCTGTGACAGTGTCGTCATCATCATCATTAATGTTGAGCGCGTATATTCGAAAAGCAAATTTTTATCTCTAATATCGCAACTTTGAGAATTCGCAAATATTTAGAATATAGTGCTATATATTCGTTATATCGCATATTCGTCATTTTTTTCCATCTGAAAACATGATTCCTCCCTGCTTCTTGCTTGTGGGTCAATGAGTCATTGGCCCACAAGCAACTTAAGCAGGTAGGAATCATGACTTCAGATGGGAAAAATTACGAATATTGTAAAATATTAATATATAGCACGATATTGAATATAGTGCTATATATTAAAAAAATAAATTCCGTCTTAAGTAATGATTCCTCCCTGCTTAAGTTGCTTGTAGGCCAATGACTCATTGGCCCACAAGCAAGAAGCAAGGAGGAATCATGTGTTCGGAGGGAAAAAATTACGAATATTCTAAAAACTAATATATAGCTATAGTGCTATATATTCGTTTTTGACCCACGCCTGTATTTATTGCGTAATATTCGCATATTACGCGATCATTACCTTGCCGATTTTTTGGTTAAAAAAAATAATGTAGAATATAACAAATATTAGAATTTGCGAATATTTAACGAATATTCTACAAAATATCACAAATTTGAATATGACCCCTGCCGTTCATCACTAGTCATCATTAGCCTCATCTTCCTGCACCACCAACTTCTCCAGTGGTAACTCCTTATCCTTATCCTCTTCCACTTAGTCCTCTATGGGAAGCTTTTCTTCTTCTATATCTCATGTTGTATCAGCATAACCATTTGCTATAATAAAAATATCTGGGAGATGAAATTCTTGATGCTGCTGTTGTATCTAATCACAAATCTGGTGGCCTCTTCAAAGGAGTGAAATGCCTTCCTGATGAGTTGCCATACAACCTTAGCTGAAAATGACATGCTCCCTGCTGTGGTGGTGTTGTGCATCAGCATGTGTTATTTCTCCCAAATGCAGCGCAGCCACAATGTTTCTGCCATTGGCACTGACCACATTGCCCAGTTGTAGCTGGTGGGAAGATGTGCAATGGAATTTTTTTTGCTTGATGCAAATGAACAATTCATCTACTGTGTCTTCTATCTACCAGACTCATCATTTCTAATATGGCATGTCAAAGCTTTAGTTTACACATATGAAAGGAGGGAGGGGGAGTGGAATCATCCCCCTGTCCTGTTTCTGTTGGGAATGGGGGAAGCCTATTGAGATGGACATGGAGGGAGGATGTGCATAAGAGCCTGGTGTGGATACAAGACTTGAACAAGCTTGGAGGTGTCAATAGGACAGTTGCTGTGATGCTGTGTCGTTGATGCCATGCAAAACATTGACACTGTGGGTCGTGAAAGACTGGTACCGTTGGCCAAATCAGCTGTGTCCATAGTCATATGCACAATGCTGCACAGTGAAAAATAGGAGCAGCCCATATTGTCCACACATAAGTGTAAAAGTCAGGGATGGCTTTTTGGAGAAATAATTAAAGACAAAGGAGGAGATTTATCAAACTGGTGTAAAGTAGATCTGGCTTAGTTGCCCATAACAACCAATGAGATTCCACCTTTCATTTTTCACAGCTCCTTTGGAAAATGAAAGGTGGAATCTGATTGGTTGCTATGGACAACTAAGCCAGTTCTACTTTATTCCAGTCTAATAAATCTCCCCTAAGATATTTAAACAAAAAGCTCAATTGGAAAAAATAGAGCTCGCAGAAAACAATGGTGTTCAATACAAAGAATGTAAACAAACAATTATAAAGGGTAACCTTATTAATATATTACTTTTAATAAATAATGCGGATAAAATAATGGCCCATTAGGCAATTGGAATACATAGAAAAGTGACGCACGTTAGTGCGTTAAATAGCAGTGCACAAGAAAAATGGAACGGTCTTACTAGGGGTACGTTCTAAAGTCTAATGGGGGTCTCAGGGGTCCAAATGCTGGGTCTCTTCCCCTAGATTGCCCTGCTTGACCTGAGCTAAATCCTATTGCCCAGGAAGCAAATTGCTCACCCTCAAAAGGGTGACCCGTCTGAGACGATCCTCACTAACTAGGTGTCCCTACTTGTCCCTTCGCAGGCAAAAGAATGCCCAGCTTCGTCAGAGATAAACAGCAGGGACACCTTAGTGATGGTTAGAGAAACGTCCCGACATATTCATTGGCCAAAAGCCAAATCATCAGGGGACTAACATGAATAAAGACTCAGCATTAGTTATCAGCTGATGTCTTAACAACTAAGACAAGTACTCAGCGTTGGTCAATCGCTACAGTCACTAATACTCAGCCCTCTATCTCCATGTGCTGGTGTGCTTGCGGCGGGGCTTCCAGCATCCTGTGTGTGGCAGCTGCAATGTCAGAGTTCCTACTGACACTTTTTAAACATGCCCCCTTAAGGCACGTGATGGATCACATGAACAGTCATGTGACCAAACTTAGTGACGTGTCCAGCAAACAATTCCAGATAGGCGCTCCTCATTCAATACGTATACGCCCATCGGGATGGTGCTGTAGGGAGGTGGGACTAGGCGGGAGCTCACGAAGATGTGTAGGGCACAAGACACCCCCCCGGACTTCTCGCTTTGCTGCTTCAGTGATAAAACGATATAAAAACTAATGCGCTGGTCAACAGCAGAGTGACCGCGACCGACGCAATAAGGGCTTTAAGTGGTACAGGCTTAAATCAATATACTGGTAAGACAGAAAAGAGTATGTACATACAACACAAGTGATAAATCTTAGAGGGATTGGGAAGAGTCAAAAGAGGCAAAGGGGAAAGGTCTACAATAAATCAACTGTAGCAGCCATCCAGTAAATGTTCATTTAACCCCTTAGGCTGGACTGCTTTCAATTCAAATATCCACCATGTCTCCCTTTGTAAAATTCTCTTATTCCAATCCCATCCTCTAATTAGAGGAGAAACAACCTCAATACCCATAAACCTAATCCCTGAGTAGTCTCCCTCATGACTAGATTAAATGTGCTTGGCCAGGGGAGTGTCTCTCCTATGTCGCATGTCACCCAGGTGCTCCCCGATCCGTCTACGAAAATGCTCAGGTAGTTTTACCCACGTAATCTAATCCACACTGGCATGTTGCCTTATAAATGACTGCTTTTGAGCGACAATTGATGAAATTTTTGATAGAATACCTTTTTCGGGTGACATTAATTTACTAGTAAACGCGCGGCCCTAGGTGACATGTGCACATGCTATATATCCACTGCAGCGGTAGCATCCACAGACAGGATAAAACCACCCCCCCCCCACCTTTTTAGGTGCCTCATTGTAAACAATGTGAACCAATCGGTCAAGCAGGCTTCGTCCCCGCGATAGGTGATCTGTGGGGTCTCAGAAACTGCATTCCTAATGTCTGGGTCCAATTGTAAAATTCCCCAGTATTTAGAAATCACCTTCCTAAACTCATCTGCTGCTCTGTCATAGGTGGCGATCAGGCATAAGGAGTTAGTCGTGACCTGGTCCTTCTTGTGATGTAAAAGTTCAGTCCGGTTACGTTTAAGAGCTCTTTAATAGGCTTTCTTTAAAATAGGTTCAGGAGACCCTCTCTCAAGGAACCTTTTCCGAAAGTCCCCTGACAGTTGCTTAAAATCCCCAATGGAGGAGCAATTCCTCCTCATCCTTAGGTATTGGCCAACAGTAATTCCCTGTTTCAAGGGACGAGGATGATGACTATCCGAACTCATTAATGAGTTGGTTGCAGTAGGTTTTCTAAATGTTTTTCTTTTAATCTCTCCATTGTGGCCCCTCGCAATCACAATGTCCAAAAAAGGAAGTGAGGTAATTTTGATCTCAGAGGTGAACCTAAGACCAATGTTCTTCTTATTCAGGGATTGCACCAGCTCTTTACGCTCGCACCTTCACCCCTCCAACTCAGAAAGATATTGTCAATGAATCTGGCCCATATGACGACATCCAATGTATGTGTGATGGGTTTGTCCCCAAACACACTAGCCCAGGAACAAATTTGCATACGATGGAGCACAGGGGCTCCCCATCACAGTGCCCCTGAGCTGGTGGTAGAAGGTTCCGTTGAACAAAAAATAGTTCTGTGTCAGCGTGAATTCCATTACTTTTAATGCAAACTGATTATGTGCTTGAAAATGGCAACCTCTAGTATTGAGCAACATTTCCACTGATCCTATCCCAAGATGGTGAGGGATAGAAGAGTACAGAGCCTCTACATCAATTGACCCGGGCAATGCATCCTCTTCTAGATGGACCCCTTCAAGGTGACCCAAAAGGTCCCCTGTATCCCTAATGTAAGAGGGTAATGCCCTAACAAAAACGTGCCAGGATACAATCAATATATATCCCGGCATTCTGACTGAGGCTGTTGACTCCTGACACAATGGGGCGCCCCTTAAGGGGAGCAAACCCTTTGGGAATTTTTGATAGGCTATAAAACGTTGCCACCGTTGGGTGTTTACAGTAGATGAAGTCAAATTCCTTCTCAGAGATCAATCTTGACAATTGACAAATTTGTTTTGATATAACACTGTGGGATCAGATTTTAGTTTTTCATGTCTCCTTATCCTGTAGATCTAAGCAAATTTTTTGTAGAGTCGTGTCCATTACTACGACATTGTTCCCCTTGTCTGAGGGCTTAATTGTTATATCTTTGTCTTGTTCTAAAGTTAACATGACTTTGAACTCAGCTTTGTTGCAATTAAATCTCCCCTTATTAAGTGTCAAATTCTCCAGTTCGCAGGACACCTGATTAATAAAGACATCAATACAGGATGGATCACCTAAGGGTGGCATCTTCGAACTTTTATTTTTGAGTGTATAAACATACCCCTACCTTCCTGGGGGGCACTATCGCCCAAGCTATATAGGAGTCTAACTTCCTGTAAAACATCTAATGGGATACCAAGTTCCCTACTTTCTTGTTTATTCATCAGTTGGAAATGTTTGTGCCATCTCAGCTTTCTTGCAAAAAGTTATGGTCCTTGACCCAATTAAACAAATTAAATGTCGCAGTAGGTACAAAGGAGAGGCCTCTACTTAGTATCGCCATTTCTGCTGGTTGCAGAGATTTGTCCGACAGGTTTAGTATCTGGATGGGTTGTTGGCGGGTACGTGGGGATAAGGAGGATATTTTGGTTGGTTGCATGTCCGTAAATGTTACGGGACTCCCTGCTCTAAAAACGTTGACCGCTATTATCTTGTCCTCCTCGTGAACCCCTACCTCTCCCTCGATTCCTTTGTCCTCCCTCTTTCTCTCCCTCTGAGATCTCAGTATCACTTGAAGTTACATCAGAATCTTGTTTCTTCCTGTAGACCGCAGTGCGATCTATGGTGGTATATACCCGGTTTTCCCTAAATTCTTGCAGATCTCGGTTGAACTGACAATATTTTCGTTTCTTCAAGTGATCCTGAAATTTCTCAAGGGTGTTTTTTAATTATAGTTCCTTATTAACAAAATCAGGTTCCTGTCTGAACCTTTGAGTTACCTCCACCTGATCCCTCAGTGTATTTTCCAACCTACCCATTTTGACTCTTCCGGGGGCTCCAGCAGCCTTCTTCTACGCTAAGATATATCAGCTTATGTGGATCATTTCTCTCCTCTCTGCATCCTCTGCATAATCATTCTTATAGATGCTACTGTTCATGTTGAGGCTTGCAGATAGAATTGTGGATCAGTCGTGTGTTTTTGGTAGTATTTATCTTAACCTTCGAGGAGCCTCAAAAACTCCTCTACTGGAAAACCAAACCATGTACAAAGCAAATAATTCACAAACTTTGAGAATAAGAAAGGAATGCTGTAGGCAACAAGGCTTCCATTTAGCCTTTTTTAATTCATGCATCATTTTAAAAGCCTACATGCCCAGTCTCAAAAGTAATGATACACATGACAAGGCCTTATTGCAATGGACTCTGAAACACATTTTTGTACTAACCTACATGGTACTCCTCTTCCAGAATGACACTCCACAAGCACATTTTAACAAAAACTTACTAAGTTGCAAAGAACATCACCAGAAAACAATCCTGGGCCTCTTAGCTAAAAGGGTCCCTGTGGGATTTATTAGTAAACTGATGGCACTTTTTCGCCTATGGCTGGAATCCCCCTACAGGGGGCCCAGAAGGATTATTTTTTTCATACTTTGTTAAATAATAATAAATATACTTGAGCTACAACGGTAGGGAAGATACTGCCATTTTTTGCAGGAATGGAATACATCTTTATTAAAAATACATTTTATTTTTACGTCCGTATTTTATGAATAATGAATACGGTTGTCATTCACACCAATAAATTGGCAACCAGGCCTTGGAAAAACAAGAGAAAAACAATGCTTTAACCCCTTAAGGACCCTGCCATTTTTCACCTTAAGGCCTTCTGCACACAACCGTTTATTTCCCTGTTTACTGGCCGTTTTTTGCGTTCCGTATACGGTCCGTATACGGAACCATTCATTTCAATGGTTCCGCAAAAAAAAACGGAAATGTACTCCGTATGCATTCCGTTTCTGTATATCCGTTTTTCCGTTCCGTTTAAAGATAAAACATGTCCTATTATTGCCCGCAAATCACGTTCCGTGGCTCCATTTAAGTCAATGGGTCCGCAAAAAAACGGAACACATACGGAAATGCATCCGTATGTCTTCCGTTTCCGTTCTGTTTTTTGCGGAACCATCTATTGAAAATGTTATGCCCAGCCCAATTTTATCTATGTAATTACTGTATACTGTATATGCCATACGGAAAAACGGAATGGAAAAACGGAACAGAAATGGAAACACAACGGAAACAAAAAACGGAACAACGGAAATTTAAAATTTCCTGAAAAATTAGCAAATTTGCAAATTTAAATTTCTCTACTTTTATAATAGTAATAACTCCAAAAATAGTTATCACTTTACATTCCCCATATGTCTACTTTGTGTTTGGATCATTTTGTGAATGCTATTTTATTTTTTGGGGATGTTAGAAGGCTTAGAAGTTTAGAAGCAAATCTTGAAAGTTTTCAGAAAATTTCCAAAACCCACTTTTTAAAGACCAGTTCAGGTCTGAAGTCATTTTGTGAGGCTTACATAATAGAAACCACCCAGACATGACCCCATTTTATAAAATATACCCCTCAAGGTATTCAAAAGTTATTTTACAAACTGTGTTAACCCTTTAGGTATTCCACAAGAATTAATAGAAAATGGAGATGAAATTTCAGAATTTCACTTTTTTGGCAGATTTCCCATTTTAATAAAAAAATTTACACTAACAAAGCAAGGGTTAACAGCCAAACAAAACTCTATATTTATTGCCCTGATTCTGTAGTTTACAAAAACACCCCATATGTAGTCGCAAACTGCCTTACAGGCAGACAGCACTGCACAGAAGGAAAGGAACTCCATAAGGTTTTTGCAAAGCAGATTTCACTGGGATAATTTTAAGCTTCCATGTCACATTTGAAAACCCTCTGATGCACCCCTAGAGTAGTAACTCCAAAAAAGTGTTCCCATTTTAGAAACTACACCTCTCAAGGTATTCAAAACAAATTTTAAAAACTTTGTTAACCCTTTAGATGTTCCACAAGAATGAAAGGAAAATGGAGATTAAATTAGATTTTTGGTTGCTCTATATTACACTTTTTGTGAGGCAAGCTAACAAAAAAAACTGTTTTGGAACCGTTTTAATTTTTTGTTGTTTACAATGTTTATCTGACAGGTTAGATCATGTGGTATTTTTATAGGGCAGGTTGTTACGGATGCGACAATACCAAATATGACAATTTTTTGGGTTGTTTGTTTCAGTTTTACATAATAAAGCATTTTTGAACAAAATAGATAATTTTAATATTTTTGGTGACGGTCTTATATAGGGGCTAATTTGTTTTGGTATGAGATGATGGTTTGATTGGTACTATTTTAGGGTGCATATGACTTTTTGATCGCTTGCTATTACACTTTTTGTGATATAAGGTGACAAAAAATTGCTTTGTTGACATACTTTTTTTTTCCACTGTGCTCATCTGAGGGGTTAGATCATGTGATATTTTTATACATCAGGTTCTTACGAATGCAGCGATACCTAATATGCATACTTTTTATTTATTTACATTTTACACAATAACATCATTTCTTTTTTTTTTTGTAAATTTTTCAGAGTTTTTCAAAACAAACAATGACCATTTGGCCATATATAGTAGTATACAAAGTTGATATCACAGGTCATATACATTACATATATTAACTATTTGACGTATCTTTATAGATCCATAAGTAATATCATGCGGTATAGCAATGATCTCAGTCCCCTATATGACTCCTAGAGGTGTTAAGTAAAGACCTAATAATTGCATAGCAAAGTATATCAAAGTATCAAGGGGGACCATGGTTGTCTGGACCATATGCCATTTATACATAAAAAAAGATAGAAAAAGATATTGAAAAAGAAAGAAAGGGGGAGAGAGGAGATAGAAGGAGAAGAAAGATGAAGAAGAGGAGGGGGGGTGGAGGGGGGGATAGATAGTAAGCGAGGTTTAAGCTATTTCAGTGCTCAGTAGAACTGTGTATGAGTTGAGGAACTAAGGAACTAAGCTCAAGATCTAGATCAGGGTGTCGGTTAGATGACTCTAGCTCATCAGTGGTTTGTTATGATATGGGGTTATCAGCTAATTTCACATCACTGCCCATCATTCCATGACCTCCAAGGGTGCCAGGTTTTCAGAAATTTCTCGTGGTTTCTGTTGATCCAACTTGTCATTTCTTCGAAACTACAAATTTGATTTACCTTGGTAATCCATTCCTTTATTGAGGGGGCGTTTGCGTCTCTCCAGTGGAGAGGTATGATAGATTTGGCAGCCGCTATAAAGTGGGTTACTAAATTGCGTCTGGATGGTCTGTAAAGGTCAGTTGGAAGTGAGAAGAACACCATTTCAAGTGTGATCTTTAGTTCTATAGCCGAGACTGTATTTATTATCTTATTAACGCCTTCCCAGAATGGGGTGATTAGAGGGCATGACCACCATATATGGGATAAAGATCCCTCTCCAATGCCGCATCTCCAGCAAATCCGGTCACCTGACAAACCACATTTGTGTAAGAACTCTGGAGTTCTGTACCATCTGGTAAGAAGCTTGAAATGATTTTCTTGTAGTCGTATACATGGCGATGATCCATGCGAGAAAGCTAGAAGCTTTTTGAGTTCCTGGTCTGAGAAATTGATGTCAAGCTCTCTCTCCCAGTCTCTAACATATAATTATTATTTTTTTTCAATCTCTGTTCCCTTATAAAGCGTATAATGCTGTAATTTTCCTCTGCTTGCGAAGTGGGGACAAAAGAGTTTTTTCAAATTCTGTCAGTTGTCTCACTGAGTCAGATCTCTCCCTCAACCCTCCGCACACAGCTCCTATATATGCTCTAGTGAGAAAAAAACTAGCGGAGTTTTTTATTCGTTCTGGTAACTTGCTTATTATAGATGATTCTATGTCAGGGGTTAGCTCCCCCAGTCTGACTTGCTTTAATGACGACCAAACTTCCTGCTGGATATCTCTATTATTTCCTAGAAGGTCAGGTATGAGGTTTGCCGGTAATAAGGGCGACGGGTCGGGTGCTAACTTTTTGCTTAGTTCTTTCCATGTCTCTCTTATCCCTTTCAATAAGGGGTCTATATCTTTATTCTTAGTTTGACTTTTGTCAGTTAACCAGAGAAGTTGTTGTAGTGTGGGCCCTACACTATGTCGCATTAGTTCTAATACGTCTGGTTGTCTTTGAGGGTCTACTAGCTCCAGCCATCTATTTAGTTGTGTTGCTTGATAATACCTCGAGACGTCTGGGAGTCCCAGACCACCGTCTTTTCTACTCCTTGTCAGAAGATCATGAGCTAACCTGGGTTTCTTCCCATTCCATAGGAATCTCAGAAAAAGTCTCCTAATCTCCAGGAAGAATGTTTTTGGTAGGTGTATCGGGACCAGTTATATAACATATAGAATCTTGGGGAAGACGTATGTTTTTATCACATTTTTTCTGCCCATCCAAGACAGATAAGGTAAGTTGTACTTCAGTAGAAGTTGTGTGATGTCCTTTTTAAGGGGAATGTAGTTACATTTAAATAGGTCATCCAGTTTCTTAGTGATCTTTATTCCTAGGTATTTTATTGTTCCCTTGGTCCAGTGAAAAGGGAGGTTATTCTGTAGAGAGGTTGCTCTGGAGTCGGGAAGTGAGATATTTAATATTTCGGACTTAGAGTGATTGACCTTGAAGTCTGATATCTGGCTAAATAACTCGATCTTTTTGACCAGTTGATCTAGTCCTTTATCCGGGTTAGTCACCAGGAATAAAAGATCGTCTGCAAAAGCAGTGCATTTTAGTTCTCCCTTGTTATGTTTGACTCCTTCAATTTCTTGGGTCTGTCTGATCAGCCCGGATTAATGTCTCTATCACTAGTATGAATAAAGAGGGTGACAATGGACACCCTTGTCTTGTTCCATTTGATATTTCGAAGACTGGGGATAGTGTTCCGTTGACTTTTAGTCTGGCATGCGGCTGTTGGTATAGTGTGAGAATTGAGTGTATGAAGGGCTCAGGAAAGGCAAATTTTTCTAAAGTTAGCTTCATGAAGTTCCAGTTGACCCTGTCAAACGCCTTCTCGACATCTATGCTCAACAGGGCCAACGGGAACCTCTTTATTTTGGCTGCTTGAATAGCATGGAAGATCCTGTGTGTGTTATCTTTCCCCTCTCTGCCCTTAATAAACCCTGATTGTTCCGGGCCTATCAAATAAGGGAGTATTTTATTTAATCTTGTTGCAAGTATTTTGGCCCAGATTTTCAAATCTAAGTTCAAGAGGGAAATTGGCCTATAACTTCCACAGTTCTGGGGGTCCTTGCCATCTTTATGGATAAGAGTTACGTACGATTCCTGTGTCTGTCTAGGCAATGACCCTCCCTGTAGCAGTGCGTTACAAACATCTGTAAGTCGTGGAATTAGGATGTCCTGAAAGCTTCTATAGTAAAGTAAGGGCAGACCGTCTGGTCCTGGGCTCTTACCAGGGGGGAAATTTCTTATACTAGTATTATAACATCATTTCTGAAACAAAAAAAATCATGTTTTAGTGTCTCCATATTCTGAGTGCCATAGTTTTTTTTCATTATTTGAGGATTGTCTTAGTTAGGATCTCAATTTTTTCCAGGATGAGATGAAGGTTTAATTGGTATGATTTTGGGGTGCGTAAGACTATTGGATCACTTGGTATTACACTTTTTGTGATTTAAGGTGACAAAAAATGGCTTTAGGTCATGTGATATTTTAGTCATGTGAGGTTAGGATATGTGATATTTTATAGAGCAGGTCGTTATGGACGTGGAAATACCTAATATATATATATATACAGCAAACAAAATAAAGTAGCAGCACACTACTAGATGCACTAAGACTGGGTGAACAGGTGAATGTGTGAACAGGGTCAAATACAAGACGCCAATACTTACTAATAAGCAGTGAAGAATCTCTTAGCGCATATTATTGATTGAAAATATGTCGGGTCCATCTACCAGACGACAAGGTAGCTTCTTATCAGATGGGACCTACTCTAACACGGAGTGTCCAGCTCTATTGTTACTCTGATATATAATATATATATATATATATATATATATATATACTTTTTTATTTATTTAAGTTTTACATAATAATTATATCATTTTTGAAGCAACACAAAATCATGTTTTAGTGTCTCCATAGTCTAAAAACCATAATTTTTAATTTGTAGGCAATTGTCTTAGGTAGGGGCTAATTTTTTGCGGGATGAGGTGACGGTTAGATAGATACTATTTTGGGGGGCATACACCTTTTTGATCGCTTTGTGTTGCACTTTTAGTGATGTAAGGTGACACCAATTTTTTTTTTTAGCACAGATTTTATTTAGATTTTTTTACAGTGTTCACCTGAGGGGTTAGGTCACATGATATTTTTATAGTACCGGTCGATGCGGACGCAGCGATACCTAATATGTCTACTTAGCTTTTTTTCCTTATTTTTTAAAATTATATTTTATTTACTAAAAAAAAGGCTCTTTTTTTAACTTGAAACTTTCATTTTTTTTTTTTACTTTTTTTTTTTTTTACTTTTATTTTTACATTTTTTTGTCCCACTATGGGACTTCAAGATTGTAGGGTCTGGTCACTGTTTCAATACAGCACAATACTGTATTGTGCTGTATTAACCTGTCAATGTATTACACTGTAAGATGCTAACAGTTGCCTAGAAGACCCAGCCCTGGGGCTGGATCTACTGGGCTTTGTAGCTGTCAGTCCTGCTGCCTGTTCAAGGCAACGCGGCTGCCATAGCACCATAGAGTCCCCGTCACCGCAGCACGGGAACCCGATGGGGATGTACAAGCTACCGCAAACCCCCTGTATGCCACGGTCAGCGTGACCACGGCATACAGGGGGTTAATCCGCCGGCATCAGTGTTTTCACGGAGGCTAGCAGATACAGCAGGAGCCTGGCTGTCAGTATCAGCCGGGCTCCTAATGCTGATTGCGGCAGTGCGTGTGGGGCAGCGCGTTAACTCTAGGACGTGAATGCTCGTCCTAGTGCGTTAAGTACCTGCAAGTTAGGATGAGCATTCTCGTCCAAGGTCCTTAACGTGTTAATCAGGGAAACTACAGCTATGTGTCTATGCAAACAGTGGGATAGACAGATTCCAATTAAAAGCCATCCACTATCTGTTGATGATGATATCTCCAAATAAAAGGGGTTGTGCAGCCAGTACATACCAGTACAAATCCAGAAGAAAGATGACTTAGCTGAGGGTAGGTCATCAATATGTGATGGGTGGGTGTCTGACCCTCGCCACTAGAGATGAGCGAATTTTAAAAAAAATTCGATTTGGGAAAAATTCGGTTCGATATGAATAAATTTGCAGCAAATTACGTTAAAAATGGCTATTTCCTGGATGCTGAGAGCCTTTATAGTGGTGTAGAACACTGTGCCTTGTAGTAACACACATAGGGAGTTTGCTTTGGTAGTGAAATAATACTGTGAGTCCATATGACATGCAGATAACAGGCATCGCTCTTAGAATAACTGCATACTTTACTTATTTGGGCAGTCGCAGGGCCAAAACTGACCAAATAACACAAGTATCAACTCAGCCTTACAGGTTGATGTTAGCGCCAAGAAGATGCACACTCCTTTTACACCCTCATCAGCTGATTCCACATAGATGTCTACAGAACCTGTTCTATTAAATGCTTAAACAAGTAGAGCTCCCCCAACAGAGTGGAGAGGGTGTCAGCAGTAAGTTTGTGTTGACGTCACTAATTCATTTTCCCCATTCTCTGATCCGTCAGAACAATTACCCAGAAAAAACAGATCCTGTCTGTGAAGCATACACCTTCACTCGGTCAGCATTTGCTCAGTAATCCATCAGTATTGCTAAAGGCAAAAAAACGGAGATGACACGTGAATGGAATATTTGCATGTCTTCTGTGTTTTCTACCCACTCCTGCTTTTGGCTACCAAATCATAAGCCAATTCTGATGGGACCATACAGGCCTTAAAGCTGCTACACAGACAGGATCCGTTGTGTGTCTCGTTTTTCCTTCCTTCTGACAGATCAGAAGAAGTGTCAAATAAATGATGATGTCAGCCAGGCCTAAAGCCAAAATAGTGAACCAGTCATGAAGTGGGGAGGGTGGGAACAGCATGGGAAGTCCACAGAATGGACCTATGACATAGTGGTGAGGTGAAAGCAGCATGAGGAAACCACAGAGCGGCACAATGACAGAGTCTGGAGGTGGCGGCAGCAGCAGCAGCATCAAGAGGAGGCCACAGAGTGGCAAGGTGACATACTGTGGAGGTGGGTGGCAATACCAGTACCCTCTGAAGATGGTGGGTGAAAGAAGGAGCACTTGGAATCAGATGTGTGGCATCAGGCATAGCAGAATAGTAGCTGAGGCAGGTAGCCAGAAGAAACCGATCTCTTTTGTCAAATTGTTGGTGTGGCACCATGGATGATCTAGTCTGATGAATCAGGCATTGGTGTGTGGAAATCCTGGCTGATCCACGCTTGATTCGTCTTGATGCAGTGTCCCACTATGTGCTACATGTGGGCACTTTAAACTCTTGCTAAATGTCATATCAAATGTATTGTGGTATCATGCTGTAATTCCTTTTAACAGGCTGGCAGTGTCATTTACCTTTATTGGTCCTTAGGTGGTGCTTGCACGACTTATATATATATAGCTGGGGGGGGTGTAAAGTTAGTGTGTCCGATGCTAATGAAGAGATGAGGAAGTTAATGGAGGAGATGGAAATTTGTATTTCCACCGAAATAATAAAAAAATGATTTTCACGCATATAAGTGCAGCGCTTAATGCAGAAAACAATATTTTTTGTCACCGAAATAATTTAAAAAAGATTTTATCGCATATAAGTGCAGCGCTTAATGCTGAATACAAGATTTGTCCTCAGTCCTCACATGTGTAGCTGTTATTTTAGGAAAATTTAGATTTGTTACCACGAAGCGCGAGGAAATTCGCATTTGTTGCGAATCAAAGTTTTCCTGAAATTCGGATCAAATTCCACTTCGTGAGCTTCGATTTGCTAATTTCTACTCGCCACTACTGCTGATTAGCTGTTTGAAGAGAAGGCGCCACTCGTGCAAGTGCTGCTTCCTCATCAAGATTACATCTTGTACGTCTTGTAAGTCACTTGAATGGGACAAGAACTTTTAAATATGCTGTGCCATGGGTGCAAGCGAGACGACATGCAGTATAATCTTGAAGAGGAAGTAGGCACCAATTAATCATCAAACAGCTGATCGACGGGGGTACAGAGAGTCAGACTCCACCGATCAGATATTAATGACCTCTCCTAAGGATAGGTCATCAATATGTACTGGGTGCACAACCCCTTTAAGTCTAAATTCACATATCTTAATTCCGGAGTCTGCATTGTGGATGTGTTTAGTATAGTATAGCATACTATAGTATACAATGAATTTCAGTCATTATCTGTGGTGTTACATAGGACTGCTACATTATCTATAAAAAAAGGGGCGTGTCCATAGGTTGGGGGACGCACTACATGGCTTGCCCCGGGTGCTGGCAACCCACACTACGCCACTGAACACGACCACTATTCTCGCTATCATCACTCCAATCTTCCCCTCTGCTCTGCTTACCTGGCATGCTGCAGTTACAATATTTCAAGGCACAATGATGTTATGATCTTATTTAAGATTCAGTAAACTACACATCATTTGTCTTCTGAAAACAATGTCATGCAGCTACCCAGTGATGTGAATTAAGGTGGACATCAGGTGTTCATTTTCTAAGATGTCATTTGAAGGTTGCAAGTACTTTATCATACTTATAGTCAATCTGATATGGTTCAGTGATTTCTTTCACAATACAATACAGTATTCCCCGGCAATTGCAGAACAAATCAACTCTGCAGATTCCACTGAGGGGTATGCAATAAAAATTAGAAGTGTTTGTCTTTCCCTTCAACATTAGGACATTTATGTCTAAATAAATATGTATTGTGGGGAAAAACAACAAATGCAAAGATTTGCTAAGTGAAACAATTGTAATTTAACCCTCTGTAACTGCAGTGAGCCCCCGTGGGTGCAGGTGTAGAGGATGGGAGTGGTAGAGGCCCTGATGTAGTGTAGTTGTGTCACGGTCTCCTAACTCAGGCCATTGCTCCCTGGGTTCCGTTGCAGTGAAAGTTATAACACTAAAGAATGAAGCCAGAGTTGAACGTCACATAGTCCTTTTTACGAAGTTTAACGCAGAACTTGGAAATACACACAGTAGCAACAGGCTTTAGTACAGTTATTCTTTGGCTCCAGATGAGAAGGTATGATGACAGATTGGATGGCTGCAATTCTGGACTTATATGTTTTTGGACTAGTGTTTGTCTGGTGATGAGGGTGTCTTTAGCCGTAATCCCTCACCTCACAGCAGTGAGGCTTCACATGAGTCCTTCCTTCAGTTCTTGATAGTTGGTGTTCTATGAGCTACTTCCTGACTCTATGGCAGGATTGGGGTAATTTGGATTTCCCTCAGAGGGGAAACTATACAGTTCTTGGGAATTGGTGCTTTATGAGCTGCTTTCTCATTCCCCAACTATCTGGACAGGACCTCTCTGGTCACCTCCCTGCCTAACTCTGACTATAGATTTCTGAACTACAATACTCTTCCACAATTAGGGATAAGCAAATGGTTTGCTTCACACTATTTACAAAAATCTCACAGTGGTTATATTGGACGCTAAAATGAAAACAAAAAAAGTTTGTTTATTTTCACAATTAAATAAAAAATGGGCTGGGATAAGAAGATCCATTA
This sequence comes from Bufo bufo, assembly GCF_905171765.1. Classification (NCBI taxonomy): domain Eukaryota; kingdom Metazoa; phylum Chordata; class Amphibia; order Anura; family Bufonidae; genus Bufo; species Bufo bufo. Next base: position 156,064,330 of record NC_053396.1, on the reverse strand, counting down.
ATGAAAAATAAGAACTACATCAGCCCTAAATCACCTACAGTATATTGTGTGCTGTGTATAAATCTTCCCTCTTCAAATGGGCTAGAGGCACACAGAATCATCTTATTCAGTAATATCGGCAGTGGGGTTAAGTCCTATTCAAGCTCAGATTTGGCTAACTTGTATGTCTCTCATAATAGGCAGCACAGTCCTTCTGAGCGGACATTTGCAGATAATAAGGGAAAGAAACAGCTTGATACATTCTAGCTGCCTAGTATTCAAACTTTGCCACTAAAGGCATTTGCCCCCACTCTTGCTATCCTTGTATAGCCGGGGTTAGGAACATCATCTATTACTAACTTTCCCTCACTTAACAAGTTGCTACAATATATTACTGCTGTGCTAATAATATCATTACAACGCTAAGGCTCAACTCGTTTCTTTGCTAAAGAGCATCTCATCAGGAGCCCCCATAGATAGAATTAGCAGAAGATCATGTTGTAGTTAGCAAGGCAAGGCCGCTCTCGCCATAACATTCAAGCAGGTGGTGTGTCCAGGACTGTAGCAGCCAGGGGCGTAGCTAGAAATGACTGGGCCCCATAGTAAAAAAATGGTATGCCCCACCCGGTTCTCCCACCCCCACATACCTCTCGGACCTCCCACCCAAACATCCCTTCAGGACCCCCCACCCCAACATCCCCACACCACACTATTAAAGGGATTCTGTCATCAGATTTAACCCCTCTAACCTAAACATATGCTCATGTCCAGACTAATAAGAAGAATCCTAAGCTGGCCTATTAAACCTCACTGTGGCTCTATTTGCCCAAAAAACTGTTTTTTACAACTTGTCAATCACTTACTTAAGGTGCCCAAGGTGAGGTCCGTTAATACAGGGTGCCTGGCCGCACCCCTTGCCGTCCGTTGCCCAGCGCCGCCTTCCCTGTCTTCAGCGCCGCCTTCTACAGCTCAGCGCCGCCTCCGCAATCCTCCCTGTCCCTCTGCCAGATCCAGCGCCTGCCGCTGCCAGGAGTCCGCACGGGCGTATCAGGCTGAGCCTAGTGCGCAGGCGCGGGATCTGGCAGAGGGACGGGGAGGATTGCGGAGGCGGCGCTGAGCTGTAGAAGGCGGCGCTGAAGACAGGGAAGGCGGCACTGGGCACCAGACGGCGAGGGGTGCGGCCGGGCACCATGTATTAACGGACCTCCCCATGGGCACCTAAAGTAAGTGATTGACAAGTTGTAAAAAACAGTTTTTTGGGCAAATAGAGCCACAGTGAGGTTTAATAGGCCAGCTTAGGATTCTTCTTATTAGTCTGGACATGAGCATATGTTTAGGTTAGAGGGGTTAAATCTGATGACAGAATCCCTTTAAATAATGCAGTTGCGCCTCCCAGGCTTGAGCAGGTATATGTGTGAATATGGATTAGGGAAGATGCTGAGATCTGGCTGTACCTCACTGTGAGGTACAGCCGGATCTCAGCATCTTCCCTATTCACACATATACATGTACCTGCTCAAGCCTGGCAGGCGCAACTGCATTATTTAATAGTGTGGTGTGGTAATAGTTGGCATTTTCACGAAGACACAGCCACCTAATCCTTTCTGAGGGGTTTGTATTACTGGAGTTATTTCATCGGTGTGTGTGAGCTACCGCCGGATCTCAGCATCTTCCCTATTCACACATATACCTGCTCAAGCCTGGCAGGCGCAACTGCGCCTGCATTATTTAATAGTGTGGTGTGGTAATGGTTAATGGCATTGGCGAAGACACAGCCACCTAATCCTATCTGAGGGGTCACCCCTCAGATAGGATTAGGTGGCTGTGTCTTCCCCAATGCCATTAACCATTACCACACCACACTATTAAATAATGCAGTCGCAGTTGCGCCTGCCAGGCTTGAGCAGGTACAGTCAGGTCCATAAATATTGGGACATCAACACAATTCTAACATTTTTGGCTCTATACACCACCACAATGGATTTGAAATGAAACAAACAAGATGTGCTTTAACTGCAGACTGTCAGCTTTAATTTGAGGGTATTTACATCCAAATCAGGTGAACGGTGTAGGAATTATAACAGTTTGCATATGTGCCTACCACCTGTTAAGGAACCAAAAGTAATGGGACAGAATAATAATCATAAATCAAACTTTAATTTTTTAATACTTGGTTGCAAATCCGTTGCAGTCAATTACAGCCTGAAGTCTGGAACGCATAGACATCACCAGACGCTGGTTTTTATCCCTGGTGATGCTCTGCCAGGCCTCTACTGCAACTGTCTTTAGTTCCTGCTTGTTCTTGGGGCATTTTTCCTTCAGTTTTGCCTTCAGTAAATGAAATGCATGCTCAATCGGATTCAGGTCAGGTGATTGACTTGGCCATTGCATAACATTCCACTTCTTTCCCTTAAAAAACTGTTTGGTTGCTTTTCAAGTATGCTTTGGGTCATTGTCCATCTGCACTGTGAAGTGCCATCCAATGAGCTCTGAAGCATTTGGCTGAATATGAGCAGATAATATTGCCCGAAACTCTTCAGAATTCATCCTGCTGCTTTTGTCAGCAGTCAAATCATCAATAAATACAAGAGAACCCGTTCCATTGGCAGCCATACATGCCCACACCATGACACTATCACCATCATGCTTCACCGATGAGGTGGTATGCTTAGGATCATGAGCAGTTCCTTTTCTTCTCCATACTCTTCTCTTCCCATCACTCTGGTACAAGTTGATCTTGGTCTCATCTGTCCATAGGATGTTGTTCCAGAACTGTGAAGGCTTTTTTAGATGTCGTTTGGCAAACTCTAATCTGGCCTTCCTGTCCTGAGGCTCACTAATGGTTTACATCTTGTGGTGAACCCTCTGTATTCACTCTAGTGAAGTATTCTCTTGGTTGCTGACTTTGACACACATACACCTACAGTACCTCCTTGAGAGTGTTCTTGAGCTGGCCAGCTGTTGTGAAGGGTGTTTTCTTTACCAGGGAAAGAATTCTTTGGTCATCCACCACAGTTGTTTTTCATGGTCTTTCAGGTATTTTGCTGTTGCTGAGCTCACCGGTGCGTTCCTTCTTTTTAAGAATATTCCAAACAGTTGTTTTGGCCACGCCTAATGTTTTTGCTATCTCTCTGATGGGTTTGTTTTGTTTTGTCTGCCTAATGATGGCTTTCTTCACTGATAGTGACAGCTCTTTGGATCTCATCTTGAGAGTTGACAGCAACAGATTCCAAATGCAAATAGCACACTTGAAATGAACTCTGGACCTTTTATCTGCTCATTGTAATTGGGATAATGAGGGAATAACACACACCTGGCCATGGAACAGCTGAGAAGCCAATTGTCCCATTACTTTTGGTTACTTAACAAGTCATTTCATAACATAAGGAATTATGCTACTCTCTTGCCCGAGAAATGAGAAGGGACCTAATGCGGATTAAGTATTAAGGCAGAGGGGACTAACACATTGTTGATCATGGCTATATCGGTATCGGGTAAGAAGGATGATAATCATTCCCAGCAGCAACCCCATACCATTGGGAATCAAATCTTGGGTCTGTCTAACTCATTATCTGATGACAGGAGCAAAAAATAAACTATCACTTTTACCCCTTCGCATTCAGAATCATAGATTGCAATGGGTAATACAGGACTTCATGTCAAATAAAATCCAAAATATCAGTAATTACCCCAAAAGTTGACCCTAATGCACTTCCGAAACCGTCCTGCATATGAACCTGAGGGGTAATATATATACTGTCACTTCTTAACTCCATTTCGGGGAATAGTGACATAGATCCAAAAGATCACACGTATGACGATACTGATGCGATCTAAAGGATAAAAGACATAGAGATTACCACTGCAGGAGTGTCTTTAATTGGGTGGCTATGCCCTCATAACTGTCATTACTTTAAATTACTATAAATTTTGGCAGGTCAACAAAACCTGGATCTTTCTATGATGCCTCCATATACAAACCGGATTCCAAAAAAGTTGGGACACTAAACAAATTGTGAATAAAAACTGAATGCAATGATGTGGAGATGGCAAATGTCAATATTTTATTTGTAATAGAACGTAGATGACAGATCAAACGTTTAATCCGAGTAAATGTATCATTTTAAAGGAAAAATAAGTTGATTCCAATTTTCACGGTGTCAACAAATCCCCAAAAAGTTGGGACAAGTAGCAATAAGAGGCTGGAAAAAGTAAATTTGAGCATAACGAAGAGCTGGAAGACCAATTAACACTAATTAGGTCAATTGGCAACATGATTGGGTATAAAAAGAGCTTCTCAGAGTGGCAGTGTCTCTCAGAAGCCAAGATGGGTAGAGGATCACCAATTCCCACAATGTTGCGCAGAAAGATAGTGGAGCAATATCAGAAAGGTGTTACCCAGCAAAAAATTGCAAAGACTTTGCATCTATCATCATCAACTGTGCATAACATCATCCGAAGATTCAGAGAATCTGGAACAATCTCTGTGCGTAAGGGCCATGGCCGTAAAACCATACTGGATGCCCGTGATCTCCGGGCCCTTAAACGACACTGCACCACAAACAGGAATGCTACTGTAAAGGAAATCACAGAATGGCTCAGGAATACTTCCATAAACCATTGTCAGTGAACACAATCCACCGTGCCATCCGCCGTTGCCAGCTGAAACTCTACAGTGCAAAGAAGAAGCCATTTCTAAGCAAGATCCACAAGCTCAGGCGTTTTCACTGGGCCAGGGATCATTTAAAATGGAGTGTGGCAAAATGGAAGACTGTTCTGTGGTCAGACGAGTCACGATTCGGTTCTTTTTGGAAATCTGGGACGCCATGTCATCCGGACCAAAGAGGACAAGGACAACCCAAGTTGTTATTAACGCTCAGTTCAGAAGCCTGCATCTCTGATGGTATGGGGTTGCATGAGTGCGTGTGGCATGGGCAGCTTGCATGTCTGGAAAGGCACCATCAATGCAGAAAAATATATTCAGGTTCTAGAACAACATATGCTCCCATCTAGACGTCATCTCTTTCAGGGAAGACCCTGCATTTTTCAACAAGATAATGCCAGACCACATTCTGCATCAATCACAACATCATGGCTGCGTAGGAGAAGGATCCGGGTACTGAAATGGCCAGTCTGCAGTCCAGATCTTTCACCTATAGAGAACATTTGGCGCATCATAAAGAGGAAGGTGCAACAAAGAAGGCCCAAGACGATTGAACAGTTAGAGGCCTGTATTAGACAAGAATGGGAGAGCATTCCTATTTCTAAACTTGAGAAAATGGTCTCCTCGGTCCCCAGACGTCTGTTGAGTGTTGTAAGAAGAAGGGGAGATGCCACACAGTGGTGAAAATGGCCTTGTCCCAACTTTTTGGGGATTTGTTGACACCATGAAATTCTGATTCAACATATTTTTCCCTTAAAATGGTACATTTTCTCAGTTTAAACTTTTGTTCCGTGATTTATGTTCTATTCTGAATAAAATATTAGAAGTTGGCACCTCCACATCATTGCATTCAGTTTTTATTCACGATTTGTATAGTGTCCCAACTTTTTTGGAATCCGGTTTGTAGATATTTGATCAGGCAGACATCATATATAGGTGGCCTGACCATGACCATGAAAATGTAGGCGATTTATAACCTGTGCCGAAGCCTCAGAATGAGATATGGACTACTGACTTACAGGATAGATCAGAGTGTGGAAGGAAACATCCTGTAGTGTCAGGGTACAGATGTACCATGGTTAGCACTCCCGCTGTTAACTCAAATTTCTTAACTAATTTCATTATCTTGAGACAAAAGCCATTGAAAAGCAATTGAAGGTGTTTGTTTAGATTAGATAACCAAACTCAGAAATCTCAGAAAAAAGGAGTGCTAACCATGTTACATCCGTATTTAGCACTTAATTACAGAAAGCATACAAATGAAATGTGGTCATTGAGGCAATTTGGTCATACAGTCCCAAGGCGGAAGATCCACTGCGCCTCTTTCTGCAAGAGACGCTTATCGTGGTCCCCCCCTCTGGGTGATGGTGTGGTGACCTCAATACCTTCCAACCCAGCAGATTGTTGTAGATATCTTCTTGCAGAACAAACAAGTTCAAATGTTTCCATCTGTAGCCTTATAGATTGTAAGGTCCAAGAAGGTAATCATTGACTGATGAACCTCATAAGTAAAATAGAGGCCCCAGTCATTATTGTTAAAGGGGTTGTCTCATCATGGACAATGGGGGCATATCTCTAGGATATGCCCCCATTGTCTTATAGGTGCACCTATATCGAGATAGAAGCCCCGCAAGATGGTGGCTGGAGGACTCTGGTCCGGCCAGCACAAAGCAGGCTCGCCATATAAGTGAATAGGAGTGCATGCACGACCCCCGCTCCCATTTATTTCTATGGGGACAAGGGAAATAGCCAAGCCAGCTCATCTATTTTCGCCGGCCCCATAGAAAATGAATGGAGGGTTGCTGCACATGCTGAGTTCGCCCTCCTTCACTTGCGGGGCTCCGTTCTTGATATAGGTGGGACCCGCACCTATAAGACAGTGGGTGCATATCCTAGCAATATGATAAGGATTTGAAGAAATACGAGGCGGCACTGCTGGTGTGTCCAATATTATCCAATACAAGACGTGGAACTATGCAGCTCAGTCAGGTGATTACACTAATCAGTGGTGCTCTGCTATCAAGAAAAGTCCACAGTGTAGCTAACGGTAAGTAGATTGAATAACGATAGCGGCACTCACCCAAGTGTTGCAGAATGTTTCTTTATTCGTATAATTCAGATACAAGTTCAGCGGGCTGGGGCGGACATTAGCGTGTGTCTGCTGAGTGATCAGCTGGCGACGGCTGTTTTGTGCACTTGCGCTTCCTCTGGCCTCTGACCTAATCACGCTACCTGTGCGCTCCTTTTTAAAGCGTCTCTGTTGCCTCGGCAACCATTGACGCTAATAGAACAAGCAATCAACTGCCTCGCTTACTAAGATATAGGATAAGGTACCGGACTAAAAACATCCCTGACATCTAATTAGTCTACTTACATATGCGCACGCACTAGCGTACTACTGTTTATATTTATAAACAGACACTTAAGTCATTGCGGTCATTTAATCCCAGGGGGCCCATTGCAGACGTTCGAATAATCCACTCCGCCTCTCTTTGCATAAGGAGGCGGTCTCTATCTCCACCCAGTGCGGGGGCAGGAACGTGCTCCAGGGCTGCAAATTTTAAACATTTTGTATCCATCATGTTTATTGTGTATATGCTCGATGAGTCTGGGGCACCCTTTTCCTGACCTAACAGAATTTTGTACTCAGCAACAATGTGTTTATGTTTGGGGGATGCTGGTCCTTCATTACTTCACCAAAAATTACCTCCCGTTCACATCCCCCAGAAAACAATAAATCTGATGGTAGACTTTATTGTTAAAGAGAAAAGTATTGTGCGCCAATATGAATCTTAATAGTTGGAGAACAAAATCATTATGAGGCCAGAGATGAGTGCCACGCTCTCGTAAGAAGGAGGTCACCGTATCACAGCCCTTCTCATGCGGGATGGAACTGTATAACACCTCCACGTCAAGGCTAGCTAACATCCCTGGAATGTAGGAGGACAAGGAGGTGACAAAAGGCCTAAGAATTTCATCCCAGTAAATGCTGATAGGGTGGGTGAGACTCGACTATTCGTACCTGAGACGATTGGCCCCCCCTTAAATGGTTCAAAGCCTTTATGGACCTTTGGCAGGCCATAAAAGCATGCCATTTGTGGATGTGCGGGTAGCAGGAATTCAATCTCTATCTCATTAATTAGTTTAGTTTGAAATGCCGTATTCAGGATATCAACAAGCTCCCTACGATGTGTGGGCAACCGACTGGCTAGAAGGAGTTCATAGCATAACTGGCCATTAAGGATTTTCAGGCACATTTCTTCATATTGTGCCTGATCCATGATGACCACATTGCCCCCCTTATCAGATGGTTTGATTACAATTGACAAGTCGGGTTCCAAGGCTTTGAGTCCTTCCATTTCTGCATGCCAGATTTATACCCCTCAAGAGACCTGAATTGATTAGTGACCACTTTGATAAAAACATCCATGCAGTGTTGTCTCCTATAAGCGGGTTCTTAGTGGAGGGGGGCTTGAGATTGGTAAACAGCCGCTTTCCTAGAGTCCTATTACCCTCCTCCCACAGACCCGCTAACAATTGAACATCTGCCAGATCTCCTTCTTAAATGCCCAATTCAGCAAATTGAATTCTGTTGTGCTTGCAATTTTTTTTTTTCCATTTCAGCTTTCACACAAACTGATGGAGGTCCTTTATCCAATCAAACAGATTGAAGGTATTGGTGGTGACAAACAATAGGCCTCTCCTTTAAACCCCCATTCCCTCCAAAGTTAGAGGTCTGTTGGATAAATTTATAATCTGAGTCTCATCTGGTGCTTGTCTACACATTGGCGTTGGGCTGTTTATTTCCTGTCTCGAAGTAGAAAATCGTAAATGGGGGGACCCGTTCCTAAAAAATTCCCTCTAGAACGAGACCCTCTTCCTTTTTGACCCTACCCCTGGATCAGCCACTGGATGGAAAAACTGATTGCATGTTTTTTTAATTTTATTTGAATCTGTTTCTGATTCCGCTTCAGAGGATGGTTCGGTCTCTAACTCCAGAGCTTTAGTCTGCTTAGCCCTGTAGTCAAATATGTGACCCTCCCTAAAGTCTTCCATATCCCTCACGTATTGAAAATGTTTACGCTCTTTGAGTTGAGCTGTTAACTGTTCAAACAATTGTTGGAGTACTTGTTCCTTGCGGAATAATCCAGGGTTACTCGAAAAATTTTGAACTGCTTCAATGAAATCATCCAGTGCTATGGTATTTTTCTCATAGACACTATGGGCCAGATTTATCATTAGCTCAAGTCAGAATAATGCAGTGAAAAAGTAGCAAATTTTTGCGCAATCGCAAAAACAGCGCAAAAATGTGCGCATTTTTTCGGCTCTGCACTATGCTCGCCAGTTTTCTGAAAGTGGCCGTGTTTTCTTATGTAAATGAATGTCTAGACAGATTTACTATTGCGACTATTTAAAAAGTCGCAAAAAATTGCACAATTTCACTCCAGTGAGGACCATGCTTATCTTAGGAGACTTTTTATTGGAACATGCGACTTTTTCGTAAAGACGTGCGATTTTTGTAAAGCCGGTTACTGACGGATAAACTGCTACCGTCAAACCACATTTATTACAGTCTTAAAGGGCCGATCATAAATCTGATTTAGCAAAAACTGACTTCAGCCATATGTGAAAGTGGAGTGAGCTGTCCGAGTAATGATAAATCTGGCCCAATGTTCTTCTTCTAAAAGCAGTGTTATCAAGCGAAGGGACGAATTTATGGACTCCTTTTCCCACTTAGCCAAAAACTACTTTAAACGTATACAGGGCACTGGCATTAAGGGAATCATAAGCCCCCCGTTTCTAAGGTTAGTATTTCCCACCACCCTCTGATATTGTCCTTATAGACGTTGGTAAGTGACTTGAATTAACTGGTTATGCTTGGGGGACGCGGTTCAGCTGGTAATTGCGCATCTGAAAAAACGAACTTAGCCTCATTGCCTTAACCGTCAGGTTCATATGCAGGATGGTTTCGGAAGTGCATTAGGGTCAACTTTTGGGGTATTTACTGATATTTTGGATTTTATTTGACATGAAGTCCTGTATTACCCATTGCAATCTATGATTCTGGATGTGAAGAGATAGTTTATTTATTTTTTGATCCGGTCATGAGATAATGAGTTAGACAGGCCCAACATTTGACTCCCAATGGTATGGGGTTGCTGCTGGGAATGATTATCATCCTTCTTACCCGATACCGTTTCTATGTGATCCATCCCTCTTTATCTGTTCTGTGACCTCCAGAGTGAAAACAAACATAGTGGTAAGAAAAAGAAAGGACATTACAGCAGTACAGTGCTGGCAAAAGGGATATGCTCCTTGCTTCTGAGTGAAATGCATCTAGCTGTGTAGCTGAAATGGGGAATAATATAGCTTAAAAAAAACACATTCCTTTACAGCTATGACTGTTGAAAGAAGTATAGCCATAATGCAAACTTTTTTTGTTGAAAACTCATATGCATTTTAAACCTATTGTCAAATGCTTCATATAGGTATTTTAAATGGATAGGAGAATTTTCTAAAAGATGCTCTAAAGATCATTTCTGTTCTTGCTAGGCCCTGTTCACATCATGTTTTCAGTATACAGTAGAAGTCTTAGTCAGCAGGACACTTTTTTGGCTCCGTGAGGTATATGGAGGCCTATGGTCATGCTTTGCATCTGAGCCCACAGCATTCATGGTGCATATCCTGATGTGTTCGCATAACAAGATGTGAACAGAGTCTTACACAAACAGCCTATTGCTATTAATAGGAATTGTGCAATGTTGAATTTCCTCTATGGTGGAACTGCCGTAAAATAGACAGGTCCTTCCAAAAATCACAGCTGGCACCCTATGATCAGCTGTAATTCTAACCATAAAGATAAAAACTTTACAAAAACAAACTCCCCTTTTTAACTACTTCCTGACCGCCTATTGACTATAGAGGTCTAAGCTGTCATCCTTCATCTCAGCGCGGACTTTTTAAAACATTCTAGAGAACAAGGCAGGCCTTAAGGGAGTGCAACCTGGGTGACTGCACAGGGCAGAATTCCCTCTCCACATGAAGGGAGTGCTGCTTAACCCACCCCACCATTCTTCTCTTAAGTGTTCCCGTACACAGATACTGAATGAAGACACTCTCAAGCAACAAGAAGGGTGGCTGCTTAATGTGCTGCAGAGGGACACATTATATCTATTGTACTATACAATATTTTATCCAGTTTTATATATATATATATATATATATATATATATGTGTTTCATGCGTATGTTTTCTATACATATGGGCAATGTATGAAATTGTTGGCCCCATTATTGTGGAATTATACGGCCACCGTATGGATATTTGCACAAAAAACTATCTTTTCTAGTATAAACTAGTCTGAGTTATACAGAAATGGTCTCCCAGGAAAAAATGGTTCAAAAATAATAAAAAAGATACGTCATGTACAGTATACCCTGTGGTCAGTGATTGGCTACAGTGGTGTACGGGGTGTTTGGGCATGGCACCCCTGAAGCCAAGAAGATGATGTTATGACTGCAGCTACAGAGAGGATTGGGGCAGTGGTGCTGGAAGGACTGGTGAGAGAGAGAAATTGGTATATCCAGCATTCACAGAAATTACCCCCGCTGTATCTAGACTGCTGAAATCATTGGCATTTTACTCCGAAGACCAGTTTGAGTGGTTTCTGGGCTTGTGACTGTCAAAGCGCTAACAAGTGCTTGATTGTTCTCCCAATACTTAGCGCCATTTGCATAGTGTGGGTTGTCAGCACCATGGGGAGGCCAATTATTGAATCTGTGGACATGCAACTTTTTACCTATCTTCAGTCCTATGTAACATCACAGATAACAGCTGGTCCCAGGAGCACGCACAGTCTAGTTTTTTACGGTGGTCAAGGAGTAAATTTGGAAGTGGCTAGTATTCCTCTATGCCAATCACACCCAGTGGGTATGTCTTCTTCCCCCTTTCCACCATAAAACCTGACTGGTGTAGTCATCTAGTGACTCTATGATTAAGGGTGCTACAAGCGTGTACCCGAAACGCGTCAGAGAGATGTGAGGCCTGTTTCGTATTTATCTTTTGTAACTGCTTTTAATGGAGAAAAAATAAAGCTGAATGGATTTTACCAATACCGGTGGCTGGAAATCGCTTACATTTATTGCTGTGGGAGTGCAGTCCTGCACCATCTATGCCCCGGAGGTCCGAGCAGAAGCTGGCGTTCGTTATTATACATCACAGATAACAGAGTGCAGATAATGTGGTAGATGTCACCTGCAGTCCTATGAGACACCGAAGATAACACAATGATAACTCTCTGTGTACAGATAATATAGTAGATGTCACCTGTAGTTCTGTGTGGGGATCCAACCTATGTCCTCCTGCTTTTCTAGTAGCAGCAGCACTGAAGGAGGAAGACGGGTGTGCCAGTTTGGAATCCCCACAGCTTGTACCTGTTGTGCGTTCTGGGGCCGCCCACTCAGGCAATTCACACAGTGAAAATTGTGTAAATTATTGGGGTCGGTGAGGTGACTGGGGGAACTTATGGAGACTTAAACTAAAGGAATATTGGCAGGTGCCCCCTTGCAGTTTGGCACCCGAGACAATCACCTTTCTGTCCCCACATGCTACACCACTGCTCAGCACTCTTTGGAGAGGGAGATTGCAATAGTCATGTAGCACCTCTGTGACCCCTTCTGTCTCCAGACAACTGAGATCACAGAGTTTTACTCCAGTCACCAAGCACTGCAAAAGCTTCCTGGGGTTGTATTTTTCAGTTGGGGCTATATCAGCCACAGTTACACAAAAAATCAGTAATTTAAAATATATGCCTCCACAAAGGTGTTGTATGGTCTTATGGGGGAGGGGGGGGGAGCAAAATGTAAAATTGGAAAAATATAAAATAAGGGCAAGATTAAAAAATAAATTTTAAATAAAAAAGATGCCATTGCACACCACACCGCACCTTCTATCCCTATCCCCGATGACCATAATTCATACATCCCATATATCAAAACAAACTCTACAGAAAAGAAACATGTTTACTATGGAATTTTTTGGTAACAGCAGTAAAGTTTAAAAAAAAAAGTGTAATGGAACCGGCCAATCACAGACTTCCTGTTGTCTAAACATGTTAAGAAAATGTAACTAATTTGAATTCTGACTTTCTATCATCAGAAAAGTCTCTTCCTGACTGCAGTCTGGCAAATTTAACAAGAAAATACAAAATCTGTAAAATTTCACATAAGGTTAAGCTATCTACACAAAAAAAATATATACATATGATTCCGTACATGTTTTTGCATCTCTATCCCCCCGAGGTAAACTGCTAGAGACAAAATAAAAATCTTACATTTTTAGTTTGTCCTTGGAATTTAAACAGTGTAGAGATAAGGATTCTGCAGCCAGCTGAGGTAATACTAAAGGGATCCCATACCCTTCAACATCCTGAAAATAACAGCAGGCAAGCAGTATCCCAGAATCTAATCTCCACCTTGCGTAAAGCCGGTTGAGCGCATATAATAAGTAGTAGCAAGCGGTATTATACCTGGTAGACAGGCCAGGTCTACAAGTTTAGACTCTTCATCAGGTGGACCATACCCATATTCTGTGTCTAGCCGTTTTTTGAATCTGATCCTCTCATTGCAGCTTGGTCCAGCACATATACAGATGCCTGTGACAAGCACATTAGAACTTTAGGAATTCTCAAGGTATATATTTCTCGCTTATTCACATATTTGTTTGCAGGGATTTCCAGATAATCATTGGTGTCAAGACACCAGGACTCCTAGCAGTGTATGGACATTAGAGAGATCATCAGAAAAGGTTGCCTGTTATGGGTGCTTCTTCATTCTTAAAGGGGTTGTTTCACTAAAAATATTCTACAGTTTTCAAACCAGCACCTGGATCTGAATACTTTTGTAATTGCATGTAATAAAAAATGTAGCATAGGCACTGAGGTATTCAATAAAATGTACCTGTATATCGCCACCTGCTGTTTTTTTTTCTTATTTCTTTGACCCACTCATTAAGATGGCCGCACATGCTCAGTTTCATCCTTCAACTGCCTCCTGAGCTGTGATAGGGAGAGCTGAGACACGCCCCTTTAGCTTTCAACTTGATATAAATCTAGCAGAGCAATGAATGGGAGGTACAGGGCTGGTTCTAGCTTTGTTAGAAATAGATTGTCATGGACTATATGAAGTCTGATTTTCATTTTTTATGGGATAACCCCTTTAACTAGTATTTACTAATAAATGTCTCTACAGGCAGTGAATGCTATACATTTTGAGACATACACCCTTTTATCTGTAATTCTGTGATCATAATGCCCCCCTTACTTATATATAATTGTATAAGGGTCAAAAAGGCCATACATTGGGGGAGATTTATCAAAACTGGTGTTAAGGAAAACTGACCTAGTTGCCCATAGCAACCAATCAAATTACATATTTCATTTTTCACAGCTCCTTTAGAAAATGTTAAGTGGAATTTGGTTGCTATGGGCAACTAAGTCAGTTTTCCTTTACGCCAGTTTTGATAAATCTCCCCCATTGTTTTCCACTACAGTGCTCCCTCGAGTTACAATAGTTATCTTAGAAACAATTCATATAGTAAATTGAAACTAGCGGTATACCAACCTTGGAGACAGATGACAGCTATGGGGCCCAGCACTCAACTTTTTCTCCTGTTCCCCACATAGGTTTACTGCATTTTCCATCAGCCACCATTAGAGAGAGTTCAGTGCAACAAAATTATTTTATTGTAACTGAATTGAACATGCTGGATCGGGCCCTAAATGAATTTCAAGAAAGTCAGTCACATAGGGAAGACTGTCCTCTATTCTACACAGGGGAGCAAATTCCAGACTGGTGGTTGGACTGGGATGACATGACTCAGATATCCATAATGAATGGATTTAAAGTGTTCACATTAACGTTATTACTTCCGGCAGGCTGTTAGAGAACAGCCTGTCCGAGCTTTCTGGATCTGGCATTTCCAGATGTTACCCAATGCACGTCAGCCCAATTGAATATATTGGACCAGATCTCTGTCGAGCCCAATTATAGTCAATGGGGCCGGTGGGCATTGTGGTGACATCCAGCAATGCCGTATCCAGAGAGCTCTGGTAGGCTATTCTCTGCCAGAACTAATAACACTAGTGTAAAACTATCCCTATATTGTGAGAGTATTGCTATAAAATAAGTATTATGGGGGGCTTTTCATTGCCGGTCTTGATTCCCCCCATGCAGTCAAAGGAAGGGGCAAATTTATGAAGAGGAGCAAGCTCTCACTGGCAGTTTGATAGACTAAAATCTAAGGCATCCTCCGAGCTGCCATAGATTTCTGTGTTAATTCACTCCCAAAAACTGGTGTGAAAGCAGATTAATGTGCCAGGCCTGTTGGCCCAACTCTTCCGGCCCTCTCCAATCCATCTGTTCTAGATGGTCCCAAATTTTGCTACAAAAATAGCATGCACCAAAATTAGTGACTATTTTATGCCAGAATAAGGATGTAAATACCATAATAAATCCCCCTATATGTCTGGAAAATATCCAGAGTGCTTCTCTAAGAACAATAAGTGTCCTATCAATATACATCCCTGTTGTCCACATAGTTTCCCTGAACCTTGAAAGCCCATGACAAATTTGCAAACTGTGAGCTGTTATTTGTTCTACTAGTCTTTTATGATTTATCCCTCACCATTATATCTACTTTAGCTTCCATCATGATAAAAATGAAGTTCTATTTCATACCGCTATAACGTTTGCTGCTATTTGATTTAAAAGCTTTATATGGGCCTGTCACCGAGACAACACGGAGGCTTCACTTACATCACACTGATGTATAGAAGATATAGATAAAATATAGAAATAAAATAATTTTTGGCACAATGAGCAAAGCATGAATGCATCATTGTTGAGGTCAAGATACCTAATTGTGTTTCCTCATACTGTATACATTTTACTTATGGGTTCTCCAGGAGAAGGGATCCAATTTTAGTCTGCTGGGCCCTATAGCTATTCTATTGAACATATCTGTACAAGTAGACTAAAACGAGGTCAGCTACTTCATAATTCACGTTCATACAGAAATCCACAGTCTAAAACCAAATGCTACGGATCCTAGGCTTTACTGAAATCGTACATAACATGAACCGCATAGTAAACAATCCTGTCAAAGAGTTTGTGTTTCCGAGAATTTCCACCTAACGTAATCTTGTAAACCTCCCTTAACAAGTCTCAGTAGCATTGTCGGAAATGAAATGCAATATAGTCACTGCTGTCTTTACTGCTTGGAAAGAGGAAATCACAGGTTCACAGGAATAAGAGGGATTCCACAGTAAGGACATATTCAAACACAGCACATTTATTACACAAATTTCTATGACTGAAAATAAGTATTTCATATATCTGAATAGGGTTATGTCTGCAGCATTTGCAAGTTTTCTGTAAGCCCTGTTCAGGTGATTTAGACAGTAATCATCAGTTCTGCAACAATTCTGAAGTCTAAAGGCCCACCTTCATGGGCTGAGACAGCAGACAATAATAAGGAACAAACCAATCATTCCCAATAATTGCCTGCAGTGCAGCGTGATCGCTCCTTGCCATCCATATTCACTGTTTCTGGACAACAGATCACTGTTTAGACAGCACGATCTGCTGCCCAGAGACAATGATTGGGGTAACCGCACCAACGATGCATTCAGGGTAGATGCCCTATTTTAGGGAAATGGTTGTTTATCAGGATAATTGTGCTTTTCTCAGATGAGAGATTTACAATTATTGTGTTTCTATGATATAATATTTCCAGAATATTTCCGCTTTACTTTTTTAAGATCAGATTTTATTGGAGTATTGGCATGTTGAGTGTCCATAACAACTGTTGAGTGATAAGTGGGTAATTTAAGCAGTTGTAGTAACTGGAATAAATTTTAGTAACTGGCCCTGGCCTTTTCATCCACATACAGTAATGTGTACAGTACAGTTAAGATGAGGGATTAAAGGGGGTTTTCCGGGATTTTGATACTGATGACCTATCCTCAGGGGCAGAGAATTATCGGCTCCTGCGCCCCACTGCAGTTTTCAATTGAATTTCCGTCTTGAGGACTGCGATACAGTTGAATTCAGGA
This sequence comes from Bufo bufo, assembly GCF_905171765.1. Taxonomy (NCBI): domain Eukaryota; kingdom Metazoa; phylum Chordata; class Amphibia; order Anura; family Bufonidae; genus Bufo; species Bufo bufo. The sequence goes on along the minus strand of NC_053396.1, from coordinate 156,047,576 downwards.
GGGGGACTTATGGCCACCCAGTAGAGTAGAGAGGCAAAAATGGCCCTGACTATTAGATAGATAAGTACCCCGGGTCATGTCATGGTTACCCCGGGAGCTGCTGCCTCTGCGCAGTGTTTGAATCTTTAATCCCCATAGCATGTATGTACATGTGGGAATCGAGGCTGCCTCCTAGGCTGGTATCCCGCCTTCTCCTTACCATTGCATCTCCTTGGGCATAACCAAATCCTAACCCAGGATTCCTTATTTTCTCAATGGTTTCCTCCCAGTCAAGGGGATTAAATACATGGAAGGGCATCAACACTAGGGCTAAGGCACATTGCCCATGCCAGGCAATTGTTAACCACCTCCGGACCGCTGTACGCAGATTCGCGTTCCGGAGGTGGCAGCGCTGCGCACAATCACGCATATACGCGTCATCTCGCGAGACGCGAGATTTCGCTCCAAGCCGGCCCGCGCATGCGCATCGCGGGCCGGCAAAATTCAAAGAATAAGTTCGTCACCAGCCTGCCAGCAACGATCATTGGCTGGCAGGCTGGCGATTTTTAAAAAATCCAATCCAAAGTCATATAACAGATCATATTAGTAAATATGATCTGTTATATGGCTTCTCTGCTCCTCTGCTGGTCCTTTTCGTCGGTTGGATCCAGCAGAGAAGCAGACTGAACTGTAAGTACACCAAACACTTCACTGTAGCCCCTGATCACCCCCCTGCACCCCAATTAACCCTTTGATCACCCCTTTGATCGCCCCTGTCAATCACCAGTGAAAGGAAAAAAAGTGATCAGTGTAAACTGTCACTTTTTTTTTTTCACTAGTATTGGCTGTTAGGTTTTAGGGATAGTTTAGGCCCCTTGGTTAGGTAGTTAGCGTGAGTTAGCGCCCAGCCCACCGCACCGCAGTCACTTTTATTCGCTGAATAGCGTATCGCTAATCAGCATTTGTACTTTTATAGTATCTGTAAGTGATCAAAACTGATCACGGTCAGATCTATAATAGTATTAGTGTCACTTTAGTTCGCCCTCCACCCAAAACGCAGTGTTTGCCCGATCAGGCCTGATCGGTCGCCCACACGTGCGTTCACCCACGCCCGCCCCACCGCAGTGACAAAAAATATATATTTTTTGATCACTGCACATTCATTTTACACGCACTGCGGCGATAAAAAAATCCGTTTTGATATTTTTTATCAACCGCAGCGGCCTCCGGTACTTCGCTAGCCTCCCCTTTGTAAGACAGGCTTGCTTTTTTTCTTGGGTAGTCTCAGGGAATACCCCTAAATTTAGTAGTCCAAAATGTCAAACAGGGGGTATTCTTCTGAAGAGGCCTACAGGATTCTGACCCAGTCGGATGAGGAGTGGGAACCCTCATCTGATGAATCTAGCGGGTCAGAATATGAACCTGTGGAAAGCAGTGGCTCTCTGACCCAAAGTTCGGACGAGGAGGTGGAGGTCCCTGGCAGCACCAGGCGTACTCGGCCCCGTGTCGCTAGACCACAGGTTATGCAGGATCCGCTTCAAGAGCAGCAGAGTGGGGCTGTCGCTGCCGGATCACGTGGTGAGGCATACACCAGCAGCGCAGCCCTCCCTGGACCTAGTACCAGCACTGCCGTACAACATGGTGACGTGGCGAGCACCAGAAGGGCAGTTGAAGCTGGTACGGTGGCACGTGCACTAGTTACCCCGTCGCAGCCACCGCACAGACAGGCCCGTAGAGCCCCTAGAATCCCTGAGGTGCTGGCAAACCCTGATTGGCAGTCGCCAACTTCAGCCGCACCAGTAGTTCCCCCTTTCACCGCCCAGTCTGGAGTTCGGGTTGAGACGGCTCAAATCGGTTCGGCCCTGGGATTTTTTGAGCTGTTCTTGACTGCGGAGCTCTTGGACTTAGTCGTGGCAGAGACCAACCAGTATGCCACACAATTTATATCCGCCAACCCGGGAAGCTTTTATGCCCAGCCTTTCCGGTGGAAACCAGTCCAAGTTTCCGAACTTAAATTTTTTTTGGGCCTTCTCCTCAACATGGGCCTGACAAAAAAGCATGAATTGCGGTCATATTGGTCAACGCACCCGATTCATCACATGCCCATGTTCTCTGCTGCTATGTCCAGGGCACGATTTGAGGCCATCCTCCGTTTCCTGCATTTTAGCGACAACACCACCTCCAGTCCCAGAGGCCACCCAGCTTTTGACCGGCTCCACAAAATTCGGCCCCTCATAGACCATTTCAACCAGAAATTTGCAGATTTGTATACCCCCGAGCAAAACATCTGCGTAGACGAGTCCCTAATACATTTTACCGGGCGCCTTGGCTTCAAACAGTACATCCCAAGCAAGCGTGCCGGTATGGGGTCAAATTGTATAAGCTCTGTGAAAGGGCCACAGGCTATACCCACAAATTTCGGATCTATGAGGGAAAAGATCAGACCCTGGAGCCGGTCGGTTGCCCTGACTACCTGGGGAGTAGTGGGAAGACAGTCTGGGACTTGGTGTCACCCTTATTCGGCAAGGGGTACCATCTTTATGTGGACAATTTTTACACAAGTGTGGCCCTCTTTAGGCATTTGTTTCTAGAACGGATTTGCGCCTGTGGCACCGCGCGAACTAGTCGCGTGGGCTTCCCCCAACGGCTTGTAACCACCCGTCTTGCAAGGGGGGAGAGGGCTGCCTTGTGTAACGAAGAACTGCTCGCGGTGAAATGGAGAGACAAGCGTGACGTTTACATGCTCTCCTCCATTCACGCAGACACGACAATCCAAATTGAGCGAGCAACCCGTGTCATTGAAAAGCCCCTCTGTGTCCACGACTATAATGCGCTTATGGGAGGGGTGGACTTTAATGACCAGATGTTGTCTCCGTATTTAGTTTCCCGCAGAACCAGACGCTGGTATAAGAAGGTATCTGTATATTTAATTCAATTGGCGCTGTACAATAGTTTTGTTCTCTACAGTAAGGCTGGGAGAACACTATCTTTCCTCAAATTCCAGGAAGAGATCATCGAGAACCTCCTTTACCCAAGAGGTTCCGTGGCCCCATCCACCAGTGTAGTTAGCCGTCTACACGAGCGACATTTCCCCAGTGTCGTTCCTGGTACCTCAACCCAACCGTCACCCCGAAAAAGATGTCGTGTCTGTAGCAGGAGTGGAATAAGGAGTGACACCCGCTATTTCTGTCCTGACTGTCCTGACCACCCTGCCCTATGCTTTGGTGAGTGTTTCCGGAAGTACCACACACAGGTACACCTAGCATAGGGATTGCATCTCACAGGACAGGCACACAGGGCTATTAGGGCCCTTTTACTCTCAGCTGCTGCAAACCTCTCCTTTCACCTGGGATAAAGTGCATAACGTACTTCGCCACATCTTTGGGCGATTTGCGCTTTGCACATTGTCCCATGGGGAAGGAGAGGTTTGTTCTATAAAGGTAAAATAAACTAAACAAAAAAAAAATTACCGGTAAGTAAAAAAGTTAAAAAAGTTAAAAAAAGTTAATATGTTCTGTTCTAAAGTTAATAAAGTTATTGCTTTGCGGCCTGGTTTTTTCTTTTTTGTTTTGTTTTTTTTACCTTTCAGGTGACCAACCGATCGACTAGCTGCAGCACTGATGTGCATTCAGACAGAAGCATTGCGCTGCTGTCAGATTACACGCAAGTCGGTGTATGCGGCGCTGCAAGACGAGATTTCTCCTCTGCAGTAAAAGATATGTTTGCCGAGGCATATGAGCTGAGGAGGTGGCGGTGTTCATATACTTTGGCAAACACTTTGTATATATAAAAAAAAAAAATCCCGGCAATGATTTATTCATCCACATCGATTGATGTGAATGGAGAAATCTGGTTTGCCAGGGCATACGAGCTGAAGTGGGTATGGATGTTGGGCGGAGCTCCTATGTCCTGGCAGACGCCTTTCCCCTCCTTTTTCTTTTTTTGGCAGAGATTTTTTGATCCACATTGATCGATGCGAATGAAGAAATCTGTGCCGTTCATTTTTTTCTTTCAGCCCAGAGGCTGAACGGAAAAAAAAAATCTCATTACCCGTATGCTCAATATAAGGAGAATAGCAGAAACTCCTAATGCTGGGCATACATGTAATGATTGCGGAGACCCTCAAATGCCAGGGCAGTACAAACACCCCACAAATAACACCATTTTGGAAAGAAGACACCCCAAGGTATTTGCTGAGGGGCATATTGAGTCCATGAAAGATTGAAATTTTTGTCCCAAGTTAGCGGAAAGGGAGACTTTGTGAGAACAAAATCAAAAAAATCTATTTCCGCTAACTTGTGCCAAAATTTTTTTTTTTTTTAATGAACTCGCCATGCCCCTCATTGAATACCTTGGGGTGTCTTCTTTCCAAAATGGGGTCACATGTGGGGTATTTATACTGCCCTGGCATTTTAGGGGCCCCAAAGCGTGAGAAGAAGTCTGGTATCCAAATGTCTAAAAATGCCCTCCAAAAAGGAATTTGGGCCCCTTTGCCCACCTAGGCTGCAAAAAAGTGTCACACATCTGGTATCTCTGTATTCAGGAGAAGTTGAGGAATGTGTTTTGGGGTGTCTTTTCACATATACCCATGCTGGGTGAGATAAATATCTTGGTCAAATGCCAACTTTGTATAAAAAAATGGGAAAAGTTGTCTTTTGCCAAGATATTTCTCTCACCCAGCATAAGTATATGTAAAATGACACCCCAAAACACATTCCCCACCTTCTCCTGAGTACGGAGATACCAGATGTGTGACACTTTCTTGCAGCCTAGGTGGGCAAAGGGTCCCACATTCCAAAGAGCACCTTTCGGATTTCACAGGTCATTTACCTACTTACCACACATTAGGGCCCCTGGAAAATGCCAGGGCAGTATAACTACCCCACAAGTGACCCCATTTTGGAAAGAAGACACCCCAAGGTATTCCGTGAGGGGCATAGCAAGTTCCTGGAATTTTTTATTTTTTGTCACAAGTTAGTGCAAAATGATGATTTTTTTTATTTTTTTTTTCATACAAAGTCTCATATTCCACTAACTTGTGACAAAAAATAAAAACTTCCATGAACTCACTATGCCCATCAGCGAATACCTTGGGGTCTCTTCTTTCCAAAATGGGGTCACTTGTGGGGTAGTTATACTGCCCTGGCATTCTAGGGGCCCAAATGTGTGGTAAGGAGTTTGAAATCAAATTCTGTAAAAAATGACCTGTGAAATCCGAAAGGTGCTCTTTGGAATATGGGCCCCTTTGCCCACCTAGGCTGCAAAAAAGTGTCACACATCTGGTATCTCCGTACTCAGGAGAAGGTGGGGAATGTGTTTTGGGGTGTCATTTTACATATACCCATGCTGGGTGAGAGAAATATCTTGGCAAAAGACAACTTTTCCCATTTTTTTATACAAAGTTGGCATTTGACCAAGATATTTATCTCACCCAGCATGGGTATATGTAAAAAGACACCCCAAAACACATTCCTCAACTTCTCCTGAGTACGGAGATACCAGATGTGTGACACTTTTTTGCAGCCTAGGTGGGCAAAGGGGCCCACATTCCAAAGAGCACCTTTCGGATTTCACAGGTCATTTTTTACTGAATTTGATTTCAAACTCCTTACCACACATTTGGGCCCCTAGAATGCCAGGGCAGTATAACTACCCCACAAGTGACCCCATTTTGGAAAGAAGAGACCCCAAGGTATTCGCTGATGGGCATAGTGAGTTCATGGAAGTTTTTATTTTTTGTCACAAGTTAGTGGAATATGAGACTTTGTATGAAAAAAAATAAAAAATAAAATCATCATTTTCCACTAACTTGTGACAAAAAATAAAAAATTCTAGGAACTCGCCATGCCCCTCACGGAATACCTTGGGGTGTCTTCTTTCCAAAATGGGGTCACTTGTGGGGTAGTTATACTGCCCTGGAATTCTAGGGGCCCAAATGTGTGGTAAGGAGTTTGAAATCAAATTCTGTAAAAAATGACCTGTGAAATCCGAAAGGTGCTCTTTGGAATATGGGCCCCTTTGCCCACCTAGGCTGCAAAAAAGTGTCACACATCTGGTATCTCCGTACTCAGGAGAAGGTGGGGAATGTGTTTTGGGGTGTCATTTTACATATACCCATGCTGGGTGAGAGAAATATCTTGGCAAAAGACAACTTTTCCCATTTTTTTATACAAAGTTGGCATTTGACCAAGATATTTATCTCACCCAGCATGGGTATATGTAAAAAGACACCCTAAAACACATTCCTCAACTTCTCCTGAGTACGGAGATACCAGATGTGTGACACTTTTTTGCAGCCTAGGTGGGCAAACGGGCCCACATTCCAAAAAGCACCTTTCGGATTTCACAGGTCATTTTTTACTGAATTTGATTTCAAACTCCTTACCACACATTTGGGCCCCTAGAATGCCAGGGCAGTATAACTACCCCACAAGTGACCCCATTTTGGAAAGAAGAGACCCCAAGGTATTCGCTGATGGGCATAGTGAGTTCATGGAAGTTTTTATTTTTTGTCACAAGTTAGTGGAATATGAGACTTTGTATGAAAAAAAAATAATAAAAAAAAATCATCATTTTCCACTAACTTGTGACAAAAAATAAAAAATTCTAGGAACTCGCCATGCCCCTCACGGAATACCTTGGGGTGTCTTCTTTCCAAAATGGGGTCACTTGTGGGGTAGTTATACTGCCCTGGCATTCTAGGGGCCCAAATGTGTGGTAAGGAGTTTGAAATCAAATTCAGTAAAAAATGACCTCTGAAATCCGAAAGGTGCTCTTTGGAATGTGGGCCCCTTTGCCCACCTAGGCTGCAAAAAAGTGTCACACATCTGGTATCTCCGTACTCAGGAGAAGTTGAGGAATGTGTTTTGGGGTGTCTTTTTACATATACCCATGCTGGGTGAGATAAATATCTTGGTCAAATGCCAACTTTGTATAAAAAAATGGGAAAAGTTGTCTTTTGCCAAGATATTTCTCTCACCCAGCATGGGTATATGTAAAATGACACCCCAAAACACATTCCTCAACTTCTCCTGAATACGGAGATACCAGATGTGTGACACTTTTTTGCAGCCTAGGTGGGCAAAGGGGCCCATATTCCAAAGAGCACCTTTCGGATTTCACAGGTCATTTTTTACAGAATTTGATTTCAAACTCCTTACCACACATTTGGGCCCCTAGAATGCCAGGGCAGTATAACTACCCCACAAGTGACCCCATTTTGGAAAGAAGAGACCCCACGGTATTCGCTGATGGGCATAGTGAGTTCATAGAACTTTTTACTTTTTGTCACAAGTTAGTGGAATATGAGACTTTGTAAGAAAAAAAATAAAAAATAAAAAATCATCATTTTCCGCTAACTTGTGACAAAAAATAAAAAGTTCTATGAACTCACTATGCCCATCAGCGAATACCTTAGGGTGTGTACTTTCCAAAATGGGGTCATTTGTGGGGTGTTTGTACTGTCTGGGCATTGTAGAACCTCAGGAAACATGACAGGTGCTCAGAAAGTCAGAGCTGCTTCAAAAAGCGGAAATTCACATTTTTGTACCATAGTTTGTAAACGCTATAACTTTTACCCAAACCATTTTTTTTTTACCCAAACATTTTTTTTTTATCAAAGACATGTAGAACAATAAATTTAGAGCAAAATTTATATATGGATCTCGTTTTTTTTGCAAAATTTTACAACTGAAAGTGAAAAATGTCATTTTTTTGCAAAAAAATCGTTGAATTTCGATTAATAACAAAAAAAGTAAAAATGTCAGCAGCAAAGAAATACCACCAAATGAAAGCTCTATTAGTGAGAAGAAAAGGAGGTAAAATTCATTTGGGTGGTAAGTTGCATGACCGAGCAATAAACGGTGAAAGTAGTGTAGGTCAGAAGTGTAAAAAGTGGCCTGGTCTTTCAGGGTGTTTAAGCACTGGGGGCTGAGGTGGTTAAAGAGGTTGTCCGGTCCCAAAATCAAAATTCTTTTTATGTGCTCCTCACACCCCTCACCATCCATACATATGACCCCAATACCTGTTTTTCATGTCTGAGCTTTCCTTCCTGCAGGAAAGACATCACATTATCCTGGCAGATCTGTTTACTTTCTCTCCTTCTTGTTTTGTTGAATACATAACTTTATTGATACCCAAGCCTGGCTGCACTGCACAGTGATGAGTCACAGGCTGGCCACGCCCCCACACTGCTCTGTCTGTCTGTCACACTTCTGGGAGAGCAGAGAAGGGCTATTATATTACATCCTTGCACTCCCCTATGCCCAATCTGGATTGGGGGAGGGGGAAAGCTTCTATATGGGCACTTTCTTCTTATACTCACACAGGACTGTAGGCATCAGCCCTTACTGCAGCACTACTGCCAGAGCTTCTGCAGCAATCTCCATAGCCACGCCCTGAGGGCGTGTCTTACACGGCTCTCCTCAGCCAGCTCTACTGCCAGAGCTTCTGCAGCAATCTCCATAGCCACGCCCCACGGCTCTCCTCAGCAAGCTGGGGAAGAAGACGGAGGTCGGCGCTTCCACTTGCAGGAGGCGGTGACGTCATTAGTGTCGATCCGTCTCCTGCTCAAGCCAGGAAGAGAGGAGCGGAAGACAAGAAGACAGACTATTCCGGAAGCAAAGAAAAGACATCTGGAGGGACCATGTGACCAGGGAAGCAGATCTCAGGAATGGCTGCACTTTGGAAGGTATGTATCTGGTAACTAATCTTTCCTCCACAGGTTTGATTTTTTTTATGCAAAAAAAGGTTATTCCCGGAGAACCCCTTTAACTTTGTCCTCAGTTTCATATCTGCACACACCCAGATTACATCACCTAATGCTTGAGTCTGGTTCATCAAATGACTTTTATAGGGTTCACCAGTGGCTCAATATCCTTCTGGAAACATGCCCATGATTTTCCCTTTTTTGCCCTCTATCTCAAAACAGGTGTACTTCCCCTTGTATATGTTTATCCCTCCCCCCAGGTTCAGGACTTTCTCTTAAGATTGGGAACTTCTCCTTCCAAACCTTGCATTCAGTCATATCGGCAGTCTGATTCACATATATGCTTGTAAAACATGAATATTGGCTAGGACTTAGGTGAAGGGGCACAGTTCCTAAGTGTGGTCTGGCTGTGGCACAGGTGATACACCAGATCTGTTTACCTGTGATGCTGTGTACTTCATCCATTCCAACTAAAAATTATGGTCAGAAAATCCTGTTTCCACTGCCAATGTCTCCTCTACAGTAAAAAGGGGTCTAGCTACTTTCCCTGGTAACAAGGGGTTGGGCTCTGGGGGTAGGATTTGGGACAGGCCTATCTGCGATGTCCTTAATGTGGAACTGTCCCCAGGGCCCATATTTATCAGATGGATATTTCCTCGAAACATATATTCCCAAGTCCGTTGGCTGGGGGGATTTTATTGTCAGTATTAAGGGATGACAACCCTGGGGCCCCCCTTGATCAGTGGGATATTTTCGACATGTTTTGAGTTTTTCCCATATTCTTGGAATTTAAATGTATTCTGGTTACAAGAGGTTTTCCCCTTTTATTCTTTCTTTGCATCCCTTCAGCTGGTTTGTATCCCCAGCTGACTCCTGTATTGGTGAGTACATCAGACCAGGCCACACAGTACTCACTATTGGTCCTGGTAACAAATACATAGTACTGCAGGGAAGGAAAATCAAACATTGAACTGTCATGACATGTGCAATCAGCAACATCACAGAAGTCAAATTCAAAGACCTGTATTGGCTCTGTGGTATTTACCCAGAAGACCCATGTGCCACTTGAGGCATCTGAGGCCCAGTATGAACATTGGGCCGTATACACTCCGACCAGACCCACACCCCTTCACAACAGGAACACCAGAAAGGATATCATTCTCAGCAGACCTCTGCATGGGGGGCTGGAACCTTCTTGCAGTGTGAAGTATGCGTCCAGGTCTTCTTCCCCTTGAGTTTCACAGACGTGGGAGTAGTTAGCAGAACTCGGAATGGGCCATCAAATCTGGGCTCTAGAGTCTTCTGACATGCCTTTTCACCAGAACCCAATCTCCTGGCTGAAGGGTATAACCTACAGGAATCTGGCTGGGATCTGGAAGTGAAGAAAATACTCACAAATGTAGGTCAGACAGATGTTTACACAGAGCAGATACATAGGCAGACAAGCAATCATATTGCAAAGCAAGTTCTTGGGGAAAATACTGTCCTAACTTGGGGGCACTCCCAAACAAAATATCAAAAGGGGACAGCTTTTCCTTTCCCCTAGGGGTGTGTCTGACACTGAATAGGGCAATTGGAAGAGTCTCTGACCGTGGTTTACCAGTCTCTTGAGCAATTTTCAGCATTTTTTGTTTCAATGTGCCATTCAGTCTTTCAACTTTGCCACTGCTTTGTGGTCTGTACGGGGTATGGAAAACAAGGTGAGTCCCCAGTGCACCCCATATTTTCTGGGCCACTTCAGCTGTGAATGGCAGTTCCTTGATCACTCTCTATCACTTCAGGTACCCCAAATCTGCAGAAAATCTAATTTAACAGCTTCTTCACTGTTTTCTTCGCTGTCTGATTCTTCACGGGATAGGCTCTAGGCCATCCAGAGAACATGTCTATGACCACTAAATCATACTGGAATCAGTGTGCAGGGGGCATCTGTATGTGGTCAATCTGGAACCTTTGAAAGGGGTAGAGAGGTTTTGGTGAACACTTAACAGACAGTGGGCCCCTACACAGAAGAAGGAGGGAGTATACTTATTTAAAATATAACTTTTAATATGGTCTAGAATATACAGAATAATAAGACTCACTACACAATGTAGACATACATACACATATAAGGCCAACTAAATGGTGCCTTGCTGGTGAAAACAAAGAAATCTGCTCCGTCCGTGAAGACGCGAACAGTCTTACCAGACCCTTTGTAGATAATGGGATAGGTCCTTGGTGACAGGAGGCAGGAGACACTCGGTGTATGCCGTGCGGGAGTAAGTGTACCTGCTGTAAAGCCGAGTAGATGGAGCAATAGGACTGGTCCTATATAACCCTATCAAGGTGAAGGGGCCTAATATGCTTCTACCTATCTAAACGGAGCACTCGCCTTGGAAAAGGCGACCCTGTCCGGTAGCCTGTCCCTATATTGGACCTGAACCCTAGAACTACAGACAGTTTACCAGTGAAAAAATATGAAAAAATGCTTCCAGTGGTCTCCTGACGTGGCACGTTTCTGTCTGTGACTCTTCAGGGGAACGACTGCAGGAAGGTGCTAGATAGAGAGCCACAGGTATCTAACCTGAGGCTGACTAAACACTGGGGAAGGGGACAAGCTGTAGAAGCTTGTGCTCTGCTATCCCAAGGTGGGATGCAGTGTTGCACAGGAGGGGTAGTCCTGTGCTAGACGGTCCGGGGGATGTAATAATCCCTAAGAGATGAGACCCTTCTGGTTAGGGGTAACATCGTAATGAACGAGCAGCAATAGTATACCTGGGTAGTGGGTTTTAAATACTCGCGCTCCATCTCCGTCGCCCCGCCTCCTCACTGACGTCATCCGCGTGCAACAGAGACCCACCCTACTAATCACGAAACAGCCAAATATCTCTGCAACCAAACTGTCCCGTGTAATTACCACGTTTGACAGAGGTTCAAGTAAGGTCAGGAAGATCCTACAACGCCACTGGGGGGATCCTTAAAATGGACCCCGACCTTCAGGATGTACTAGGAGACAACCCACAGATTACATACAGACGCGGCACCAACCTGCGTGACAAGTTTGTCCGCAGTCATTTTTCATCTATCAATGCACATTTAACATGGCTGCGGTCTAGTTTAGTGGGCAGTCACAAATGCGGCAGATGTGTCGCTTGTAAATACATCATGACCACTAAATCCTTCACCAGCTCGGTCACGGGCAAAACGTATTCCATTCCACACTTCATCAACTGTAGATCCAGAGGTGTGATATACCAAATCCTCTGTGAATGTGGTCTGGAATACGTCGGTAAGACCATACGGGAATTTCGGAGGAGGATCATGGGGGATGTCACACACAAGAGGGACACCCCGGTGTCTAAACATGTGCACACCGATCACAATGGCAACACCCGGTTAAAGTTCATGGGCATTGACCTCGTGAAACCCCCACCAAGAGGGGGGGGACTGGGACAAGAGCCTCCTCTAATGTGAGGCACGCTGGATCTTTAATCTGAAAACAGCAGCACCAGGCGGCATGAACGAAAGATTAAACTATACTTGTTTCCTTTGAGAAAACACGTTCATGCCAGTCACAGTGCCGCGTCTGTCATTCTGTCTTTCTGGTGGTTCCCAAGGGGGAAGGGGGGTGTCTTGCACATGTACATGCGCTTATTGTACCATCTCTTAAACTGTGCATGCGCCTCTCTATGTGTACATCCGTCTCTCTATATCTGCGCATGCGTTCCCGCTTGCGCACATCTCCACCAGTATATAGGCGCATTGTCTCCTGGGGTCGGCACAAGTGTACTATGTACAGTCGTGGCCAAAAGTTTTGAGAATTACATAAATATTGGAAATTGGAAAAGTTGCTGCTTAAGTTTTTATAATAGCAATTTGCATATACTCCAGAATGTTATGAAGAGTGATCAGATAAATTGCATTGTCCTTCTTTGCCATGAAAATTAACTTAATCCCAAAAAACCTTTCCACTGCATTTCATTGCTGTCATTAAAGGACCTGCTGAGATCATTTCAGTAATCGTCTTGTTAACTCAGGTGAGAATGTTGACGAGCACAAGGCTGGAGATCATTATGTCAGGCTGATTGGGTTAACATGGCAGACTTGACATGTTAAAAGGAGGGTGATGCTTGAAATCATTGTTCTTTTATTGTTAACCATGGTGACCTGCAAAGAAACGCGTGCAGCCATCATTGCGTTGCATAAAAATGGCTTCACAGGCAAGGATATTGTGGCTACTAAGATTGCACCTCAATCAACAATTTATAGGATCATCAAGAATTTCAAGAAAAGAGGTTCAATTCTTGTTAAGAAGGCTTCAGGGCGTCCAAGAAAGTCCAGCAAGCGCCAGGATCGTCTCCTAAAGAGGATTCAGCTGCGGGATCGGAGTGCCACCAGTGCAGAGCTTGCTCAGGAATGGCAGCAGGCAGGTGTGAGCGCATCTGCACGCACAGTGAGGCGAAGACTTTTGAAAGATGGCCTGGTGTAAAGAAGGCCAGCAAAGAAGCCACTTCTCTCCAAAAAAAACATCAGTAACAGATTGATCTTCTGCAGAAAGTATGGTGAATGGACTGCTGAGGACTGGAGCAAAGTCATATTCTCCGATGAAGCCTTATTCCGATTGTTTGGGGCATCTGGAAAAAGGCTTGTCCGGAGAAGAAAAGGTGAGCGCTACCATCAGTCCTGTGTCATGCCAACAGTAAAGCATCCTGAGACCATTCATGTGTGGGGTTGCTTCTCATCCAAGGGAGTGGGCTCACTCACAATTTTGCCCAAAAACACAGCCATGAATAAAGAATGGTACCAAAACACCCTCCAACAGCAACTTCTTCCAACAATCTAACAACAGTTTGGTGAAGAACAATGCATTTTCCAACACAATGGAGCACCGGACCATAAGGCAAAAGTGATAACTAAGTGGCTCGGGGACCAAAACGTTGACATTTTGGGTCCATGGCCTGGAAACTCCCCAGATCTTAATCCCTTTGAGAACTTGTGGTCAATCCTCAAGAGGCGGGTGGACAAACAAAAACCCACTAATTCTGACAGACTCCAAGAAGTGATTATGAAAGAATGGGTTGCTATCAGTCAGGAATTGACCCAGAAGTTGATTGAGAGCATGCCCAGTCGAATTGCAGAGGTCCTGAAAAAGAAGGGCCAACACTGCAAATACTGACTCTTTGCATAAATGTCATGTAATTGTCGATAAAAGCCTTTGAAACGTATGAAGTGCGTGTAAGTATATTTCACTACATCACAGAAACAACTGAAACAAATATCTAAAAGCAGTTTAGCAGCAAACTTTGTGAAAACTAATATTTGTGTCATTCTCAAAACTTTTGGCCATGACTGTACATACTGACTATACATCATTCCGAGGGTACGCCAGCATTGCGCATCCACAGATATCCACCTCACCCCAAGTACGCCTCTTGTGATTATAGGCAGTGCCTTGATTATACAGCACCCTTGTTCACCTTGGGGCGAATCCTTGTTTGCGGATGACTTTACTTCATGCTACCCAGTCAGTAACATTCCTAACATTATTTGCATTCCACTTTACCTGTTAACCCTCGTCTCCTGCACTAAATGCCATTAGCCGACTTAAGGCTTCATTATCCCCCTTTGTTACCACTGAGACGCATACACTGTGCGTCTCAAGTGATCACCAGACCGCTGAACATTGGCTGAGTGATCGCGAGTTCCGCCCATCCCCTGCCGCTATCCCGCCCATCCCACGTGGTGCCGCCGGCGTGTGACGTCACTGGTTGCGTCTGCTCCATGCCTCATTTGCGATGCCTCAGCTCAGGTTTCCCTGATGTCTGGGTCACGTGACCGGGCTGGCTGCAGCGCTCCAGGATGGCGTCGCACGCGGATGACGTCAGTGAGGAGGCGGGGCGACGGAGATGGAGCGCGAGTATTTAAAACCCACTACCCAGGTATACTATTGCGGCTGGTTCATTACGTTGTTACTAGAGTTGAGCGAACACCTGGATGTTCGGGTTCGAGAAGTTCGGCCGAACTTCCCGGAAATGTTCGGGTTCGGGATCCGAACCCGACCCGAACTTCGTCCCGAACCCGAACCCCATTGAAGTCAATGAGGACCCAAACTTTTCGGCACTAAAAAGGCTGTAAAACAGCCCAGGAAAGGGCTAGAGAGCTGCAAAAGGCAGCAAAATGTAGTTAAATCCCCTGCAAACAAATGTGGATAGGGAAATGAATTAAAAGAAAAATTAAATAAATAAAAATTAACCAATATCAATTTGAGAGAGGTCCCATAGCAGAGAATCTGGCATCATGTCAGCAGAGAATCAGTCTTCATGTCATAGCAGAGAATCATGCTTCACGTCACCCACCACTGGAACAGTCCATCGTCAGATATCTAGGCCCAGGCACCCAGGCAGAGGAGAGAGGTCCCATAGCAGAGAATCTGGCTTCACGTCAGCAGAGAATCAGTCTCTTCATGCCATAGCAAAGAATCTGGCTTCATGTCAGCAGAGAATCAGTCTCTTCATGCCATAGCAGAGAATCTGGCTTCATGTCAGCGCAGAATTAGTCTTCATGTCATAGCAGAGAATCAGGCTTCACGTCACCCACCACTGGAACAGGCCACTGTCACACATTTAGGCCCCGGCACCCAGACAGAGGAGAGCCGTCCCGTAACAGAGAATCTGGCCTTATGTCAGCGCAGAATCTGTCTTCATGTCATAGCAGAGAATCAAGCTTCACGTCACCCACCACTGGAACAGGCCACTGTCACACATTTAGGCCCCGGCACCCAGACAGAGGAGAGAGGTCCTGTAACAGAGAATCTGGCCTTATGTCAGCACAGAATCTGTCTTCATGTCATAGCAGAGAATCAGGCATCACGTCACCCACCACTGGAACAGGCCACTGTCACACATTTAGGCCCAGGCACCCAGGCAGAGGAGAGAGGTCCCGTAACAGAGAATCTGGCCTTATGTCAGCGCAGAATCTGTATTCATGTCCTAGCAGAGAATCAGGCTTCACGTCACCCACCACTGGAACAGGCCACTGTCACACATTTAGGCCCCGGCACCCAGACAGAGGAGAGCGGTCCCGTAACAGAGAATCTGGCCTTATGTCAGCGCAGAATCTGTCTTCATGTCATAGCAGAGAATCAGGCTTCATGTCAGCCACCACTGGAACAGGCCACTGTCACACATTTAGGCCCAGGCACCCAGGCAGAGGAAAGAGGTCCCGTAACAGAGAATCTGGCCTTATGTCAGCGCAGAATCTGTATTCATGTCATAGCAGAGAATCAGGCTTCACGTCACCCACCACTGGAACAGGCCACTGTCACACATTTAGGCCCCGGCACCCAGACAGAGGAGAGAGGTCCTGTAACAGAGAATCTAGCCTTATGTCAGCACAGAATCTGTCTTCATGTCATAGCAGAGAATCAGGCATCACGTCACGCACCACTGGAACAGGCCACTGTCACACATTTAGGCCCAGGCACCCAGGCAGAGGAGAGAGGTCCCGTAACAGAGAATCTGGCCTTATGTCAGCACAGAATCTGTCTTAATGTCATAGCAGAGAATCAGGCTTCACGTCACCCACCACTGGAACAGGCCACTGTCACACATTTAGGCCCAGGCACCCAGGCAGAGGAGAGAGGTCCCGTAACAGAGAATCTGGCCTTATGTCAGCGCAGAATCTGTATTCATGTCATAGCAGAGAATCAGGCTTCACGTCACCCACCACTGGAACAGGCCACTGTCACACATTTAGGCCCCGGCACCCAGACAGAGGAGAGCGGTCCCGTAACAGAGAATCTGGCCTTATGTCAGCGCAGAATCTGTCTTCATGTCATAGCAGAGAATCAAGCTTCACGTCACCCACCACTGGAACAGGCCACTGTCACACATTTAGGCCCCGGCACCCAGGCAGAGGAGAGAGGTCCCGTAACAGAGAATCTGGCCTTATGTCAGCGCAGAATCTGTATTCATGTCATAGCAGAGAATCAGGCTTCACGTCACCCACCACTGGAACAGGCCACTGTCACACATTTAGGCCCAGGCACCCAGGCAGAGGAGAGAGGTCCCGTAACAGAGAATCTGGCCTTATGTCAGCGCAGAATCTGTATTCATGTCATAGCAGAGAATCAGGCTTCACGTCACCCACCACTGGAACAGGCCACTGTCACACATTTAGGCCCAGGCACCCAGGCAGAGGAGAGAGGTCCCGTAACAGAGAATCTGGCATTATGTCAGCGCAGAATCTGTATTCATGTCATAGCAGAGAATCAGGCTTCACGTCACCCACCACTGGAACAGGCCACTGTCACACATTTAGGCCCAGGCACCCAGACAGAGGAGAGAGGTCCCGTAACAGAGAATCTGGCCTTATGTCAGCGCAGAATCTGTATTCATGTCATAGCAGAGAATCAGGCTTCACGTCACCCACCACTGGAACAGGCCACTGTCACACATTTAGGCCCCGGCACCCAGACAGAGGAGAGCGGTCCCGTAACAGAGAATCTGGCCTTATGTCAGCGCAGAATCTGTCTTCATGTCATAGCAGAGAATCAAGCTTCACGTCACCCACCACTGGAACAGGCCACTGTCACACATTTAGGCCCCGGCACCCAGGCAGAGGAGAGAGGTCCCGTAACAGAGAATCTGGCCTTATGTCAGCGCAGAATCTGTATTCAAGTCATAGCAGAGAATCAGGCTTCACGTCACCCACCACTGGAACAGGCCACTGTCACACATTTAGGCCCAGGCACCCAGGCAGAGGAGAGAGGTCCCGTAACAGAGAATCTGGCCTTATGTCAGCGCAGAATCTGTATTCATGTCATAGCAGAGAATCAGGCTTCACGTCACCCACCACTGGAACAGGCCACTGTCACACATTTAGGCCCCGGCACCCAGACAGAGGAGAGCGGTCCCGTAACAGAGAATCTGGCCTTATGTCAGCGCAGAATCTGTCTTCATGTCATAGCAGAGAATCAAGCTTCACGTCACCCACCACTGGAACAGGCCACTGTCACACATTTAGGCCCCGGCACCCAGACAGAGGAGAGAGGTCCTGTAACAGAGAATCTGGCCTTATGTCAGCACAGAATCTGTCTTCATGTCATAGCAGAGAATCAGGCATCACGTCACCCACCACTGGAACAGGCCACTGTCACACATTTAGGCCCAGGCACCCAGGCAGAGGAGAGAGGTCCCGTAACAGAGAATCTGGCCTTATGTCAGCACAGAATCTGTCTTAATGTCATAGCAGAGAATCAGGCTTCACGTCACCCACCACTGGAACAGGCCACTGTCACACATTTAGGCCCCGGCACCCAGACAGAGGAGAGCAGGTCCCGTAACAGAGAATCTAGCCTTATGTCAGCGCAGAATCTGTCTTCATGTCATAGCAGAGAATCAGGCTTCACGTCAGCCACCACTGGAACAGGCCACTGTCACACATTTAGGCCCAGGCACCCAGGCAGAGGAGAGAGGTCCCGTAACAGAGAATCTGGCCTTATGTCAGCGCTGAATCTGTTTTCATGTCATAGCAGAGAATTAGGCTTCACGTCACCCACCACTGGAACATGCCACTGTCACACATTTTGGCCCAGGCACCCAGGCAGAGGAGAGAGGTCCCGTAACAGAGAATCTGGCCTTATGTCAGCGCAGAATCTGTCTTCATGTCATAGCAGAGAATCAGGCTTCACGTCACCCACCACTGGAACAGGCCACTGTCACACATTTAGGCCCCGGCACCCAGACAGAGGAGAGGTTTATTCAACTTTGGGTTGCCCCACAATATAATGGTAAAATGAAATTAAAAATAGTATTGAATGAGGAAGTGCCCTGGAGTAGAATAATATATTGTTAAGGGGAGGTAGTTAATATCTAATCTGCACAAGGGATGGACAGGTCCTGTGGGATCCATGCCTGGTTCATTTTTATGAACGTCAGCTTGTCCACATTGGCTGTAGACAGGCGGCTGCGTTTGTCTGTAATGACGCCCCCTGCCGTGCTGAATACACGTTCAGACAAAACGCTGGCCGCCGGGCAGGCCAGCACCTCCAAGGCATAAAAGGCTAGCTCTGGCCACGTGGACAATTTGGAGACCCAGAAGTTGAATGGGGCCGAACCATCAGTCAGTACGTGGAGGGGTGTGCACAGGTACTGTTCCACCATGTTAGTGAAATGTTGCCTCCTGCTAACACGTTCCGTATCAGGAGGTGGTGCAGTTAGCTGTGGCGTGGTGACAAAACTTTTCCACATCTCTGCCATGCTAACCCTGCCCTCAGAGGAGCTGGCCGTGACACAGCTGCATTGGCGACCTCTTGCTCCTCCTCTGCCTTCGCCTTGGGCTTCCACTGGTTCCCCTGTGACATTTGGGAATGCTCTCAGTAGCGCGTCTACCAACGTGCGCTTGTACTCGCGCATCTTCCTATCACGCTCCAGTGTAGGAAGTAAGGTGGGCACATTGTCTTTGTACCGGGGATCCAGCAGGGTGGCAACCCAGTAGTCTGCACACGTTAAAATGTGGGCAACTCTGCTGTCGTTGCGCAGGCACTGCAGCATGTAGTCGCTCATGTGTGCCAGGCTGCCCAGAGGTAAGGACAAGCTGTCCTCTGTGGGAGGCGTATCGTCATCGTCCTGTGTTTCCCCCCAGCCACGCACCAGTGATGGGCCCGAGCTGCTTTGGATGCCACCCCGCTGTGAACATGCTTCATCCTCATCCTCCTCCACCTCATCCTCGTCCTCCTCGTCCTCCCGTAGTGGGCCCTGTCTGGCCACATTTGTACCTGGCCTCTGGTGTTGCAAAAAACCTCCCTCTGAGTCACTTTGAAGAGACTGGCCTGAAAGTGCTAAAAATGACCCCTCTTCCTCCTCTTCCTCCTGGGCCACCTCCTCTTTCATCATCGCCCTAGGTGTTTTCTCAAGGAGACATAGAAGTGGTATTGTAACGCTGATAACGGCGTCATCGCCACTGGCCATGTTGGTGGAGTACTCGAAACAGCGCAACAGGGCACACAGGTCTCGCATGGAGGCCCAGTCATTGGTGGTGAAGTGGGTCTGATCCGCAGTGCGACTGACCCGTGCGTGCTGCAGCTGAAACTCCACTATGGCCTGCTGCTGCTCGCACAGTCTGTCCAGCATATGCAAGGTGGAGTTCCACCTGGTTGGCACGTCGCATATGAGGCGGTGAGCGGGAAGGCCGAAGTTACGCTGTAGCGCAGACAGGCGAGCAGAGGCAGGGTGTGAACGCCGGAAGCGCGAACAGACGGCCCGCACTTTATGCAGCAGCTCTGACATGTCGGAATAGTTGCGAATGAACTTCTGCACCACCAAATTCAGCACATGCGCCAGGCAAGGGATGTGCATCAAACCGGCTAGTCCCAGAGCTGCAACGAGATTTCGCCCATTATCGCACACCACCAGGCCGGGCTTGAGGCTCACCGACAGCAACCACTCGTCGGTCTGTTGTTCTATACCCCGCCACAACTCCTGTGCGGTGTGGGGCCTGTCCCCCAAACATATGAGTTTCAGAATGGCCTGCTGACGTTTACCCCGTGCTGTGCTGAAGTTGGTGGTGAAGGTGTGTGGCTGACTGGATGAGCAGGTGGAAGAAGAGGAGGAGGAAGCTGAGTAGGAGGAGGAGGAGACAGGAGGCAAAGAATGTTGCCCTGCGATCCTTGGCGGCGGAAGGACGTGCGCCAAATAGCTCTCCGCCTGGGGCCCAGCCGCCACTACATTTACCCAGTGTGCAGTTAGGGAGATATAGCGTCCCTGGCCGTGCTTACTGGTCCACGTATCTGTGGTTAGGTGGACCTTGCCACAGATGGCGTTGCGCAGTGCACACTTGATTTTATCGGACTCTTGTTTGTGCAGGGAAGGCACGGCTCTCTTAGAGAAGTAGTGGCGGCTGGGAACAACATACTGTGGGACAGCAAGTGACATGAGCTGTTTGAAGCTGTGTGTGTCCACCAGCCTAAATGACAGCATTTCATAGGCCAGTAGTTTAGAAATGCTGGCATTCAGGGCCAGGGATCGAGGGTGGCTAGGTGGGAATTTACGCTTTCTCTCAAATGTTTGTGAGATGGAGAGCTGAACGCTGCCGTGTGACATGGTTGAGATGCTTGGTGACGCAGGTGGTGGTGTTGGTGGTACATCCCATGTTTGCTGGGCGGCAGGTGCCAACGTTCCTCCAGAGGCAGAGGAAGAGGCCGAGTCGGCGGCAGCAGCAGCAGAAGAGGCGGTGGCAGCAGCAGAAGAGGCCAAGGCGGCAGCAGCAGAAGAGGTAGCAGGGGGAGCCTGAGTGACTTCCTTGTTTTTAAGGTGTTTACTCCACTGCAGTTCATGCTTTGCATGCAGGTGCCTGGTCATGCAGGTTGTGCTAAGGTTCAGAACGTTAATGCCTCGCTTCAGGCTCTGATGGCACAGCGTGCAAACCACTCGGGTCTTGTCGTCAGCACATTGTTTGAAGAAGTGCCATGCCAGGGAACTCCTTGAAGCTGCCTTTGGGGTGCTCGGTCCCAGATGGCGGCGGTCAGTAGCAGGCGGAGTCTCTTGGTGGCGGGTGTTCTGATTTTGCCCACTGCTCCCTCTTTTGCTACTCTGTTGGCTCGGTCTCACCACTGCCTCTTCCTCCGAACTGTGAAAGTCAGTGGCACGACCTTCATTCCATGTGGGGTCTAGGACCTCATCGTCCCCTGCATCGTCTTCCACCCAGTCTTGACCTCTGACCTCCTGTTCAGTCTGCACACTGCAGAAAGAAGCAGCAGTTGGCACCTGTGTTTCGTCATCATCAGAGACGTGCTGAGGTGGTATTCCCATGTCCTCATCATCAGGAAACATAAGTGGTTGTGCGTTAGTGCATTCTATCTCTTCCACCCCTGGTGAAGGGCTAGGTGGATGCCCTTGGAAAACCCTGGCAGCAGAGTCTTCAAACAGCATAAGAGACTGCTGCATAACTTGAGGCTCAGACAGTTTCCCTGATATGCATGGGGGTGATGTGACAGACTGATGGGCTTGGTTTTCATGCGCCATCTGTGCGCTTTCTGCAGAAGACTGGGTGGGAGATAATGTGAACGTGCTGGATGCACTGTCGGCCACCCAATTGACTAATGCCTGTACCTGCTCAGGCCTTACCATCCTTAGAACGGCATTGTGCCCCACCAAATATCCCTGTAAATTCTGGCGGCTACTGGGACCTGAGGTAGTTGGTTCACTAGGACGTGTGGCTGTGGCAGAACGGCCACGTCCTCTCCCAGCACCAGAGGGTCCACTAACACCACCACGACCATGTCCGCGTCCGCGTCCCTTATTAGATGTTTTCCTCATTGTTCCCGTTCACCACAATTTTGAGAATGGCAAATTTGGGAATGCTTTTTCAACCCAGAACAAAAAGTCTGCTTTGACGGTCACTACAAATAACTTGACCAGCTAAAACTGTGCAGATTTGGTTGAATAGAGATGTGAGACCTGTTTTTTTTTGCGCTGTGTGACAGTTATAGCTTTAATCACAGAATGAAACTTCTATCAGCGCGCTAGCGTGTGTCTTAGGTTTTTCTGAATGATACTATCAATAACTTTAATGGAAGATTTTCTTTTTGGGATAGATTTCAAGTAGGCCTGAAATACCACAAACTAGTTATTTTCAGAATGGCAAATTTGGGAATGCTTTTTCAACCCAGAACAAAAAGTCTGCTTTTACGGTCACTACAAATAACTTGACCAGCTAAAACTGTGCAGATTTGGTTGAATAGAAATGTCAGGTCTATTTTTTAGGCGCTGGGTGACAGGCTCAACTTGCCCCTGATGTAATATATGGCCAAAAAATAACCACACTGTTGATGGTTAAATGCACTTCGGTGACACAGGCTCAGCCTGCAGCTGATGTAGTATATGGCCAAAAAATAATCAGACTGTTGATGGTTAAATGCACTTGGGTGAAACAGGCTCAGCCTGCAGCTGATGTAGTATATGGCCAAAAAATAACCAGACTGTTGATGGTTAAATGCACTTCGGTGACACAGGCTCAGCCTGCAGCTGATGTAGGATATAGCACAAAATAACCACACTATCGATGGTTAAATACACTTGGTGATAGCTCGTGCTGGCGCACCACAAGTCACAAAATGGCCGCCGATCACCCCAGAAAAAAAGTGATCTAAAAACGCTCTGGGCAGCCTCAAAAAAGTGAGCAAGTCAATAATAGCACTTCAATGATCCACAGCTGCAGATCGATCACAGAATGAAGTCTTTTGGAGGAGTTAATCTGCCTAATCTCGCCCTAACGTCGCAGCTGCAACCTCTCCCTATACTGATCATAGCAGAGTGACGTGCGGCGCTACGTGACTCCAGCTTAAATAGAGGCTGGGTCACATGGTGCACTGGCCAATCACAGCCATGCCAATAGTAGGCAAGGCTGTGATGGCCTCTTGGGGCAAGTAGTATGACGCTTGTTGATTGGCTGCTTTGCAGCCTTTCAAAAAGCGCCAAGAAAGCGCCGAACACCGAACCCGAACCCGGACTTTTACAAAAATGTTCGGGTTCGGGTCCGTGTCACGGACACCCCAAAATTCGGTACGAACCCGAACTATACAGTTCGGGTTCGCTCATCCCTAGTTGCAACCCAAAAAAACTGATTAAAGCAGGGGTGTTATACACCAATAATATACTTTCTATATACTGCATTTAGGCAGTGCAGCATTTGTTTGCGGTTTTGCTGCGTTACCTCAGCTATAGATAGTGACAAACGCCATTGGAACAAATAATTTCTACTGGTGCGATATACCAGTTGCCCCCAAAAAACTGATTGATGCAGGGTGTTATATACCAAGTATATACGTTCTATATAGTGCATTTGGGTAGTGCAGCATTTGTTTGCAGTTTTGTGTGTTACCTCAACTACATATAGTGACAAACTCCATTGGAACTAATAATTTCTACTGGTGTGATATACCAGTTGCCCCGCAAAAAAACTGAAGCAGTGGAGTTATATACCAAGTATATACTTTCTATATAGTGCATTTGGGTAGTGCAGCATTTGTTTGCGGTTTTGCTGCGTTACCTCAGCTACAGATAGTGACAAACGACATTGGAACAAATAATTTCTACTGGTGTGATATACCAGTTGCCCCCCCTCAAAAAAAGTGATTGAAGCAGGGGTGTTATATACCAATTATATACTGTCACGGTCATATTGTTGTTTGACCGTGAAGCGGTTGCCGTGCAGACTGGTTGCCGGTGGCAACGTGTTGTCGGTTTGCACGTGCATTTCCCCTTTAAGGTGTGTCTCCCTGCGGTTTGGTTAGCGAGGGGTTAATAATCTAGCTAGTGGGGAATTTGATGTGTCCTGGGTGTGGCCACTAGCTTTACTTTATCTGTTTCTTCCTGGCTGGGGGCAGTGGTACTCCAGCCTTGTTTGGTGATGGAGCTCTGCTCCTTTCCTGGGTGATTTTGCCCAGTCCTTAGGGGCCACCTTGTTGGACATAAATTGTCTTTCTTTTGTATGCTCCTTATACTCTACCTCACTTGTTGTATGTTAGGTGTGGGTTTATGTTCAGGGTGTGTTGGTACATCTTGATTATTGTTACATGTCTGGTCTGTTGTTGGTGTTTGTCCCTGCATGTATGTAAGACGTTTTCCTGTGTGTTGTGTCCTCCGGAAGGGGATTCGTTGCCTGGAGGGGCATGGGGGTCCTGGCGGAGTCTGGTGTGCTGGATATCTGTGTTAGTTGCTGGTACGGCATCCTGTTTGGTGTTAGGGCTCCTGTACGTATGCATGGGTTCCAGTCGTGGAGACTTCAGCAGGTAAGTGTGTTGTCTTGTCTTCTTACCTGGCGATCCTCTTGCTGTGTATGGTCTCTGCTTTTCCCTGCTACTAGGTCTTTAGAGACTCCTGTTCTTCCATGTATTGGATGAACAGGACGTCTCTCCCCTGCTCCTATGTGGGAGATTATCAGGGCGACTCAGGGTCCCAGGTTTGCAGGGTATGTGCCGTCCTACCATCGGGGTCCGCTCATACGGTGAGGAGTTAGGGAGAGGATTAGGGACGCAATAGGAAGTGACCTGCTTCCCTTTTCCTGGCTTCTTGGCCTAGAAGCCATCTATTATCCTTTTACATTGTACGGTGGGGAGTTTACTTTCTATATAGTGCATTTGGGTAGTGCAGCATTTGTTTGCAGTTTAGCTGCATTACCTCAGCTACAGATAGTGACAAACTGCATTGGAACAAATAACTTCTACTGGTGTGATATACCAGTTGCCCCCCCCAAAAAAATTGATTGAAGCAGGGGTGTTATATACCAATTATATACTTTCTATATAGTGCATTTGGGTAGTGCAGCATTTGTATGCGGTTTTGCTGCGTTACCGCAGATACAGATAGTGACAAACGACATTGGAACAAATAATTTCTACTGGTGTGATATACCAGTTGCCCCCCCAAATTTTTTTTTTTTTAAAGTGGGCTACAGTAAAATTGTTATTCAGTGACCGTATAATGTACCTCGAGCCACATAATCACAATTTCTTTTATGTCAGGTAAATGCCTAATTCTTAAGGCCCGTACTCCTGTGGCCTAAAATAAACATTTTCTAGGCTCCAACCGGGCACATTTCAGAGAATTTCCCTTTTAAGATGCATAAAAATGTCCCCTGATTAAGATGCATATTTTTTGTTGGAATTTTTGTCATTGATCCCCCTCTAGTATCTCACTGTCCATGTTATGGGACTATTTGTACACTTCTACTAAGTATTTGGTGGCTGCAAATATGAGCTGAAGGTTTTTCAGGTTCACCTGCCATTAAAGTGAATGGGGCCCGCCGCAAACTTGCGGTTCGTGAACATTTGATCACGTTCGCGCGATCAAGTTCACGAACTGTCTCGGCCGATGTTCGTCCATCACTAGACATGACACCTAGAGATAGTCGCAGTGTCCAGAAGAAGAAGAGAACACTGCACACAAAGGTGTCTAGCAGCTGAGAAATGTTTGGGTTGTGTTTGCTGGAGAATTGCAGAAATGTCATGGTGGGCCAAAATCTGCAGAGGGTGACCCAGGACAATATCAGAAGTCTTGTCCAGAAGAAGATGGCAGGTGTGAATGGCATGTATGCAGGAAGGGGTCCCCCGAGCAAGTGGATCCAAGCAGGCTGAGTAGTAGCCCAGATGCCTGTTTCTGCCCCCATGGCTTTGAGTAAGTACCCCTGTGGCAGGCTGTAATTAGGCAGTCCTAGGGCAGGAGAGGAAGAAGCCACTGCCTTCAACTGATTAAAACAGAGTTTAGCGTCCTCTGTTAGATAGAATGGAGTGTGCGGTATATACAGTGGTTGCATGAGGATAGAAGCATCTACGATCCAAGGGCGGCAGTATGAGATGAGGCCTAGGAAGGCCTGCAACTGTTTTGAGGTAGTTGGTTCTTGAATCTGCAAGATAGCCTTTTTCCTCTCTTCTGTAAGGTGTTTTGCACAAGGACTAAGGCAGTGTCCGAGGAACACTACTTTTGATCGACACCACTGGATTTTGTCTTTTTAAACCTTGCATCCCTGATCTAACAGGAAAAGGAGCAAGGAAAGCAAGGCATCTGAACACACAAGGTGTCCTATGCACAGACCAAAAGATCATCCACATACTGGAGCAGGAAAACATCATCATGAATTTGCTTCCAATCTTCTAAAATAGAAGACATGTCTTTACTGAACTGGGATGGGCTATTTTAAGCTCCTTGCGGCATGACTGTCCAGGTATACTGTGATCGTGCATGAGTGAAGGCAAAAAGGTATTGGCATTTGGGGTGTAAAGATACAGAGAAAAAAGCCTGATCATAAATCATCCTGTAGGTGTCAGGTTGTCCTTTTTTACCTTTCTTCCTCACTGGGAAAAGGGGTGTGTTACACGAAGAGGTGGTGGGAATTATGGCACCAGACTTTAAGAAAGCCCGTAACTGTTAAGTGACAGCGTCCAGCTGCGCTACAGACAGGGGATACTGCGGTTTGCGAGGGATAACTGCACCTGGCTTCAGGTGTACCATTACAGGCTGCACCCAAAGCGTGCCTACATCCTGTGGTCCTTTTGCCCACAGCGTCTCAGGTATAACAGATAAACAGCAGCTGGAAGTGAACCTTCAGCCGGACAGTCTTCTAGGGACATAAGAGCAGCCAACATGACTGTCTCCTCTGGCTGAAGGGGAATGGAAAGGGTGACTGTACCATCGTGCTGAAACTGTTTCGTGGCTTTCATTTTTTGTAGCAGATCTGTACCCAAAAGGTCAAGTGGACAAGTGGAGGAGACTGCAAACTGTGAAAGCACTTCATTGGACAGCTATGGTCCAAAATAAACACTGAGTGGTTTAATCAAGGGAGAGGATTGAGCATGGCCGTCAATGCCGATGCACTGTACAGGAATGTTGCCCAGGAAGGAGGGCTCGGAGATCTCATCACGTTGAATTACACTTCTGGCTGCACCAGTATCCACAAGAAAAGTGTGTATATCTCCCCCTATCTGGCGCTGCACTGTAGGGGCAGGTCCACAGTGGGAGGGAGGAGGGCCATGGTGGGGTTGGCTCCTCCAACGTGTGGATCTGGCTTGCCCCTGTCCTAGGGGGCGTGCTACCCCTCCCCTCCCTCTAGCGGTGGAGGAGGAGAGGGAGCAGGGGGAGCCCATGTAGACACATGGGGTGGCCCCTTCTTCCTCCTTGAGGGGCTTTATGCGGGCACCCTCTATTGAAATGTCCAAGCTGGCCACACCCATAGCAGGGACGAGCAGGTCTGGTATCTCCCCCTGGTTGGGGGGGTGGTACCCCTCGGCTGAGAGCATTACGCTAGCCCTGGGATCTGCTTCTATGCCTTTAGGCACCATGGTTAACGTATCAAGAGAAACATAACAATATTCCTAGCCCAAGTCTCTAATAATTCGCAGAAATTCACTCCAGATTAATAGTGTTGAGCGCAAATATTCGTATAGCGAATATTTATCACGAATATTGCAACTTCGCTAATTTACGAATATTTTGAATATAGTTCTATATATTTGCTATATCGAATATTCGTCATTTTTTTTAACATCTGAAAACATGATTCCTCCCTGCTTCTTTCTTGTGGGTCAATTAGTCATTGGCCCACAAGGAACTTAAGCAGGAAGGAATCATGTTTTCATATGGAAAAAAAAAATGACGAATATTCTAAAATGCGAATATATTCGTTATTTAGAATATTCGTTTTTTTTTTTTTTTTTTTTTAATGTGTACTGTTATTCCACTTCGGCATACTCCTCCCCGACAAGCGTCCCCGTCACCATGGGAACGCCTGTGGGTTAGAAAATACCATCGGATCTGAGTTTTCCCTGAGATCGTGAAAACTCAGATCCGATGGTATATTCTAACCCACAGGCGTTCCCATGGTGACGGGGACACTTGTCGTGGAGGAGTATGCCAAAGTGGAATAACAGTACACATTGAAATAAAAAAAAAGACGAATATTCTAAATTACGAATATATTCGCTATATTGCTATAACTTCGTTTTTTAGAATATTCGTGATATTCTAAAACAAGAATATATAGCAATATAGCGAATATTCGTAAAATACACATAGACTGCAATTTAGGTAATATAGTGCTATAAAAGTTTTTTCATAGTCGTAATTTTTTTTCTCTTATGAACTTCATATTTGAAGAAAAATTACAACTTTGAAAAAAAAGGTTATAGAATTATATTAGCTAAATTGCAGTCTATATGTGTATGTTACGAATATTCACTATATTGCTATATATTCGTTTTTTTTTTGAATATTCGTCATATTCTAAAACAAGAATATATAGCAATATAGCGAATATTCGCAAAATACAAAGATAGAGCAATTTAGCTAATACAGTGCTATAATCTTTTTTTTATAGTCTTATTTTTTTTTCTCTTCTGAACTTCAGATTTGGAAAAAATTTACACTATTAAAAAAAATATATTATAGCACTATATTAGCTAAATTGCTCTGTTTGTATTTTCTCGAATATTCGCTATATTGCTATATATTCTTGTTTTAGAATATGAGGAATATTCTTAAAATGAATATATAGCACTATATTTACTGCTATATATTATTTTTTGATCAACTTCGCATTACACGATTTTTACAATTTAGATTTATCGCGAAAATAATCTCGAATACAAATATTCGCGAATATGAAACGAATATTCTAGCGAATATTCGCGAATATGAAACGAATTCGAATATGGGACATGCCGCTCATCACTACAGATTAATAGGTTTTTTGGTATGCTTCATCCCCATGGTTCGGGGCTGGCAGTTTCTTAGAACAGTGTTTCCCAACCAGTGTGCCTCCAGCTGTTGCAAAACTACAACTCCCAGCATGCTCGCACAGCCAAAGGCTGTCCAGGCATCCTGGGAGTTGTAGTTTTGCAACAGCTGGAGGCACACTGGTTGGGAAACACTGTCTTAGAATATTTGGCCAAAAAGAATCCCCTGCCTTAATTTGGGTAAGTCCGGACAGATCGCTCCATGTGGCAGAATGTGTTTTTCTGATTTGTTCTAATGTCCTATAGAAGGGCATGGGATGCTGTTTGGGGTCTGGGAGAGAGTTCACCAGATTGGTGGCCTGTGTGGGGTTAAAAGTCACATATCTCCCCTGATGGTTTATTTCAGGGGGAGGCTTAGGGGTCTGGGCTTGTCTGGTCGGGACCTCTATTTGTCCGGCTAATATGGCTACCTCCATGTCTCTTTCTCTCTCTCTCTCCATCTCCCCTCTCTTTCTGCACTCCACATCTCCTCTTTCCCCCCCGCCCCCCCACTGCTCCTTCTGCTCTTTCTGTCCCTGTGTCTCCACTCCCATCATGATGGGCACATTCAAGGGATTCAGGGGTGCAGTAGGACTGGCATCCTGACCTCCTGGCACGTAATATGTGCCGTCTGGATTTAACACGTGATACAGGGGGGTTATGAGCTTCAGCATTTTCACAGCAAATCACACACTGAGTTTTAATAGGGCTGCACTGTCTCTTCGAATGTTATCAACGGAGGATCGGGGAAACTCGGAGTAGACTGTCACCCTGCGGTGGGGGTTGGACAGGGCAGAGGACCGCCTGAACTGGGGGGAGTGTGTCTATGGACCGGAGCTGGGTTGTCAGAGGCCCTCCCACTCATGGAAGACACGTATCTTGGGCAGCAGGATTTTCCTGCCCACAATGTGGGCACGTTCATCCTGCTGGTCCCCTCACTGTTACCCCAATCGGTGGGCGGGGCCCATTAGAGTGCGAATCACCAGATATTGCTCCACTGGCGCCATTATTGGGTGGTGGTATTCCACTCTGTGGCATATAAACATACATTTTCAGACCTTCGTTTCCTCTCTCTAATCCTCCGTTAGCAGCCAGGCGGTCTGCTGTTCGCTGCCAAGCCTGTTCAGCACTCTGTAAGCCTTAATCACACAACTTTCCATGGCACTGTGCCAACAATTTCATCCACATTGCCGAATTTAAGTCTTCATTTTCATGACCACCAGCTATTTTCATCAACTTGCTTGCTACCCTCTTCCCAGGCCATAAGCTGATGGGCTGTATATTTGCCCTCGGGCAAAGAGTGCGAGTGTCCCATGGATTTATTCACTTACAACCAAGACAAAAGCAAGCACCTCCTCCTTCACACTCCCAAGCAGAGCTCACCCTTGTGCAGGATATTAACTGTTTCCTTTCTGGCTACCATGTCTGGTCTGCCAGTCCAGGACTAACCCTCAGCCACTCCAGGCAGATAATTTATAGTCCTCCCGGGACTCCCCGGGCCACACCCTCTGTCACTAAGACAGATCATTTAGTGGCCCTTAATTTGAGTCCCACCCAGGTTTACCTGGTTTCACACCCTCCATCACTAAGACAGATAAATCAGTAACCCCTTAAATCAAGTCCTGTCCCGGAGCACCCCGGGGCTACTCCCTCTGTCTGGAAAGGACAGATGATTTAGTAGCCCCCAATTCAGCTCTGCCCCCCTGCCAGGGGAAATCTCTTGCTCTGCTTAACCATTAACTATGAGGGTGCCTGACACGAACCACACAGACAAAACACAAACCACAACCACAGAAGAGCAAACTCAAACTTTTCTTCTAAGGTTCTAGGAACTCAGGATTTTATATCAACCGTACTTGCTACTACGTACGTAACATCAACAGCAGAACATAGCACAGTGGAGTACAGAAAGAGGCAGATGAGATGACCAGAATTTTTTACCTTGTCCCTGAGGCTGCAGTCCTCGTCCTCAAGCGTGGTCCACCATGCTCTGGGAACCCCAAACTTCGGCTAGCGACGCTACTTCTCCTGAGCCCCACGTTGGGTGCCAACTGTTGAAGATGCCCTCACTCAGTGCTGATTATGTTTGCTCTACTGCTCCAAATAGTAACCCAAGGGTTTTATGTGCACGGAAGAAAATAACTGTGACACACACACTGAGGTCAAAGCAAATTCTCTTTTATTACAGGAAGTATAGCAGTTTAAAAAGACATCAGAGGGGCATTCCCCCTGCGGCACGTGGCATTGTTACATTAGCTAGAATATGAAAATATGAAAACAGATAACACTTGACATCTGCGCTTTGTGCATTGTTTTACTAACTCTGGTATGTGAACTATATAAATATCTAACTACAGGCGCCATCTTGTAATGGAGTCTTCACTAACAGCAGAAAAGCATATATGACGTAGCAAGGAAGCGTGTTCTCTTCGATAGGATGAAACCTTTGTGCTCTTGAGAAGATAAGCTGTTGTCAGAGAGCTGGAGTATATGGGAGCTTTCTTAGCTGATTCAAAGAATGAAGTTCACATCTCTATCACCCATAGCTATCTATGCTTCTGCATCAGGGTGGTAGACATGGTAGGACATTTTTAACAAGACTAGTTACTCAGTTGAGTTTCTTCATTTTAGCTTTAAAGCAATAAAAATGATGAAACAAATTTAAACATGGAGTCTCATACCTGTGACTCTTCAAGTGTTGCAGAACTACAATTTCCTGAATGCTCGGTAGTTTTGAGCTATTGGGGTATAAAGAGTTGTGCATTGTCCCCAGTGTAAGTGTTAATATGATTGTCTCTCTTGCATTATATGTCTTATAATCTGCACAATCTTTTACAGCTCATCTTAGGGTTGCAACTTGTTCCTCTCACTCTCACTGTATTGGTATCTCCTCAATATAGCAGAGTCTCTTAAACAGGTGATCAGGTTGTTCTTCCAGTATGATGGGGAACTTAAAGCTCATTAAGTCCCACCATATGCAGGGAAAGTCTGGAGCCAATGTGCAGGTATTTATATTCTCCGACATAATGCTTTGCACTCTTAATTGTAAAACTGTTGCATTCTCTGTAGAAAAAGTAACTATTTCCCTGGAATGTTTGCACATATGCTGTCACTTTTCACAGCTCTGCTCCTTAGCTGCTTCCTGGCAACAATAGCTAAGAATCAACTGCTCTCTCAATAACGGTATATAAGAAACCACTGCCTCCTTTACATTGTCGTGGGAAACTGCACATGGTAACTGTAAAGACAGTGCTTGACATATTCAGTGCCTATGTGAATCATTTGCAAAACTGCCTCAGTAAAGTACAGTAAACTTGTTGCACTGGTTGCATGGTTCTGTCTGTTCTAGACCATGAATAGACAGAACCATGGGTTGGAGACCACTGCTTTAAAGGGGTTGTGTCATCTCATAAATTGGGGTTATATTGCTAGGATATGCCCCAATGTCTGATAGGTGTTGGTTCCATCTCTGGGACCTGCATCTATCTCTAAAACGGCGCCTGCAAAGAGAAAAAGAGCAGACTACACATGCGCAACTAGCAATGCTCGGCTATTTCAGTCAGCCCCATCTAAGTGTATGTTGCGGTTGTCACACTTGCGTAGTGTGCTTCTCATTCATGTCTATGGGACTTCCGAAAATGGCCGAGGAGGCCATTTGGCTATTTTCGGCATTCCCATAAAAATGAATGGAGGGTAGCTCCGCATGCATGGTCTGCTCTTATTCTCTTTATGGGCTCCATTATAGAGATAGGCATGGGACCTGCACCTATCAGACATTGGGGACATATCCTACTGATATGCCTTCAATGTATGAGATGACACAACCCCTTTAATATCATGGAGCATCAATATACTGTATTTATAGAGACAAAAACATTTCAATTGTACCTTTCTGGCCAAGCAATGAGAATGGTCAAAATCACTGTTCTATATTTGATGTGAAGATGTCATGTTATTCACTAAAAAAAATGTTTGAGACTTAATGAACAACAGATTGGCTCCAGCAGAGCCTCAAATGATGCAGGTTTGTAAAGCCTGCTGTTACAGGAAATGGGGATTTTACAAAACCAATTTTGTCCCGCTGTCTGCAAAGCACAACAATGAAATGGCAGATGAAAGTTGTTGATTTCAGTGTTTTAAGATCTTGTATTCCTAATTAGAGCATGGCCAATTAGTGACTAAGGAAAGAAGGAGCATGCATAGAAAGAGCCACTGATATATAGTAACGATCTTATATTTCTATATAGTGTTATATATATATATATATATATATATATATACAGTGGATATAAAAAGTCTACACACCCCTGTTAAAATGTCAGGTTTCTGTGATGTTAAAAAATGAGACAAAGATAAATAATTTTAGAACTTTTTATACCTTTAATGTGGCCTATAAACTGTACAACTCAATTGAAAAACGAACTGAAATCTTTTAGGTAGAGGGAAGAAAAAATATAAAAATAAAATTAATATGGTTGCATAAGTGTGCACACCCTTAAACTAATACTTTGTTGAAGCACCTTTCGATTTTATTACAGCACTCAGTCTTTTTGGGTATGAGTCTATTAGCATGGCATATTCACACTCTTCTTTGCAAAAACACTACAAATCTGTCAGATTGCGAGGGCATTTCCTGTGCACAGCCCTCCTCAGATCACCCCACAGATTTTCAATCGGATTCAGGTCTGGGCTCTGGCTGGGCCATTCCAAAACTTTAATCTTCTACTGGTGAAGCCATTCCTTTGTTGATTTGGATGTATGCTTTGGGTCGTTGTCATGCTGAAAGATGAAGTTCCTCTTCATGTTCAGCTTTCTAGCAGAAGCCTAAAGGTTTTGTACCAATATTGACTGGTATTTGGAACTGTTCACAATTCCCTCTAGCTTAACTAAGGCCCCAGTTTCAGCTGAAGAAAAACAGCCCCTTGGCATGATGCTGCCACCACCATGCTTCACTGTGGGTATGGTGTTCTTTTGGTGATGTGCAGTGTTGTTTTGGCACCAAACATATCTTTAGGAATTATTGCCAAAAAGTTCAACCTTGATTTAATCAGACCATAACAACTTTTCCCACATGCTTTTGGGAGACTTCAGATGTGTTTTTACAAAATGTAGCCTGGCTTGGATGTTTTTCTTCGTAAGAAAAGGCTTTCATCTTGCCACTCTACTCCATAGCCCAGACATATGAAGAATACGCAAGATTGTTGTCACATGTACCACACAGCCAGTACTTGCCAGATATTCCTACAGCTCCTTTAATGTTGCTGTAGGCCTCTTAGTAGCCTCCCAGACCAGTTTTCTTCTCGTCTTTCCATCAATTTTAGAAGGACGTCCAGTTCTTGGTAATAATTGTCCATAAAAAAGAAAAAATTGTATTCCAATATATGTTTGACACCTTCTGCAATAAATTCTAACTGTTCCGGTTTTAGATTTTCTTTCCCTAATTGAACTTTAAGAGCATGGAGACCTTGACAACACAGACAACTGTATAATGAACAAAAATACGGAAAACAAAACGGACTTTAGGATTATATTACCTTTTTCCACTCAATATAAAAAAATTGACCGTATCATTAATAAATATTGGCACTTATTAACACAAGACAAAATAATTAGTTCACTTTTACCATTAAAACCTAAAATCACATATACACGAGCACAAAACCTAGGTTTAAAAATTGCACCGTCAATCAAATATAATCCTAAAAAAACCTCTTCAACTGGGAATTGGATGAGTCTCAAAGGATTTTATAGATGTGGGAAATGTCAAGGATGCAAAACAACCAAATTTGCAAGAAAAACCGCTGACATAAATTCATCACAAAATGCCTTCTCCTTGACGGTAAAAAGTTTCCTCACTTGCAATTCCTCCAGTGTAATCTATCTTATCCAATGTCCGTGTGGAAAACAGTACATTGGTAGGACAAAACGATGCCTAAAAACAAGGATAAGTGAACATCTGCGTAATATCAGAAATGGATACATAAAACACTCACTATCTAAACATTTTAAAGAGGTCCATAACAAAGACCCAACAGGTATGTTTTTTATGGCATTACAAAAGATTGATACACACTGGCGGGGAGGCAAGCATATAGATAGGATGTCTAGGGCTGAATCACGTTTGATATTTGATTTTGGAAGCCTAATCCCAATGGGTCTGAATGCCGACTTAGAAATTTTCGGCTTTTTATAGATACGGGTTGTGTGTCCGTTTTCTGACGGTGAGCCTCATGTCAGGCTGTCTATCAGCACTGAGTCTCTCCCGGACACACATCCCCTTTGTCATCTCATTCATCTTTTTCATCTTTTTTCAAAATATCCGAATATTGAAACCCCTCAAAATAGTGGAATATTAGAATTAAGCAAGACATCAAGCAATATGTATCACCATTATATGTTTTTATTCATTTTATTTTCCATATACATATATCTTAATTATTTATATATATTTATAGATTTTATCCATTTGTATACATGTCATACGTTTTTATTTATATATCAAATATTTATATATCAAATGTAATAATCTGATGAATTGATTAGTTTTATTTTGTTCATATATACACTTTTATGGTTGTTATTTAAAATAATCATTGCAGCATTTATTCATTATATTTATTATATTTATCCATTGTGTTTCACCAACAAGTATCCAACTAAGTCCCAACCAAATAATGTTGTAAAATATCGCATTAAAACCGCACAGAGCAGCACCTATGATATATGGAACAATGAACAAAAAACTGGAACTGGGAATCCAAACCGCTTTTTGGGTTTCTCTATGCGGTCTATATAAAGTCATTTCAAACTTTGGGAGATCAGCTGCCACTGAGGAAGGGGAAGAGGTCCCCGAAACGCGTTTGGCGTAACCAGCTGATATACTCCCATTGTAATCAAGGCCTTCTTCATATACACAGATGAGAAAATAATCTGTGAATAATTCATCGTAAATAACTGGAGCGCTCCAGTGAAAAACTCCGTTCAGGATCTGCCGAGCATAGCTCTTGCTATTTGACTGCCGCATATTAGGTCTCGCGATACCTGGTCAGAGTCCCGGAGGTACGTCACGGATCACGTGAGACGCAGCATACTCCACGATACAGACGTTCAAGCCAGCAGCACGCTATAGACCGCACAGCTCCGGCGTCTACTCCCAAGCGCGGGACCATCCGCACCATACATGTGAGTGATTTTACCCTTTACTCCAGCCGGCTTAAGGTAAGATCCGACACAACTCTCTCACCTTGGAGTACTTTATTATAGTGACTGCAACTAATCGCTATTCAGGAGATAACATATCTGTGCTGAATCTTTGCACAAGTTACACAATTACCAGACTTTACGCTTGCACGTGTTCTTTTGCACTTTATACAGTACTTTGTGATTAAAAGGACAACTACTCTACCCAACAGAGTTTGGTCGTTTACAGGATATGAACTTTATATCATGAACTAACAAAGGAATTATTATATACCAGTGCTGCTATTCATCAATTTTTAGTGTTTACATACGCTTTTATTTTATTGTGTATTCTATTGTATTTTGTTTTTGAATTAAATTGTGATCACCTTTTATTGCACTATTTATTGTAATTTTTCCATATTACCACACATACAGAGTGCCAGTCCTATTTATTTATTTATTTTATAAT
The DNA here is from genome assembly GCF_905171765.1 of Bufo bufo. NCBI lineage: Eukaryota > Metazoa > Chordata > Amphibia > Anura > Bufonidae > Bufo > Bufo bufo. Next base: position 156,010,994 of record NC_053396.1, on the reverse strand, counting down.
ACTTGTCTGTATGGGTGATACAGTTTTTCTGGCCTAGAGCACCTGGTCCTTACTTGCATAAGAGTGAGCTATTCCTTCAATACTTTCCTACTGTCTTCACTGTGTTCCATGGTATATCTAATGCCTTGGAAATTCTTTTGTACCCTTCTCCTGACCGATACCTTTTAACAATGAGATCCCTCTGATGCTTTGGAAGCTCTCTGTGGACCATGGCTTTTGCTGTGGGATGCGACTAAGAAAATTGCAGGAAAGACCAACTAGAGGAGCTGCACTTTATTTGGGGTTAATCAGAGGCACTTTAAATGATGGCAGGTGTATGCTGACTCCTATTTAACATGATTTTGAATGTGATTGCTTAATTCTGAACACAGCTACATCCCCAGTTATAAGAGGGTGTGCAATACTTATGCAACCACATTATTGTAACTTTTTTTTTTTGTTTTCTTCCCTCCACTTAAAAGATTTCAGTTTGTTTTTCAATTGAGTGGTACAGGTTATAGGTCACATTAAAGGTGGAAAAAGTTCTGACATGATTTTTCTTTGTCTCATTTTTTACAGTACAGAAACCTGAGATTTTAACAGGTGTGTGTGTAGACTTGTTATATCCACTGTGTATATATATATATATATATATATATATATATATCATATATATAAAATTGAGTTTCTGTCTGGACGCACTTTATGCGCGACCAAACGACTGGACCGATCTTCACCAAATTTGGCACACAGGTACATCAGGTGTCCGGGAAGGTTTTAGACCGGGTCTCAGCTCTTTAGGAATGACTGTTCCTGAGATATTCCCAACAAATGACCTTCATTAGCCAATAGAAGCCTGCCAGCCTTTCACTTAAATCCGAACTGCCATTTACACGGTCACATGTCCTTTATTAGCCAATAGAAGCTCGCAGGTCCTACTCCAGGTTTCCATAACAACTGATCACAGGTTTTAGCAGTTTGCAGGTCCTTAAATATTCAGTCATATGAGGTGTGTCAGTCAATATAAGTTCATATTTAATTTATCCAGGTTTTCATAACAACATAGCCATAAATAGACTGTACACACGGTCACATGTCCCTTATCAGCCAATAGATCACAGTTAAAGGGGTAGTCACAGTTAAAAGGGCAGTCACTGTTAAAGGGGAGGGAACTGTGGAGGTCACTGTTAAAGGGGCGGGCACAGTGGAGATCACTGTTAAAGGGGCGGGCACTGTAGAAATTATTGCTAAAGGGGTGGGTACTGTAGAGGTCACTGTTAAAGGGGAGGGCATTATGGAGGTCACTATGGAGGTCACTGTTAAAGGGACAGGCACTGTCGAGGTCACTGTTAAAGGGGTGGTCAAAGTTAAAGGGGCGGTCACTGTGAAGGTCACTGTTAAAGGGGTGGGCACTGTGGAGGTCACTGTTAAAGGAGTGGGCACTGTGGAGGTCACTGTTAAAGGGGCAAACACTGTGGAGGTCACTGTTAAAAGGCAGGCACTGTGTAGGTCACTGTTAAAAATGTGATCATTGTTAAAGGGTCAGGCACTGTGGAGGTTACTGTTAAAGGGGCAGGCACTGTGGAGGTCAATGTTAAAGGGGCGGCCACTGTGGAGGTCACTGTTAAAGGGGCGGGCACGGTAGAGGTCACTATCAAAGGGGCGGTGACTGTTAAAAGGGTGGGCACTGTGGAGGTCACTGTTAAATGGATGGCACTGTGGAGGTCACTGTTAAAGGGACGGGCACTGTGAAGGTCACTGCTAAAGGAGCGGCTCCTATTAAGATCACTGTTAAAGGGGTGGTCAATGTTAAAGGGATGGGCACTGTGGAGGTCACTGTTAAAGGGGCAAGCACTGTGGAGGTCACTGTCAAAGGGGAGGTCACTGTTAAAGGTGCGGGTACTTTGGAAGTCAATGTTAAAGGGGCAGTCAATATTAAAGGGGAAGGCACTATAGAGGTCACTGTCAAAGGGGCAGTCACAGTTAAAGGGGCAGGCACTGTGGAGGTCACTGTTAAAAGGGCGGGCACTGTGGAGGTTACTGTTAAAAGGGCGGGCACTGTGGAAAATAGTGTTAAATGGGTGGCCATTGTGAAGATCACTGTTAAAGGGGCAGGCACTATGGAAGTCAGTGTTAAAGGGGCGGCCACTGTGGAGATCATTGTTAAATGGGCGGACACTGTGTAGGTCACTGTTAAAGGGGCGAGCACTGTTAAAGGGATGGGAAATGTGGAGGTCACTGTTAAAGGGGCGGCCACTGTGGAGGTCAATGTTAAAGGGGCAGGCATTGCGGAGGTCACTGTTAAAGGGGCGGGCACTGTGGAAGTCACTGTTAAAGGGGCGGCCACTATAAAGGTCACTGTTTAAAGAGGTGGTCAATGTTAAAGGGGCAGGCAATGTTGAGGTCACTGTTAAAGGGGCAGCCACTATGAAGGTCACTGTTAAAGGGGTGGTCAATGTTAAAGGGGCGTGCTCTGTGGAGGTCACTTTTCAAGGGGCGGGCACTGTGGAGGTCACTGTTAAAGGGGCGAACACTGTGGAGGTCACTGTTAAAGGGGCGGTAATTGTTAAAGGGGCAGGCACTGTGGAGTTTACTGCTAAAGGGGAAGGCACTGTGGAGTTCAATGTTAAAGGGGCGGCCACTGTGGAGGTCAATGTTAAAGGGGCAGCAACTGTGGAGGTTACTGTTAAAGGGAGCGGGCACTGTGGAGATCACTGTTAAATGGGCGGGCACTGGGAGATTATTGTTAAAGGGGCGGTTACTGTAGAGGTCACTGTTATGGGTGATACTGTTGATATCTTTTTTAACTCACGGAAAACATGAAATGAAATAGATGAAATATATCCATGCGAAGCCGGGTCCTTCTACTAGTATATGTATGTATATGTGTGTGTATATATATATATATATATATATATATATATATATATATATATATATATGAAAGAGATGGCAGCACCGTCACAGTTGAAAAAACGGATGAAGGGTGCAAAAAGCCCAATGTGGATATAAGCCAATCCAATTGAATATAAATAGTGAAAAAGGGGCAGCACTCCAGTAGATAAAAATGAAAAATAACTTTATTTACCCATAAGGCTGTTGCGACGTTTCGGCTCTTACACAGGAGCCTTCCTCCTATATATATATCTTACATCGCTGTATATATATTATATGTTAGAATAAAAACAAATGAAGTATAGATAGCTTTTACCCAAATGGAGGAATTGTTACCATCTAAGGGTCTGTTAATACAAAATTTGCTGCAGAATTTGCATATCTACAAGAACACACTGATACTCTGTGCTATGGCAAATACAGGGGTGATACATGATTTAGGGACTGATTAACACCATAGTGAAACCCTGAGTCATGCACCGCACTTTCAAACTGTTTATTAGACAAACGTCGGACAGATTTACTAATGAATTCTGACTCAAAATGTGTCCATGATTCATATTTAATAAAATGCCTTAGATATTTTTTGTCCCTCATTTAACAATGGTGCGTTAGTTTGCAGGAACAGGGCATGGCTTAGGCTATTTTCACATCTTTCACACACGCGTTTCTCCTTTCTCCTATGACAGATCTCAATACCGGAGGATAATGCTTCTGTTTTGTCCTCATTTATTGTCAAGGGGGACAAAACTGAACAGAGTGCACCAAAATGCATTCCATTCCATTTGGTTGCGTCCCCATCGCAGACAGAAAAACACTGCAAGCAGCGTTTTTCTTTCAGGCATGGGATCCAGAACAAGACGGATCCGTTTTCACGGACACAGAAAAAAAACTGATCCGTCACCCATTGACTTACAATGGTTTTAGTGACGGATCTGTCATGGCTATTTTAGAGATAATACAACCGAATCTGTTCATATCGGATGCAGCCAGTTGTATTATCGTGGCGGAAGTGTTTTTGCTGAACCCTGCTGGATCCAGCAAAAACGCAGATGTGAAAGTAGCCTTAGCAAAAGGGGTGCTGCCTGGACACTGATCTCCAAAACTGCACCAGAATTTTGGCACAAAATTCGGGTGCAAAGTAAGCCAAGTAATAGGTGGTAGAAAGTGAGGGGGTAGTGTATCAATTGTGCTGCATTAGAAAACTATAGTGACTGCCTTTTATTTTTATTATTTTATTAGTTTCACATAAAGTAAAACACTACAGTTGCAATGTTAAGTCATACACAGTAAATGATCAGCAAATTAAAATAGAAAACAAATCTAACTAAGAAAAAGAAGATAAAACAACCAGATGTGATTCTATTATTAATCCTACACCATCATACATGAGAAATAAAAACCACGAAACTGGAAAAAAAAAAGTAACAATGGCCGATTTGATTTCGCTTGACCTCTCACAATTTTTTTTTAGAAAAAGTGATTAAAAAGTCTTACACACCGCAAAGTCCCTTCATGGGATAATTAGAGCTAGAAATAAGTTCTTTAAACCAATTAAGTTGGCAGGTAAGATCCCCTTTGTTAAGTTTCAACCAGAAGCGCAAGAAAGAAATAACAGGAAGGTGGGATCTGTTAATCTTTATCATGCTCCTAGTCATCACCTATGGAGGTTTACATTTCAAAATCAGAAAGAGAGAAAAGGAATTGAGTGCAAAGAGTTATGAAATGACTCCCAAGCTGATAAGGTGGCGCTAATCAGAGGACTGAGAACTAGAAGTTACTCGCTACTAGAAGTAATGAGTGTAGGGAGTCGTGGACCATGTTTGTTCAATAGGGATTCAGGACTAAACCAGTCTACAATTCTTGACATAAGAGTTGCCGTCTCATACAGTTCTGGGTTTGGTGGATCTATACCTCCAAGGTGTTTGGGCCTAAAGAAAACATCAACGGAAAGACAGGCTCTCTTACCATGACAATTGAAGGATCGTTTTCTTTACTTCAGCTTACGCTAATAAGATTTTGGGACTGGAATTGGCAGAAACTGCTGAAGATACGTTAACCTAGTTAAGATGAGAGATTGATGCTGTTAATGACAGAATGAATTAAATAATAATTTATATGGGGGAAGTACAATTAAAGGGAGAATCAAAACTCAGAAGCAAAATTATTCCTAACAGATAGAGCAAGACCAAGGCTCAAGATTTTATAAAAAAAATAAAAATTAGAAAGGGAGCCGAAGGAATCTAGGATGGTTAAAAATCAAGGAGGATGTAGTAAGAATCAAACGGTCTTCACACAGGGGTGTAACTACCATAGCGGCAGACCATGCGACTGCTATGGGGCCCAGGGCAAGAGGGGGCCCAATCTTAGTTGGGATCATCCCCTCTTCTGCTGGATGACTCTACCCTTTAAAGGAACAACTTTTAGCAAATGAATTAGTGGAAAAATGCCCCAGGTAAATGGAAAGGGTATAGGTAGAAACCCTTCTGTCCTGTATGGGGAGCCTGGTTTGATCCTAGCTATGGGGCCCTTACTTCCCTATGTACGCCACTGTCTTCACATATGCTGCTAATTTGAGTTCTTTGCTACTAAGGGACACTTATTTTATTAAGGAGTCCTGCCTAATGGTCCCTATTAAGAATTCTGTCACAAGGACGAAGAGAAGGGAGGACAGGGGATGACCCTGATGGGTGCCATTACGGATGGAAAAAGGTGTTGAGAGGGGTCCATTTACCACTATTAAAGCAGATGCATTAGCATACATACAAAAGATTGCATGAATGAAGGGAACGGGACATAAAACCTATGGAGGATTTGGCACATATAGGACCAGCCAACTCTGTCAATGGCCGTCTCGGCATCAGTGCCGAGAAGGAACAGTGGCAGAGGGATATGCTTAGCATGAAATATAATATTCAGAACTCTAGAAATATTATTCCCCCCCTCCCTTTTACAAAACCCACCTGATCAGAATGTTCTATTTTGCTACCATGGGAATAGGTTTCAAGGAAGGTTCTAACCTCCCTGTTTCCATCAACTATAGTTATTAATCAGTGTATCATTAATATTATGAGTAATACGAATGTTATATTGTTTAGACAGGAGCCCCTTCTTTACTGTAATAGCAACCAAATAAGTTACTAAATTTGAGACTCCATCCATCTTTAAAGTCAGACACTACCGTCTGTGTCTTGTCACCATGAAATGCATTGTTAAACCAGGCAAAATGCCTAGTAGCTCAGCTGACTGCAATATATTTCATTTACTTAGCAATCCGTTGCTTCATTCTGGAGCAGATAAGTGGACCTAGAGCCTAAGCCACTCTGTTCACCCCTGCTCTTCCTCTTCCAGCTTATTCTTCTCCTTTTTGACTGAAGGGACAGTTGACCATGTGGTTTCCTTTATTTATATAAAAAAAAAGTTGGGTGCTTATAATACAGTGTAAAATGATGTTATTATAAAAAAATAAAAATTCAATAATATAACATTTTTTAACTTTAAGGCACACCTTTTTAGCAAGAAAAAATCTCACTAAAAAGTCTCTGCATTTGTGTCTTATAGTCCAGCAGTGCCAAATCTCCCTGACTGTTTCCTTAATGATCTGGCAGAACATGTCCTGCCTGACAACTATCTGTGTGATAAGGCAGGCAGGAGATGAGGCTGAGCGATTATTCAGCACATGGAGAGGATTGTGACAAACAGAGCCTCGCTCTACTGAAGTTTTTGTTAAAGATCAGTGTGTGTGCATGCAACACAGGTGTATGTGTGCAGAAGAGGGGCGTTTGTGTATGTATAATGTGTGTACCCCAGAGCTGTGTGTGTGTATAATGCATTGGGTGTATAGCATGCCTACTACAGAGCTGTATAATGTACAGCAGATATGTAATGTGAATACAGAGCACTGTTGCATGGGGAGATTATGTCAAGCCATGAGCAATTTTCTCAATTTTTAAAAGAAAATAGCATTGACATCTGTAACTATGAATATGAAGGCGGTACATTTATCAGGAGACAAATTCTATTATGAGCCATTCTTGGGCTGAGAAATGAAATAGGACACGGTTATATTAAATCACGTAATTCAATCATACTGTACTGTTTTGAATAAAAGCGAGGCTATGCATTTGATACAATTATCATCAGGTTTCATTAGAGGATTGTAAATCTGTCTGGTAAAGTATGGCTTGAAATGTTTATATTTGTTTTGCTAATTGAAGGTATTTTATAGCATCCCTATACTTTTATTATTCAACCATTATTAACTTGTGCTACTATGCAAATAGCCTGTCTCATTAGTTTTAATGTCAGCTAATAAGGCTCTCATTAGATAGCCATACGGACTTCTTTGGCCCACATATATTATTTTAATTACTTCACATTTTGGCATTAATTGTTCAAGTTACAAATTTTAATTGAAAAGATAATAAAAAGTGAAAAGACAACTAAGCTTCAACTTCTGAATAGAGGAAAGGGTTTTATTTTTCTTTCCGCATGCTGATGACTAGAGAGGAGCAAATCGAACCCAACGAAGTGGAATTCAATCCGAATTTCAGGATGAATTTCATTTGCCGCGAAGCCAAATTTCCTCCTGCTTCCTGGTAGCAAATCGATTTAACCTGAAATAGTGTAAAAAACTAAAAAATCATACATGATCGAGCAAAGTTTTGGAAAATTCGATTCAGTTGCTTCTCCGAATGTAACAAAAAAATCATCTTTGTGACAAATTACTTTGTCACGAAGCGCATTTTTTTGTAAGTAGCGGGTGCAATGACAGGGAGCGGTGATATCGCTTCCCCCCATCATTGTACCCCTCAGATGCCGCATTCATACATGATCGCGGCATCTGAGAGTAATAATAAAGTGTAAAATTAATATTAAAAAAATTTAATCATACTTACCGGCTCCATATGCTCGCAACAGGCCAGCCGCCATCTTGATTAAAGATCTTGGCTGAAATCCCGTGCTTCACCATGCCGGCCGACGTGATGGCGTTATCTCGGGTCGCCTGAGATCTTGCGCAAGATGTCGATGGCCAGCCCGTCCTGAACAAATGGAGGCGGTAAGTATGATTTAACTTTTTTTAATGTTAATTTTACACTGTGTTATTACTCTAAGATGCCGCGATCATGTATGAACATGGCATCTGAGGGGTACAAGGGAGAGGGAGCGCTATCACCGCTCCCTGTCATTGCACCCGCTACTTACAAAAAAATGCACTTCATAACAAAGTAATTTGTCACGAAGCCAATTTTTTTGTTAAAATCGGTGAAGCAGCCAAATAGAATTTTCCAAAACTGCGCTCATCTCTACTGATGACTTACGATATCCTCAGATCAACTGTTTGAAGAGAATGGAGCCCACAATACTCTTCACTATTTAACTGCTCACCGTTGACATTGTAGTGACGAGCAGATGAAATTACAGCCCCTCTGTCCCATTCACTTGAATTGAGCTGTACTACAGAGCAGTTGTAGTTACACTCCATCCCATTCAAGTGTCGATTGCAATCAGGTAAAGGGTGAAGAGAATGCAGTGCATCCAGGAGCACCACATTCTCTTGATAAAGCTGATCCACAGGGGTGCCAGGAATCAGACCCCTGCTGATCTTATATTGATGACCTATCCTGAGGAGCTCATCAATATGGGAAAACAGAAAAATCCTTTAAGCAGTACACAGACAGATTCCATTTTGGCTTTAGAGCAATCAAAAAAAAAGTTTGTCCACTACTCTACTCTACTCCATAAAAAAATTCCTCTTTATTAGATCACATTGAAAACATCATGGTGCAGATATCAAATGACCTACTATGCATTTCTGACAGCCCTCATATGTCCTTCCTCATGGCTGTTTCTTACAAATGCACACAAACTGGGGTAACCCTTAATCATCTAGAGCAGGGGTGGCCAACCTATGGCTTTTGAGCAGCATGCGGCTCTTTGTTTCTTCAAGTGCGGCTCTAGCTGTGGAGCCGGGAAGCAGTCAGGCCGGCTCACTCTCCACCGCATGCTCAGATCTCTTTTCCTCATTAGGCACTGTTGCTACTTTGCAACTCCAGCTCACTCTCCACTACGTGCTGATGCACACAGTGTGAGAACGTAGTACGTGGAGACACGCTCTATGAATGACGTTGTGCTCATCAGGTCACAGTGGAGAGCGCGTCAGACCTGCAGAGTAGCAGGTGCCCAAGCAGGAGCCCAGTGCCTGATCAGGAGAGGGAAGACATTTTTCTAAATTATAGAACTGAGCATGGGGATTTGATCTAAGCATGGGAGGTTCTGATCTGAGCATGGGGGGTCCTGATCGGAGCAATGGGGGTCTGATCTAAACATGGGGGGCAGATCTGAGCATGGGGGTATGATCTGAGCATGGGGGTTCATATTTATGCATGGGGGACAGATCTGAGCATGGGGGGTCAGATCTAAGTGTGGGGCAGATCTGAGCATGAGGGGTCTTATTTGAGCATGGGTTGGTCAGGTCTGAGCAAGGGGGGTCAGATCTAAGAAGCGGGAAGATATGAGCATGGGGAGGGGGAGATCTGAGCATTGGGGGGGGGTGAGCACTGAGAGTCTGACACTCGGAGTCAGATTTTTATTGTCTGATCTGAGCATTGGGGGTCTTATTTTGGGGGTCTGATTTGGAGGTCTGATGAGGTTTGGGGATCTTATTTTAGGTCAGATGAGGATTGGGGATCTGATTTAGGAGTCTGATCTGAGGTCTGATGAAAAATATATTTTTTCTTTTTTTCTCTGCTAATTATCAGATTAGATGAAAAATCTTTTTTTCTCTTATTTTTCTTTGTTAAAACCTAGGTGCATCTTGTAGGGCGAAAAATACTGTGACTCTGTGTGTAAATGTATAGCTTGTGGCTCCTGGTAGACATTATTTTTTATTTTTTTGGCTCTGTGTCTGTAAGGTTGGCCACCCCTGATCTAGAGAGTTAGAGAACATTTGTATCAATGGCAAGTATGTATACACCCTAAGTCATAGAACTAAACCACATATAGGATAAAAGATTCCAACACATAAGTTCCCCAGATATACAATACTCATGGTAATACAAATGTAATATGTATCAAGTATAGCCAAATAACACCACTTAATACAAATGTATAACATCAGAATGTAAATTAGAACCCTTTGGGAAATGAGTCTCCAATACTATATTCCAATATGTTTTGCTCCTAACTTATGGGTCCAATTACAAAAGATATGCAAGCCTCTATTATTGTAGATGTTCTGGGCACAAATTCACAGCTGAGATTTGCTAAATTACCATGATTTTGAAGGGACCATCTAATGGGTATGGAGGCTTTCTGACCCCCTTCACCCTCTGTGATGGCAGAGGTCATTAATTTGGTTGGATTTCAACTGCCCAATCTTTTAACTCCTGGAGAGAAAACCAAGTGCCATACAAGGCTTTTTCTGAGATTTGCTAAATTACCATGATTTTGAAGGGACCATCTAATGGGTATGGAGGCTTTCTGACCCCCTTCACCCTCTGTGATGGCAGAGGTCATTAATTTGGTTGGATTTCAACTGCTCAATCTTTTAACTCCTGGAGAGAAAACCAAGTGCCATACGAGGCTTTTTCCCCTCTCCACACACATAACATACAAATGCTTTTATGCTATTGTTATAAAGTGGATATGGATCTACTGTGCCACTTGAACAGATTTTACTAAGGCTACTTTTACATTAGCGTTTTTCTTTTCCGGCATAGAGTTCCGTCACAGGGGCTCTATACCAGAAAAGAACTGATCAGGCATATCCCCATGCATTCTGAATGGAGAGTAATCCGTTCAGGATGCATCAGGATGTCTTCAGTTCAGTCATTTTGACTGATCAGGCAAAAGACAAAACCGTAGCATGCTACGGTTTTATTTCCGGCGAAAAAAACTGAAGACTTGCCTGAATGCTGGATCCAGCATTTTTTTCCATAGGAATGTGTTAGTGCCGGATCCGGCATTCAAAAAATGAGAAAAAAATAAATATCGGATCCGTTTTGCCTGATGACACCGGAAAAACGGATCCGGTATTGCAATGCATTTTTTCTGACTGATCAGTCAGAAAAAATGACATGCATTTGCATACAGTTTGCCTGATCAAGCAGGCAGTTCAGGCTACGGAAATGCCTGCCGGAATCAAACAACGCAAGTGTGAAAGTTCCCTAAGGGTGTTATCTAAGTGGCCCCTCTGTTTTAGCCCTTATACAGGGATTTGGATTTTCAACAGGCTGCAACCTCTTATATTAATCTCTGTTCAAATTATGGTCAAGAGACACTGGTATGGACCAGCAAGGGGTTAGGCAAAACTGTAGTCCGGGACAGGCAGAGTATAAATGATCCAATAAACAGTTAGTGATAAGGGTAGGCAGCTAATGGTTAGAATGGAGATCAGGCAGAGGTCAGGTCAGGCAGCAAATGGTCTATTCCAGAAAACAGGCAGAAATCGGTACATGGGCAGACAAATGTACTTTGGCAGGATACCAGCAGACTAGAACCTATTGCTTAGGCAACCAGAAGAAAATTCAGGTGCACATGCACTGGATCTTTAAGAGCCGGATGAAGCGTGTGCTCGCTGTCTTCATGCAATGACGACCACTGCCTGCAAGAAGAAGGCTATAGCCTGCAAGGAGGAACAGTCAGTTTGCCCTGGCCGTCAGGTCCTCCAGGAAGAGGGAGAGGAAGGAGGTAGGTCAGAGCCCTTGGGAGCACGGGAGACCGTACCCCAGCCTCGCCATGGAGAGCAGAGTTGCAGCCACGAGCCACTTCCATAACACCTACACTGTATATGAGAGTATTAGGAGACGTAGCTGTTCGAAGAATGCTCTCATTAAACTGGTTACTCAAATGTATGGATTCTTACAATAGGCATAAAAAAGAAATGTCAACGGACAATTTCAAAATGCGCCAAATTTATTAAGAAATGTGCACCTCTTAATAAATTAGATGCAATTCTCTGCAAGGGTCCTCTCAAATGTCATTACATTACTATTGAATTTAGACTTTTGAATTTAGCCCACTATTGAATTCAGTCTTTCCATTACTGTACAAAGTTGAATAAAGAATATTCCAAAATCCAAGTTTTGATGTTAGTAGCACAGGTAGCAAGTGACAGTGGGAGACAAGGCCAAAAAAGTGGGCATCCAATTACTTTGGAAACAGTATGGCACTGAGAGCCTCTGGCATGAGTCATGACTGGCATTTTCTTTAGAAGTGCACAACAGTTATAAAGTTCTGCTTTTGCTTAAAGGTCCCTTTACACTGGCCAATAATTGGCCAGATAATCACTAACAAGCATTCATAGGAACGATCATTAGCGATTATCTGCACATGTAAAGCCAGCATTACTGCACAAGGGGTGGGGGGTCAGCCTGTCAGTGCTCAGAACGTACGCCGAACACTGCATAAAATTGGTCTGCATAGCTGTCGTCCCAGAAGAAAGCCTCTTCTAAAGATGATGCACGAGAAAGCCCACAAACAGTTTGCTGAAGACAAGCAGACTAAGGACATGGGTTACTGGAACCATGTCCTGTGGTCTTATGAGACCAATATAAACTTACTTGGTGTAGATAGTATCAAGCATGTATGGCAGCAACCAGGTGAGGAGTACAAAGATAAGTGTTTTGCCTACAGTCAAACATGATGGTGGGAGTGCCATGGTTTGGGACTACATAAGTGCTGTCGGCTGTGGGGGAGCTACAGTTTATTGAGGAACCATGAATGCCAACATGTACTGTGACATACTGTAGCAGAGCATGATCTCCTCCTTTTGGAAACTGGCCCCAAACACACCTCCAAGACGACCACTGTTTTGCTAAAGAAACTGAGGGTAAAGGTGCTGAACTGGCCAAGCATGTCTCCAGAACTAAACCTGTTGAGCAACTGTGGGGCATACTCAAATGGAAGGTGGGAGAGCGCAAGGTCTTTAACATTCACTAGCTCTGTGATGTCGTCATGGAGGAGTGGAAGAGGATTCCAGTGGCAACCTGTGAAGCTCTAGTGAACTCCATGCCCAAGAGAGTTAAGGCAGTGCTGGAAAATATTGGTGGCCACACAAAATATTGAAAATTTGGGCACCATTTGGACATTTTCACTTAGGGGTGTACTCACTTTTGTTGCCAGCGGTTTAGATATTAATGGCTGTGTGTTGAGTTGTTTTGAGGGCACATCAAATTTATGCTACTTTCACACTTGCGTTCGGGGTTCCGCTTGTGAGTTCCGTTTGAAGGCTCTCACAAGCGGCCCCGAACGGATCCGTACAGCCCCAATGCATTCTGAGTGGATGCGGATCCGCTCAGAATGCATCATTATGGCACAGTTTTGCCTCCGTTCCGCTCAGCAGGCGGACACCTGAACGCAGCTTGCAGCGTTCGGGTGTCCGCCTGGCCATGCGGAGCCAAACGGATCCATCCTGACTTACAATGCAAGTAAATGGGGACAGATCCGTTTGACGTTGACACAATATGGTGCAATTGCAAACGGATCCGTCAGGAGTCCCTATTAATATACCATCGGATCAGAGTTTTCTCCAATCCGATGGTATATTTTAACTTGAAGCGTCCCCATCACCATGGGAACACCTCTATGTTAGAATATACCATCGGATTTGAGTTAGATCGTGAAACTCAGATCCGACAGTATATTCTAACACAGAGGCGTTCCCATAGTGACAACTGTGTAATAACTGCCCCCTGCTGCCTGGCAGAACCTGATCTCTTACAAGGGACTGTGATCTGCACAATTAACCCCCCAGGTGCCGCACCTGAGGGGTTAATTGTGCGTATCATAGCCCCCTTTAAGAGATCAGGTGCTGCCAGGCAGCAGGGCCAGACCCCCCTCCCTCCCCAGTTTTAAAATCATTTGCGGCCAGTGCGGCCCCCCCTCTCTCCCCAGTATTATATTCATTGGTGGCCAGTGCGGCCCCCCTCCCTTCCTCCCCAGTATTATATTCATTGGTGGCCAGTGCGGCCCCCCCTTCCTCCCCAGTATTATATTCATTGGTGGCCAGTGCGGCCCCCCTCCCTCCCCAGTATTATATTCATTGGTGGCCAGTGCGGCCTCCCTCTCCCCCCCCTAATTAAAATCACCCCCCCCCCCCATCATTGGTGGCAGCGGAGAGTTCCGATCGGAGTCCCAGTTTAATCGCTGGGGCTCCGATCGGTTACCATGGCAGCCAAGACGCTACTGCAGTCCTGGCTGCCATGGTTACTTAGCAATTTTAGAAGCATTATACTTACCTGTGATGTCTGTGACCGGCCGGGCGCTCCTCCTACTGGTAAGTGAAAGGTCTGTGCGGCGCATTGCTTATAGCACAGACCTTTCACTTACCAGTAGGAGGAGCCCGTACTATTAAAACATAAAAATATTTTCCCAATACAGCGAATGGTGTAACGGAACAAAAAGGGTCAAAATGGGCAATTTGCCCTTTTTGCCATTGCTTCTCTTACCCCAAAAAATTTATTAAAATGTGATCAAAAATTCAAACACACCAAAATGGTATTAATAAAAACTACAGATTGTCCCGCAAAAAATGAGCCTCCACACAGCTCATTAGATGAAACTATATAAAAAGTTTTGGTGCAGAATATGGTGATGTAAAAAAAATGTTTTTTTCAAAGTTGACATTTATTTTTACACTATTTAGACATAATAAAAAAAACTATACATATGGGGTGTCGTTGTAATTGTACTGACCCAGAGAATAAAGGGCATGGGTCAGTTTTGCCACAAACAGAACACCTTGTGAACAAAACCCGTAAAACGGTGGAGGAATTGCTTTTTTTTCCCAATTCCACCCCATTTGGATAAAAATGGGATCAAAAAGTCAAACACACTCCAAAATGGTATAAAAAAAATAAAGATTGTCCCACAAAAAATAAGCCCTCATACAGCTATGTGAAAAGAAATATTAAAAAGATATGGCTCGAGGAAGATAGGGGGAAAAAAATAAAAATGAAAAAACCTCCGGTATCCTAAGGGTTAAACAGCAAGCACCTGGGACTAATGTACCTATCGACAATAATGTCGAATGTATACATTTAGCCCCTCAGATGCTGTGGTCAAATGTGACCATGGCATCTGAGAAGTTAAAGACCGGGAGCACACGCTCCCAGCTGTGCTCTGGCTCTACCCGGTGAGGATTGGGGCAGCCGGATGTAAATGTCCGTCTCCCCCATTGTACCTAGACAATAAATCTAATAATAGTAATAATAATAATACTAATAATACATAACTGTTCATTTTCATTAAAAAAAATTATAATGGAAAATTATGTAAAACATGATTCAATGTACAGTATTTCCCCAAATGCCTTAAATATTTGACTTACTGTGCATAGCAAACAACAAAAGAAAATGCCACACATATTTAGCTGAAGGAAACATATTTATTTTACAAGTGCACAATCTGCTTTGATGCAAACAGGGTCCTATTAAAAATAAAATGCATGATATCATTCAACTTCAAAGAAAATGTAATGACTGAACATGTAGACAGTAATAATGCATAGCCTGCTTTTAATTTAAAATCAACTGAGAATATTGGGGGTTAACGTAAAAGAAAAGAAAGAAAATAAAAGATATTTATATTTTTTATTCTTAGAAATAATAAAAAAAACTATGAATTCAGTGTACTTTTGTGCATCCAACAAATCAACAATGTGTTTAAGATTGGAAACATTATGTTCAGATTAAGATATTTTTGGGGAACAAAAAATGAAAGTTTTCTAATGCACAAAATCAAACATATCATGCACCTTGACTCCAATCTTTTTTCTGTCCATGCAACAGATTTAATTACCTATTTGGAAAACATAATATATCTTCAACATTTGGATTAAATAGTAGGCACGGATACCTGTTGTGTAGACACAGCCTTTCCAAAATGTCTCCTTATCTATGATACTTACGTACATATGCCTTAGGTAGAGAAAAAAAAGGACACTTACATATAAGACATTTTTTTTTTTTATAAAAGTCGGCACCTTAATTCCACAGGGTTTTGATAAAAAAAAAAAAGCCACAACATTTATATAACATCATACACGAAAAATGGAATTAAGAGAAAATTACATAGGTGGATGGTAGAATCCATAATGTGGGATTCCACGGCTTGGGGTTGACAACACGTTTCTGTGTCTACATGAATGACTACTACAAAGATACTGTATATAAAAAAATAGTTTAGCATGTGATAAGCTACAGGAACACTGTTTACTTGAGCCTGAGGGGGTCACCTCAGAATCGACCTGATTTTGGCAACGAGATCCAGCGGGGAGGAACCGGACCAATTTGGGAAGCTGTGTTCAGAAATCAAAGTGATGCACTTCTCCAAATGAATACATGTACATAAATCAAGCTTATATATAAAACTGTAAGCCAATAAACAACAGGTTTTATGTTTTGTATGCTTTCCCCCTATAAAACATAGAAGCAGTAAAATTTTCTTTAAAGAGCAAAAGTGGTCTTTTATTCTTGTTTGGAAAGCAAAATTCTTATTAGCATTCAGTTCTGTGAAGGGTTTCTCATTCCACAAACCATATGGGACATAACCAGAGAGCAGCGTATGTCCTCTCAATGGCTTATTCCACTGTATGCTTTGCTGGCTATCCCGATGCCTTCTGAGATGCAAAAAGCACATTCTAAAATGAGGGAATCCATTGAAAACCAAGAGATCTAATGGTTGACGTGAGTGACCTATCCAAGTTCGGTGCTTGTCCTGAAAAAACTGAATATTTGGATGAAAGACTGCTAGTAAGAATTCAACAGCATCCAGAGGTAAGTTTCCATTACTGTGTGTACCGTAGCCTTTGTCTTGCCTGCAGCTGGCTACGTTGACTCATTCTGACTCATAGATTTGCCCCCATTTAGTACTCCTGAAACGCTTCTACTTTTGGTTGGTGTGCCGCTTCCGGATCTGGAAAATTCTGTGAGATCGTGAAGAGAAGGTTCTTTGTACATGGCCACTAATTTAAAAAAAAGGATAATATAATTAAATTGTTTGAAAGAAACTACTCAACACAAGATCAACGACAAACAAGATGTGACTTCTGCATCAGATATGCCATCATGTGATATCATGATTATAGATATTTTCTTTTGTTATGTCATCAACCACTCCCAATGATGTCATCTTATAAGCATTTGCAAATTAAATGACATCACTACCTGTCTCAGAGCTAACTGCTAAGGAGTTAACAAAAGAATAGAGCAAGACAGCACCCCTTTGAAAATTCAAAAAAAGAGGGTGGGTGCACACCCCAACAGTAGCTAAGTCTACAATAGCCCCTCATAAAAGCCAAAAACAGAAAAAGGAGAGGCAGCACCCATATTTGCTGTGGTGAAAACAAGCTGTGTTTTTTTAATCTATAAAATGGCAATCTAAGTACATGCAACATGTGAGCTACAATTAAGCCTTCATCAAGCATGGTTCATCAAGCTTGATAAAGGCTTAAAGTGGTCAGCCCTAAACCCGGACATATCCTCATCTTCACCCCTCTGGCCCCCTGATATGAGAATCGGAGCATTTCATGCTCCTATGATCTCCTTTGCCCTGTGCTGAATTGTGCAGGGAAAAGGCATTTTTGGCTATCCGGTGACACCAGGCTCTCCATAGGGACTGCTAGGCAGAGGCTTCCACCTAGCAGTGAGCCCGGTGACGTCACCGGCACTAATGGGCGGGCTTTAGCGCTGCCCTAGCTTGTAAAATGGCTAAGGCAGCTCTAAAGCCCGTCTATCCGATCAAGTGATGTCACCGGGAACACTGCTGTGCAGAAGCCTCCGCCTAGCAGTGTGCCAATGTAAACAAAAAAAAAAACTTACCCTGCACAATACAGCGCTGGGAAAGGGAGAGCATCGGAGCATGAAATACTCCAATACTCATATCAGGTGGGCTGGCGGGGTGAAAATGGGGATATGTCTGGGTTCAGCTCTGAACCTGGACAACCCGTTTAATTGTAGCCAAAACATTGTATGTACTTGGATTGCTATTTTATAGATTAAAAGACCACAGCTTGTTTTCACCAGTGCAAATATGGATGCTGCCTCTCCTTCTTCACTTTTTGCTATTGTGTTACACTATAATTCATACAGAGGCCTGAAAGAGAACTGGGGGATGGAACAAATGAAGGAAACATAAGTGAATAAATGAATGGGGAAAAAAATGAAATAAATAAATAAGGGAAGAGGTACATGGAGCTAAGAGACCTGTTAGATTAGTAAATGAAAGCTTTGCAGGGAGATTATACCCTAAATGTTACACTTTATTAACAGTATTGAACAGAGACATATACAATATGAATTACCAAGGCACAATGATTATCTGCCATTGTGTACAACGCCTATGCAAGGCTATGTGTCTGCATGGTTAGAGAATGCAAACAAAATTTTATATGCCAGTCAGCACAAATGATAAGACCAAGAAAATTGGAAATTCAATGCCATCTTACTGCTCTGTGAGGGGAAGTTCTGTAGGGTAATGCTCATGATACTAGTGGGTGTAGAACTGGGATAACAGTATGATATCTCTATTGCTCTCTTAATAGACCTAGATAATGATGTCCCCAGAACAGCATTGCATTGATTCGTGTTATGTGTGATGCTCTAATTGAGCCACTACTCTCTTCGGCCGCAATGTTGGAGTGAAAAAGTTGAATAAGACTGTTTGCCCTGCCACAAGTCCAAAGAATAAGATGTATCATATATGTAGTGACTTCAAAAAATAATATTTAGAAAACCATCCACCAATTTTGATAAATATTCACATAGAGGTTGTTATCAGTGATGGTCAGTTCACAGTGTTCGCCAGCGAACACATGCGGGCTGCCATCTTTAGTAAGGTAGACTCACCCGTTCGGCGATGCACGGGTGAGTCTACCTTACTAAAGATGGCATCCCGCATGTGTTCGCTGGCGAACACTGCGAACTGACCATCACTGGTTGTTATTATGTGATTAAAAATGCTGTCCCTTTAAAGAACCTTCTCATTAAAGTTGCAGACTTTAGAGAAAGACAATAATTAATCCTTATGATTAATCGTCTTTTGGTACTTCTAACCTTCAGTTTGTATTATTGATTACCTGCCCCCCCCCCCATGTTCTTTGGCATGTATTGTTTCATTATCTGAATGCCAAGCCCTTAGGGACACACAATATAACTGTCTTCCTTCTATCTTCTTCTATTTGCTTATTTTCTTTTATGTTCATGTTTATTTCTACCACATATAGTTTTTTTTAATTTGTTTGCCTAAAACACAATAAAAAGGTAATAATAA
Organism: Bufo bufo; assembly: GCF_905171765.1. Classification (NCBI taxonomy): domain Eukaryota; kingdom Metazoa; phylum Chordata; class Amphibia; order Anura; family Bufonidae; genus Bufo; species Bufo bufo. Next base: position 155,991,848 of record NC_053396.1, on the reverse strand, counting down.
AATTTTGCAGTCATTTTTGCCACGTAACCACTATTTTACCTTTTAGAGGTTTTGGGAGAAAGTGTGCTGCAGGCTTGTTTTTCTTTACATGGTTTCCTTTCATAATTTCACCCTCCTTGTTGAGACCCAAAAACCAGCTCCTTCCCGATTGCTGCTGTCTGTAGATCATTGATGAGTACGTCACATAATAGTTTTCAAAAACGGACTCTTTGAATTTGCATTCAGGTGTAAAATGTTCCTGTAGAGAAAGGAAATATCTCTTGAATGATTCAGCCAGTACAGTACAATCAAACATACAGTACATGCTCAATGAACAGTGAGGCTCTATTTTTACACGAAGAATAATTGCAAAGAATATTAAATAAGAATCATGATACATTATTAATTTGAAACAGATCAGTCACAATGTGGAACTTCTCATTGTTCTTCCAGAGAAGGGATTAAATTAAGCTTACATGGGACAGAATTTAAAGGGTCTCCGCCACCCAAGTTCCTCCCGTCGTTCCAGTCCTTTCCTGCTAGAACACTTGAAATGATTTGAATGTCTTCAGCTATGTAGAAGGTTTCATATCGTCAGCTTTTACTGAAGGAATTCAGTGGATGAGTATGCATGTTTATTGGCTTAAAGGGGTTATCCCATAATTAATGTAAAAATGAAAATCAGACATCATATAGTACATGCAATCCTCTTTCTAACAAAGCTAGAACCACCACTGTACCTCACATGGATCCAGAGATCTCCCCATTCATTGTTACTGCTCTGCAAGATTTATACGAAGCTGGCAGCTCAGTGGACGTGTTTATTCTGCTGCAGCTCAAAGGCCCTGCCCTTTCTTCTGCAGCCCTCTGCCTATCACAGCTCAGAAGGATGGAACTGAGCATGTGCGTCCACTTTAGCCAGGTGGACAGAGAAAGAAGAAAAAGAATAAACAGCAGGTGGCGCTATACAGATAGATTTTATTGAATAACTCAGTGGCTATACTAAATATTTAACTTCTTGCAATTACTAAATTATCCATATCCAGGTGCTGGTTTGAAAACTGCAGAATATTTTTAGTGGGGCAACCCCTTTAAGGAGACAGGGATAAACGGCAGCAAATAGATCTTGCAATGCTTATCGCCAAGAACATATTGTGCATTTAACATTTCCTGACAGTAGAACTAAGCTTATATACATTACATTGCTCTGAGATCTTGCTGACATCAGTTGGATGTCCAGACAAGTATCTAACGTGAATGTCTGACATTTCCAGACATTATGGGACACTGCAACTGGCATGGGGACCCTCAACAAACAGGGCCTCGAATGACCTTGATCTTGTCCTGGGACCACAAAACAGACATTCTTATAGCACGGTAACAGAAACGGATGGTGACAATCCTATGAATTCCAAGAAAGTATTGTATCATATAAATGCAAAAATGATGCTTGCAGTCATTGTAATGAAAGGCTGCCCTTTATGTGGCAGCCACAAATGTCAGTGGCAGTGAAACCCAACAGCAACCTGGAGGCAACTGATTCTTCTTGTGCCAACTTTTCACTGGCTTCACTTCTACAATCTCTCTTGATTTGAATATTGTTTTTGAGAGCAACAGATGTAGTAGAAACATTAATAGTTTGCAAAAATTAAAGCCAGGAATTAAAAAAAGGTCTTTTGTATGAAATGGAAAACTGAATCACATGTGTCACACTTGTTGTGAATTTTGGGCTACGGCATTTTGTGTACGTGTTTGCTTAAAATGTTTGAGCTGCAAAATGAGCAGCACGGTGGCTTCGTGGTTAGAATTGGTGCCTTGCAGCGCTGGGGTCCTAGGTCCAAATTCCGACCAAGGACAACATCTGCATGGAGTTTGTATGTTCTCCCCGAGTTTGCGTGGGTTTCCTCCGGGTGCTTTGGTTTCCTCCCACACTCCAAAGACATACTGATAGGGAACTTAGATTGTGAGCTCCATTGGAGACAGCTTGATGCTCATGTCTGTAAAGAGCTGCAGAATATGTCAGCGCTATATAAGTGCGTAAATAAAAATAAATAAAAGTGATACATATAAATCGATAGCACTACACAAAGTAACAATAATAACAACATAGCACACACCTCCGAGGAACGACAATGCAGATGCTGATTTTGTCCGTTCCGTTTTTTTTTGCGGGCCGTATTCCGTTACGCCAAAAAATAGAACATGTCCTATTATTGTCCGCATTTTGGACAAGGATAGTACTCTTCTATTAGGGGCCAGCTGTTCCGTTCCGCAAAATACGTAATGCACACGCACGTCATCTGTATTTTTGCGGATCAGTTTTTTTGGGCCGCAAAATACATTCGGTGGTGTGCAAGAGCCCTTAGGTGGTTAATATTTTTAATTTAAACGTCTGCAAAAGCAGATGCCCAGATATTTTAATGATCTAGAGCTATTTTTCTGGTTCATTTCTTCTTTGTCATATATATTAGTAGGCAACAGCAAAAATGCTATTTTTTTATTTTTTTTTTGCAAATGGCTTACAGCAGCCAGCTCAAACGCTACTGGGCAAAATTAAGGTATCTCAAGAGGAACCAGCAGTGAAAACTGCGTGGGCTGAAACAGAGAGAAAACACACTAAACCCTTTTGAATATTTATTTTGACGCTAAGGGTTTATAACAGTGAGAGGCTCCTACTGCTGAAATCTCAACCCCGGCACTAGTCAAACATGTAAACCTCTAATCAGACACTATACAGATCTCCGCCATGTGCCTTCCATTAACGTTAGCAGGAAAGCCCTTTCTTTGTAGTGTTCTATCAGACATCTCCTACAAGCCACGGCTTTGTGTTCATGCCATGTACTGCGGGAGTTAGCTAAAGGGAATACTTGTAAAAAAAAATCTGCAAATCATGAATTGTTACAGACAGAAATAAACTGTACGGCATGGTTTCATAATGTTATTTAGCTATGTTTTTCAGCTTTTTACTGAATGGTCTGAGTACAGTACAAAAGCATATATTCGAGATATTCTGTATGCAGCACCAGAATCTAGATAAATAGCAATGAGTTGTGATGCATTTGCAATTTTTTTTTTTTATTGTATATAATATATTTTAGATCATTCTGTTTGTAAGGGACCATAGGGGACTTGCAAAATTATCTAACATGAAATAAAATAATATGTTTGGCCTACTTATGAATGATGGAAAGTTGGACTTCATAGCACAGATGACACAAAACTTTATAGAATTGGTATGTAGCGAAAGTCCAATCCTTATACAGTGCCCTAGATAAACTGGCCAAATGGGCAGCAACATGACAGATAAAGGTTATACATTTTGGGGCAACACATTAGGTATACCCTGGATGGATCACAATTGGCTCAATGGAGAAGGATTTGCTTGTAATTGTTGATCATAAGCAAAACTACAATGCCAGTCTGCTGCACCAGAAGCCAACAATATATTGTCCTGTATTAGGAAAGTCATGGCTTCTAGAGAAGAAAATATTATTTTACCAAGCTAATAAGCACTGGTGCGACCACATCTTGAGTATGCAGTCTAGTTTTGGGCACCAGTCCGCAAAAAAAAGATATTATAGAGCTAGAGAATGTACAAAGTAGGGCAACCACATTAATACGAGGCATGGAACATCTCAGTTAAGGAAAAAGGTTATCAAAACTAAATGTATTTATCCTAGAGAAGAGAAGACTGAGGGGGATATGCTAACTTTATATAGCTGTAACTATGTAAAGGGTCCCTATAATAACCTATTCAATGCATTACTTGTTTCCTAAACCCAACAGAGAACATGGCATCACTGCTTACAGTTGAGTAAAGTGCAATTCCATCACAAAATTTTAAAAAGTTATGTCTGAACTGTAAAGTTATGCAGCATTCTCCCACAGGGACTGGTCATGGCTGAAAGTTTATATACATATATATATATATATATATATATATATATACAGTCGTGGCCAAAAGTTTTGAGAATGACAAAAATATTAGTTTTCACAAAGTTTGTTTCAGTTGTTTCTGTGATGTAGTGAAATATAATTACACGCACTTCATACGTTTCAAAGGCTTTTATCGACAATTACATGACATTTATGCAAAGAGTCAGTATTTGCAGTGTTGGCCCTTCTTTTTCAGGACCTCTGCAATTCGACTGGGCATTCTCTCAATCAACTTCTGGGACAATTTCTGACTGGAAAATGCATTGTTCTTCACCAAACTGTTGTTGGATTGTTGGAAGAAGTTGCTGTTGGAGGGTGTTTTGGTACCATTCTTTATTCATGGCTGTGTTTTTGGGCAAAATTGTGAGTGAGCCCACTCCCTTGGATGAGAAGCAACCCCACACATGAATGGTCTCAGGATGCTTTACTGTTGGCATGACACAGGACTGATGGTAGCGCTCACCTTTTCTTCTCCGGACAAGCCTTTTTCTAGATGCCCCAAACAATCGGAAAGAGGCTTCATCGGAGAATATGACTTTGCCCCAGTCCTCAGCAGTCCATTCACCAAACTTTCTGCAGAAGATCAATCTGTCCCTGATGTTTCTTTTGGAGAGAAGTGGCTTCTTTGCTGCCCTTCTTGACACCAGGCCATCTTCTAAAAGTCTTCGCCTCACTGTGCGTGCAGATGCGCTCACACCTGCCTGCTGCCATTCCTGAGCAAGCTCTGCACTGGTGGCACTCCGATCCCGCAGCTGAATCCTCTTTAGGAGACGATCCTGGCACTTGCTGGACTTTCTTGGACGCCCTGAAACCTTCTTAACAAGAATTAAACCTCTTTCCTTGAAGTTCTTGATGATCCTATAAATTGTTGATTGAGATGCAATCTTAGTAGCCACAATATCCTTGCCTGTGAAGCCATTTTTATGCAACGCAATGATGGCTGCACGCGTTTCTTTGCAGGTCACCATGGTTAACAATGGAAGAACAATGATTTCAAGCATTACCCTCCTTTTAACATGTCAAGTCTGCCATTTTAACCCAATCAGCCCGACATAATGATCTCCAGCCTTGTGCTCGTCAACATTCTCATCTGAGTTAACAAGACGATTGCTGAAATGATCTCAGCAGGTCCTTTAATGACAGCAATGAAATGCAGTGGAAAGGTTTTTTGGGGATTAAGTTAATTTTCATGGCAAAGAAGGACTATGCAATTCATCTGATCACTCTTCATAACATTCTGGAGTATATGCAAATTGCTATTATAAAAACTTAAGCAGCAACTTTTCCAATTTCCAATATTTATGTAATTCTCAAAACTTTTGGCCAGGACTGTATATATATATATATATATATATATATATATATATTCCTTCTAAAACATCATATACAGAACTAATGATATTAATGTAGAATGTTTTTACAAGGGTCTGTCCAATGGCCAGCAGGGGCCAGAAAGGAATTTTTTCCCACTATGTAGGGAATTTAGCCTTTGCCACCAATAGTGGTTTTTGCCCTCTGCTAGATCAACTTTGGTCTTTTTGCAACCAACTATGTAAATTAAATTAGATAGTTTAAATTAGATATATAGATTAAATGATGAAATAATAAAAAGCTAAATGAAAGACAGATTATGAGTATAGAAAAATTTCTGGTTCAGTTAACAACTGACCATACGTTAAAAAGTCATATAATGACTAATAGGTGAAATGACTAATACTGTAGCTAAGTTGTCCTAGTCTACTCCTATATAATATTGGACATTACAAATCTCCAATAAATTTTGGTGAGAATTTGTTTTCTTTTTTTCATTTGCTAAATTCATGCCTTTCTTGGAAGATGCCATCACTTAACCCTATGAGTCATACGTATCTATTTTCTAGACAGGGCGCTTCTCTTCCAGGAAATATGTCTGGCATCATAAAAACTCTATAAATGGGTGAAAATAAATTTTAGGCTCCCACAGAATTGCTACTCTAGGTGATGGAAAGATGACAGAAAAGACCATGCCTAAGATGAAACGGTGGTGGAAATTGCAAATAATGATTATGAGATAAACGTGACTTGCATGTACCTTGCAAAGATGATTATTTATCTAATATTGTTTACATGCTAAAGAGAATTACAATGAATACTGGGAATTGTAGAACATGCATTGTACTGAAGACCTGTGTATGACGGCAGTAGAGAACTAGCTAGAAGAGAAAACCTACCTATGGGTAAAAACTGTTATATAACTTACTGCATTCTACTTTCTAAAATTATACATCAGAAAATTATGATCAAGTGCCTACAAAATTACCAAGAGAATAAGTGACAGATGGCAGGAGAAGCTCAGTGAGCCAGAAAAAGAACACTTCATTTTGTCCCAATACACAAAATCTTCTTTTGGCAGACACTATGCTGCCTATTTCCATTATATACTATCTATCTATCTATCTATCTATCTATCTATCTATCTATCCATCCATCCATCCATCCATCCATCCATCTATCTATCTATCTAAGTCAAAGCGGCTGGGCAGCACTGCAAACAATAGTAGAACAAAGTAGAAAAAGGGGTGCCAGCGTTGATCCTCCTGTCAAACCATAAATGAAAAAGGAAATTCCACGGCATTTCCCAAAAATAGATATGTGTCTATTTCACCAGATGCAACGTTTCGGTTCTCCCTTTGGAACCTTTCTCAAGCAGTGACTGGTGAAATAAACACGTATCTATTTTTCGGAAGTGCCGTGGAATTTCCTTTTTTTTATCTATCTATCGATCAATCTACCAAAGAACATTTTCCTCAATTAGCCAATGACTATTCATTTAAGCAGGAGGCTCATATTTCCTATTAATAATTTTCTGCTTAATTATGGAATATATTAAAGATGTTGACAACTTTCTGGCTACTGTTGACCAATGTGGTTGTATGTGTCTTTATGGAAATTATTAATATAGCCTCTGTTGAAATTCTGTGCTATTTTCTATATTTCATAAGCCATGCCCCCTTGTTTGCCAAATCTTTTGTGCTGTCCACACAGACGTCTTGTCCATAAAATGGCCACTGATGGAGGGTCACATGACCAGGCAAATCACCTACATGTGATGTCTTCTCCATTCAAACACGCTGAACCTTCACTGGTACTTGCACTGTTGGAAGTTTAGAGCAGGTGCTGTGTATTTTAATAGAGGAGACATCACATGGAGGTCATATGTCTGGTCACATGACCTTCCATCAGTGGTCAGCTAATGAACAGGACCGCTATACGGACAACAAAAAAGATTTGCTCAACAAGGGAGCATGACTTATGGAATATAAGAAACAGCACAGAATATCAACAGAAGCCAGGGGTGGACTAGGAACTTACAGTGGCCCTGGAAAAAAATACTAAAAGTGTCCCCATTTCGTAGTTGGGTCCAAATTAATGGAAGCAGGGGCCAGCAATACCATAATGTGGAACATTATACCACCCCAACAGAGCCAAATACCACAGTCAATCACAAAATACTCTCAGCAGCACAATATACATCCCCAAAAACTTCCACTGGTCGGCCTTGAGGAGGGTCCAGGCAGCCCCCTGGGCATCGGTCCACAAGGAAATTTCCGTGTAAGGTCTATGGCCAATCTTCCTGATCAGGCTTAGGGCTCGTTCACACGACCGGTGCCCCTCCATTGTCATATTGCGGCCCGCATACGGTGGGTCAGCAATCCACAGGGCACCGGCCGTGTGCATTCAGCATCTGGGATGCGGTGCAGAACGGAATGGAGGCACGGAACGGAACCCTACGGAAGCACTACAGAGTATTTCCTGGGGTTCCGTTCCATGCCTCCGCACCGCAAAAAGATAGAACTTGATCTATATTTTTGCAGAACGGCCGGTTCGCAGACCCATTCAAGTAAATTGGTCCGCGATCCCCATGTAGCTGGCCCACAGTCGGTGTCCGTGCATTGCGGACCGCAATTTGTGGTCCACAGCACTGGAACGGAAGGGCAACGGTCATGTGAATGAGCCCTTAGTGTGAGTTCAATACACTGCAGTACACTATATAGTGTACTGCAGTGTATTGTAAGCCATCAGACCCACTGGATCTTCAAAAAGTGAAGAAAAAAAATAAAAACTATATCCACACATAATTTGTTAAAAATATAAAAAATAAAAAACACTAAACATATTTGGTATCACCGCGTCTGTAATGACCTGATCTATAAAAGGATCATGTTACTTTTATCGCATGATGAACACCATTAAAAAAATATGAAAAACTATGATGGAATTGCAATTTTGCCCACCGCACTTCTTAAAAAATGGTATAAAAAGTGATCAAAAAATTCATATGTATCCAAAATTAGCACCAATTAAACCATTACCTCATCCCACAAAAAATTAGCCCCTACATAAGCCAATCGTCCAAAAAAATGCTTTTATTGAATAAAATAAAGTAAAAAAAATGCACATAGTAGGTATCGTCATGTCCGTAACGATGTGCCCTATAAAAAAAGCATGTGATCCAACCCATCTGGTGACCACCATAAAAAAAAAAAAGTGGCAAAAAATGTTTTTGTTTTTTTCACCTTACATCACAAAAAGTGTAATACTAAGCATTCAAAAAGTCATATGTGCCCCATAATGGTACCAATCAAACCATAATCTCTTCCTGCAAAAAATGAGACCCCACCTAAGACAATCACCCAAAAAATAAAAAAATATGGCTTTCAGAAAATGTAAACACAAAAACATGATTTTTTTTCAAAAATGCTTTTATTGTTTGAAATAAAAATAAATAAATGCACATATTAGGCATCGCTGTGTCCGTATGAACATGCTCTATAAAAATAGTATGTGATCCAACCCGTCTGGTGAATGTCATAAAAAAAGCCTTTTTTTTATCACCTTACATCACAAAAAATACCAAGTGATCAAAAATTCATATGTGCCCCAAAATGGTACCAATCAAACCATCATCTCTTCAAGCAAAAAATGAAACCCTACCTAAGACAATCGTCCAAAAAAGAAAAAAAGTATGGATTTCAGAAAATGGAAACACAAAAACATGATTAAAAAAAATGTTATTGTGTAAATAAAAAATAAAATAAAAAAAGAGACTTATTAGGTATCGCCGCATTGTTACGACCTGCTCTATAAAAATATCACATTATCTACTCTGTCAGGTGAACATTGTAAAAAAACTAATAATAAAATCTGTGCCAGAACAGCCATTTTTTGGTTACCTTGCCTCATAAAAAGAGTAATATATGTATATATAGAAACCAAAAAAGGATGAGAAACCAAAAAATGCTTGAGAAAGACCGCATTGAGACGGTTGAAATGTTGCACAGAGGGGAATAAAGGATCCACTTTTTACTTTCATTGGAGTGCTGCCTTATCTTTGGATACTATATATATATATATATATATATATATATATACACACATATACACACACACAATGCGCAACTACCTCTAGCAAAAGATTTCTATACTGCAGAAATAACCCTAATAATTGCACGTCCCCGGCACCGCTCACACCAGCAAGCCGACCAATCAGGCACGGCGCTCCACATGCCACCTGCACCGCCCACACCTGCGCGCTGGCAAGCAGGTCGGAGCGCCACCATTTCTGTTTGTCAGTCCCAGCCGCCATTTCTGTTTGTCAGTCCCAGCCACCATTTCTGTTCGTCAGTCACAACACTATCAGCCATATAGAGAGGAGCCCCTGTCAGCAGTCTGACCTACCAGTCACTACCAGCAGTCTCAGCACCTGCAGTCAGTGCCAGTCGTACAGCCACAGCCACCAGTCACAGTGCCAGCAGTGTCAGCAACCAGTCAGTGCCAGCAGCCACAGCCACCAGTCTCAGCCACCAGTCAGTTCTAGCAGTCTCAGCTACAGCCAGCACTCAGTGCCAGCAGTCTCAGCCACAAGCCACAGCCAGCAGTCTCATCCACCAGTCAATGCCAGCAGTCTCCGCCACAGCCGCCAGTCTCAGCCACCAGTCAGTGCCAGCATTCTCAGCTACAGCCAGCACTGAGTGCCAGCAGTCTCAGCCATAAGCCACAGCCAGCAGTCTCTGCCACAGCCACCAGTCAGTGCCAGCAGTCTCAGCAGCAGCCAGCAGTCTCAGCCACAGCCACCAGTCAGTGCCAGCAGTCTTCAGCCACCAGCAGCAATCAGCAGTCTCAACCACAGCCAGCACTCAATGCCAGCAGTCTCAGCCACAAGCCACAGCCAGCAATCTCAGCCACAGCCACCAGTCTCGACCATCAGCCACAACCACCAGTCTCAGCCACCAGTCAGTGCCAGCAGTCTCAGCCACAGCCACCAGTCAGTGCCAGCAGTCAGTGTGGTCAAGTTCCCTTGCCATTTAATATTGACTGTTCCAACTAATGTTTATGCACTGCTGTTCGAGCGCCCATTATTGTAACGGGCTTAATGTCTAGTATAATATAACTGTATAATGTGTATATGCCATTAAAAGGTCAAATAAGTTGATAAAGTCAACTGGCTTATATCTATCGAAAAAAATATAGGAGTATAGAGGTGGACAAGAAATATATATATATATATATATATATATATATATATATATAACTTGGAAAAATGAGGAGGCAGCACACTGTGTAAACAGGGGGTGCACGTCCGGCTGATGTGGACCAGCACCTAGGTCCAATGAACTAGAAACGAAAAAATAGCCAGCAGCACTCCAGGAAGTCAAAAGCAAACGGTGGTTTATTAGACCCAAAGTCAAGCGACTTCCTGGAGTGCTGCTGGCTATTTTTACGTTTATATATATATATATATATATATATATATATATATATATACAGTACAGACCAAAAGTTTGGACACACCTTCTTCATTCAAAGAGTTTTCTTTATTTTCATGACTATGAAAATTGTAGATTCACACTGAAGGCATCAAAACTATGAATTAACACATGTGGAATTATATACATAACAAACAAGTGTGAAACAACTGAAAATATGTCATATTCTAGGTTCTTCAAAGTAGCCACCTTTTGCTTTGATTACTGCTTTGCACACACTTGGCATTCTCTTGATGAGCTTCAAGAGGTAGTCCCCTTAAATGGTTTTCACTTCACAGGTGTGCCCTGTCAGGTTTAATAAGTGAGATTTCTTGCCTTATAAATGGAGTTGGGACCATCAGTTGTGTTGAGAAGAAGTCAGGTGGATACACAGCTGATAGTCCTACTGAATAGACTGTTAGAATTTGTATAATGGCAAGAAAAAAGCAGCTAAGTAAAGAAAAAACGAGTGGCCATCATTACTTTAAGAAATGAAGGTCAGTTAGTCAGTCGAAAAATTGGGAAAACTTTGAAAGTAAGGGCTATTTGACCATGAAGGAGAGTGATGGGGTGCTGCGCCAGATGACCTGGCCTCCACAGTCACCGGACCTGAACCCAATTGAGATTGTTTGGGGTGAGCTGGACCGCAGAGTGAAGGCAAAAGGGCCAACAAGTGCTAAGCATCTCTGGGAACTCCTTCAAGACTGTTGGAAGACCATTTCAGGGGACTACCTCTTGAAGCTCATCAAGAGAATGCCAAGAGTGTGCAAAGCAGTAATCAAAGCAAAAGGTGGCTACTTTGAAGAACCTAGAATATGACATATTTTTAATTGTTTCACACTTGTTTGTTATGTATATAATTCCACATGTGTTAATTCATAGTTTTGATGCCTTCATAGTCATAAAAATAAAGAAAACTCTTTGAATGAGATGGTGTGTCCAAACTTTTGGTCTGTACAGTATATATATAATTTTGTTTTTCTTTTTTCCTAAAAGGGATAATACATGTTGACATATTGAAAGATTAATGGGCCAACATTACATAGTATGAAAAGAAAGAAATATGCAAAACATCATGGTACACAAAAGTGAGTTTCGCAAAGACATGTGTATAGTTGGATCGCAAGGAAGAAAAGGGGTAACAAAATTTCTAAAAAAATACCTAACACCTAAGGAGGGTAAAGGCCTAGAACTACCAAACTATTTCCCATTTAAAGTATATTTAAAATTGTGGGCCAAGATTCTCTCCACCAGAATTGCTTGTGTTTTACCAGACCTTATAGGACCTGAACAAATGGGCTTCGTACCTGGTGGAGAAGGCGGGAAAATAAATGTGAGAACATTTATTGGGTTTGGCTCCAGTCACCTTGACTAAAGACTCCTTTCCCTGAAAATAATATAGACAATGCATTGACTGGAATTTATCTGGTCATCTTTTTGCCTCAACCGTGACAATCATCAGATGATGATGGACTTTTATAATTGACAATATGGACTATCATAAATGTCTCTGGTGGGAACATTAAGAATGTATTATATATGTAAGCATACATACGTAGCAAGTGTTAACTTGGCACTTAATACATTAAATAATACACAGTTGCAGAAAACTTTAACTTCACCCTTGCATTGGCATTTAATGCATTGAGCCCACCATGTGTGGATCTCTGTTGTAATTAAACAATCGCATAATTAAAAAGATAATATGAACTTTCCATTTAGCATTCACTGTATAGCAGAAACTATCACAACACAGTATGATCAGTCTTTGTAGATCATCCATGCTCAAGCAAGCAGCAGGATGGATTGTCAAGTGTGGATCCACTTAGATGAGCATTTGAAATTGTTGGTAGCAAAGCAGTATGACATTCTGTCATGAAAATGTTCACTTTTTGTGCAAGGCTTGGTCATCTGGTCTCATACTATGCATGCAATTAAATAACAGCACATAGCAGAGAATAATCTATGAGCAGCATAATATACGTCTTTTGTATATCCAACTATGTGTATAAATTGTGCGCGTGCTGTCACTTAGACATTACTAATGCTGTCTTGGCGTTGAAGAGCTTGAAACGAGTTGAATACAGTCCTAGGAGACCGCAGAGTTTCATACGTGACTTTTCAGGGCAATTGAGGCATTTTCAATTCTGGTAAAATTAGGACCAAATTGAATCTAATGACCAAAATTGGGAAATTCGCTCATCTGTACCTGTTGCGTCTTCATTACTGCACCTATAGAAAGCACTTGTAAAGATCTATTGGGTGCCACTGCCACCTTATATTCCTATGTAAAGGCATCCATTCTCTATTCAGCCTATATCTGCGGCTTATATTATTACATAAAGATCTAATATATCCAGTCCAGATCTCATAAAGCTAAGAAAGAGATTAATACCCTTTTCCGGTCAGTTATTCCCTATCGATTTCCTATTCGACTGGAGGCTGATTGAGTTAAAAACAATGCAGCTTTAATCGGATGCTTTGCATCAACATTGCAGTCCTTTAACAGCCCTGCATAGACAAACATCACGTGCCAGCCGTGACTGATTACCAATTTCACCAGAAGAACACAGGCAAGATCAAGCGTTTGATTTCCACGCAGCGCTCCTCGGCATTAGATCACACATTTGTATTCTCGTCCCCTGACAACTGCAATGTGCTTTACCTGGAACATCCTGATTCAGAATTGCACAGACTGCAAAGACAGCAAAAATCTACAACCAATTTATTACCGAGGACTCCCGTCTCCAGCATTCCGCACACAGCTATTCTTCATATTGTCTAGAGCAAGACGAATTTGCTTTAAAAATTTGCATAATATTATCAAGGTATATTGTTTGTAAAAAGGAGTCCATACAGAAGGGAATATACAGGACAATACTTTAATAAGCAGTACATACCAACTTCATCTAACAGAATGGCGGAAATGAAAAACTAATGCAACATCTCTTTAAATGGGTTCTCCACTTTGGACAATCCCTAATTGTTTGAAGGTTCCTTTAGCAACAAGCAGATCACAAAGTGTCCCTCTGCGATCAGTTGTAATCTGTGGACAAACCAAGCAGGAAGTGTTCAGTCTCCATGCACTGCCACCACAGGTGAAATGGAGTATTGCATAGTGCTTATTCAAATAAATGGGATGTCTATGCAATACAGGACATGTCCTTCAGAGCAAGCAATAGCAACAGCCAACAGTAGACAATTCCTTTCTCAGCCAATAGCTGGGTGATCCCGTGAGCTTTAGGTTTTCTACTCTCTAGTAAACATCAAAGGTGTGATTCTCTGTCTTTCAGCCTAACAACTCTGCCTGCCCTTAGCCTGTTCTCATATTGCCTTCTGCCACCTAACCTGACTTCAGATTTATCTATTCAATAGGCTAGTATGGTGCCTGCCCTGACTTCAGCCTGACTATATTGCGTGACCTCTTGGTGCTTAGCACCAGTGTCTTTGATCCCCGTAGTTTAGCTGTCAACTACACTAGGACTACTCCAGCACATAGTGGCCTGGTTGGTTCCCTACAGTGAATTCCAAAACCCTGTTATGGGGTTAAAGGGAGAATACCAGCACTCTTAGGAATATACCAAGGTCCACACCCACTACCCATAAATCTGCCTGATAATCGTATATCTTTCACCTTGATGAAAGATGCCAATTAGATGATAAACAAGAGTTTAGTCTGCTGATAAGCTGATTATGTGGGCGAATTATGGGGAATGAGCATTGCTATGAGCGCTTATTGCTAATAATTGGCCCGAATATTGTTCAATCTAATATGGCCTTAAGTATTCTATTGAAAGTGGTCTTTTAAAAGTAAGTTAAAGAGTCAGTATTGAAAGATGTGGCAATCCGAATGTGTAAGGAACAGCAGGCAGGCTTCAGAAGTATAGTACTGTAAGTGGGACACATTTACGAACAGACAAAGCATCATCTCTGACCTAGCATTGTTCTTGGCCTTCGGCCTACTTTAAAATAATTCTTACTTTAAAAAAAAAGTTTGATCAAAATAACTAAAGACATGAAAAAAGAAATATTGGTTAATATTAAACAACTTTCCTACATCTCAGGAAAGAAGGCTTCTACAACAACATAGACTATGTTGGTACATAGAAGAGCAATGAGACTATGGAGCTCTGTCAGTGAAAGGTTTGATGTCAATAAAAACATGAAGTGGGAAGACTTATCAAAACTTGTAAGAGAACAGAGGAGGACGCGTTCAAGGTAACCAGCTTGGTGGCTGCATTCAATCCAATGGACTATCTAAAAATGTTATCTATGCTCTATGCAGTGGTGTACATAGAGAAGTAAGGGCCCCATAGCAAGGATTAAACCAGGCCCCCCACATAGGACAGAAGGGTTTCCGCCTAAACCCTTTTCAGTGACCCTTGGGCCATTTTTCCACTGCCTCCTTTGCTAAAAGTTGTTACTTTAGAGGGTAGAGTCCTGACCAAGTTTTCACCTCCAGGAGAAGAGGAGATAATCCCAACTAAGACTGGGCCCCCTCTTGCCCTGGGCCCCATAGCAGTAGCATGGACTGCCGCAATGGTAGTGACGCCCCTGGCTCTACGATTGGTTTATAGTTTAGTCAATATCTGCTTAATCTTCTGCTTAATATGAGATGTTTGCTTCTTTTACATCACCCTATTAGTCATTCTAAAAGAAAGTCAACATTTTTGTATGACGAATTATCTGAACTTTCAAAGCAACACAACATCGGAAGTGACTCATTAGGTTGTGTGTATAAGGTGGCGATCAGTTCGAGGGATGTCTCACCAGCTAAGTTTTCCCATTTCCATGGTGCTGTGTGGGGGTTATTAACCTACACAAAGGCTTTAAAGAATAAAGAAGACTCTGCAAAGGCAATTTGCATTTGGCAGATCAACAAATGTGGTGTATTTACTTGGATACAATAAATGTCCTATTAGAGGCCTCTGAAGCTGGGGTATTTCATACGGCAAACACAGGATGAATAAAGAATAGCCATAGACAAAGAAGAAAAGACTGCCTTTCTACTTTTGTAACATCATACGTGATTAGTGCCCTTGCACTAGTTCAAAAAGAAGTGCTTTGATTTTATGTTTAAATATAAAAGTATGGCCCTCACTGCAAAGTCTTCCCATCTTTGGGACCAGTTAAAACCAATAGTGACACATATTTTTTCCTTCTAATCTGTTTTTATTTTTTGATTATAATTTTTTATTATTTTTCCTGAACATGAATATGGGTGCGGACATCTTGCCTGAGCTGCTGTGAACACAAATTAGAGAATTGCTTTACAGCAGCCACCATAGATTAAAGACATAATTGAGAGATGGGGACCTCATTGACTTCTATGGGAGAGTTTTCTAGGCATGCTCTGCGACCTGTGCATAGGTCAAGATGGAGTAGATAAGCTGCGACATCACCTATTGTGAATGATCCTTTGTTATCTCTATTTAGGTGATATCTGTCTGTCTAATGATGGGATAACTGATGAAACTGATTTGTACAGATCAAGAAGAGGCATTTATTATTAGTCTGAGTGGCCAGTGCAAACACTGCAGGATTTTAGGATTTTTTTAAACTATAGATAGTGAATTGGACAATTAAAATTACCCTGAAAAAGTATGTTTAACAAAAAAACTTGGGGGGAGGAGGCATTGTGAAAATGAGTGAAAATGTTGCATTTCATGTTGCACACAGTTGCGCCAAACTGTGGGACATTTTGTCCGTAGCGCCACCCTCCAATACTTTCAGAACTAGCGTGAGAATTTCCATGTAGAACACTTTTTGAACACCTTTATCATTTCCAACCTTTTAAAAAGTGGCGCAAAAGTTGCATCTCCACATCAGGCAACCCCCAGACGTACTTTCCATGAAATAGGCGCAACTACATTGCACTTGCGCCAAATTCATTATTACTGTTCACACTGAATCTGTCAAATCTGCAGCCCTTCTCTCTGAACTCCTAACAGCTCATAAGCACTCATTATATCTAATTTTTTAGTTTGATAAGAATGTAGCTTAAATGGAATGTGTCATCAGAAAATTACCCATTGCTTAAATCATTTTTAAGAAATTTCTAGTGATTTTTCTTTACATTTTTTAGCCCAAAATGAGTAGGATGTAATAATAATTTTAAAAATTCCCCCAAGGTTCCCCATACCCTTTAAATCTGTGAACTAGAGTACTTTTTGCTACACTATGTAAAGGCAGCAATAATCTCTGTTAGCTTAATGAGTTCCTAATTTAACACGAATGTGCCCGATCTGCTATAAATGTCTCCCATACACAACAGGTCTACTTGGGGTGATGGGATCATGCAAGATGATTAGATTTTATAATTGCAATGTAGAACGTTCAGCTCAGCTTTGGACTCTTGCACATGATGTTCCCATGTGAGCCAGCATGAAATCGCTTAGTTGGGCTCTACGGATTCCCTGTCTTGCTGCTCGCAAGAGAAAAAAAAAAATGTGTTCAGCCTATAAAACATATAAAGCATCATACTGCATAGAGCAACATAGTGTAAAATTCCCTTTGCATGTTTAGGCATCTCCCACGGTACATTAAATCCATTAATGATGAGGTTTGCCTTTGCTTCCTGCACTTCAAAGGCTCTTTTGAAAATAATTAATATAGAAAAATATGCAAGTGGATTTCCCTCCATTAACAGAGTAGAAATCTCAGAATGGTCCTATTGAACCCAAGACAGGAACACAGCCAAGGAACGATACGTGAGGCACTGATAATTCCAGCAGAGAGAATGACGAAGGCTTTGGCAACTGGGAGGAAAAAATGTAATTGCAATAGATACATTAAGGCAGCAGGCAGTAAACGAGCAGGAGATAATGGGAATTCTAACAGCACCAAAAAAAAACGACAGCTGAGAGGTGCAAATGTGCATTAGTCCAATGGAATTTACATTTGTCACTGCTTTGCTTGGACAGCACTGCTCGTGGCAATGCAATTACAATTTAAAGAGAATTTTTGAGAGTATCTGATTAATGGGGTTCCGACAGTCGGGACCCTCACCGATCAGCCGTTTGAAAAGGCACAGGCACTCACAGTAGGGCCGTGGCCTTCTCGCAGATTTCCCTCGGCCATGTGACGTCAGTCATCGGTCACATGGACTAGGCGCAGCTCAGCCCCATAGAAGTGAATAGGGCTGAGCTGTGATACCAGGCACAATGGATGGCGCTGTGCCTGGTGAGCATGGAGAAGGCCGTGGCACTACTGTGAGCACTGGTGCATTCTTAAATAGCTGATCGGCAGGGTTCCCGGGTACCCAGTGGAGAGGTCATCTGTCATTATTATTTTTTTTTAAAGTGGGATTCCCAGCACAGTTAAGACTGGATGTAAAAAAAGGAATATGGAGAATTTATCTTCAAAGGGAGTGTACATTCTCAAATGAGATGGCAATGTTAAGCCTTTACCCTTCTACACATGGAACCCTTTTGGTATTCAGTTGATGTATTGAAAGGGTTAATGAACCAGTTAAAGACCAGCCCCCTCCCCACCTTCCTGACCAGGCCTATTTTCCGATTTTTTTACTACATGTATCTTAGAAAGCCAAAACTTTATTATAGGATTTATTTTTATGTCATTTTATTTTTGTATTGTTTTCTTTTTATTTTAATACCCAGGAAAATGGAGAAAAAGGAAAAAGTGTTTTGTTTTTCACATTTCACACGTGGGACTAATATATATACAGTTGTGTTCAAAATTATTCAACCCCCAATGCTGTAAAGGGTTTTAGGGAATTTAGTGTACATTTGTAATTGTGTTCAGAATGAAATCTTAAAAGGACTTAAGGAACTAAATGCAACTAAAGAGACATCAATTGTTTTTGTAATACAGTATTAAATGGTTTTTTTTGTGATTTCTTCATTGACACAATTATTCAACCCCTTAAAGACTACCACTACCACTCTTAAGAACAGAGGTTCATTCAAGTGTTTTCGATCAGGTATTGAAAACACCTGTGGATGTCAAGGAGCAGCAATCAAGCATAATAAGCACCAATTAGGCAGATTTAAAAGGACTGTGATACTCAGCTCCTTCTAGACATTTACTGGTGTGTTTACAAACATGGTGAAGTCAAGAGAATGGTCCAGGAAGACAAGAGAAGAGGTGATTTCTCTTCACAGGAAGGGCAATGGCTATAAGAAGATTGCAAAGATGTAAAACATACCAAGAGACACCATAGGAAGCATCATTCGCAAATTCAAGGCAAAGGGCACTGTTGAAACGCTACCTGGTCGTGGCAGAAAGAAGATGCTGACTTTGACTGCTGTGCGCTACCTGAAGCGCAAAATGGAGAAAAGTCCCCGTGTGACTGCTGAGGAACTGAAAAAAGATTTGTCAGATGTGGGTACTGAAGTTTCAGCTCAGACAATAAGGTGCACACTGCATAATTAAGGCCTCCATGCCAGAACTCCCAGGTGCACCCTCTTGCTGTCTCCAAAGAATAAGAAGAGTCGACTGCAGTATGCCAAAAGTCATGTAGACAAACCACAAAAGTTTTGGGATAGTGTTCTGTGGACTGATGAAACAAAATTAGAACTGTTTGGGCCCATGGATCAACGCTATGTTTGGAGGAGGAAGAACAAGGCCTATGAAGAAAAGAACACCTTGCCTACTGTGAAGCATGGTGGGGGGTCAATCATGCTTTGGGGCTGTTTTGCTTCTACAGGTACAGGGAAGCTTCAGCGTGTGCAAGGTACCATGAATTTTCTTCAGTACCAGGAGATATTGGATGAAAATGTGATGCAGTCCGTCACAAACCTGAGGCTTGGGAGACGTTGGACCTTTCAACAGGACAATGATCCCAAGCATACCTCCAAGTCCACTAGAGCATGGTTGCAGATTAAAGGCTGGAACATTTTGAAGTGGCCATCGCAGTCACCAGACTTAAATCCGATTGAGAACCTCTGGTGGGACTGAAAGAAAGCAGTTGCAGCGCGCAAGCCTAAGAATGTGACTGAACTGGAGGCTTTTGCCCATGAAGAATGGGCGAAGATACCCGTAGATCGCTATAAGACACTTGTGTCAAGCTATGCTTCACGTTTAAAAGCTGTTATAACTGGAAAAGGATGTTGTACTAAGTACTAAGATTGAATGTCACTTGGGGGTTGAATAAAACTGCTAATGATGTGAGCACAGAAAAGACATTTGTGGTTATTTCATTATAAATGTTATGTTATATTTGTCTGACTTACAAGTGCCTCTTTGATTTAATTGTAAACAAGATGACTGAAATGATCAAAATCAATGTCAAACTGGCCAAAACACTCAATTTCAGTGGGGGTTGAATAATTTTGAACACAACTGTATATATTAAATGATGTCCTTTTTTACATTGATATATGTGATGGGTTATGGTCGCCGTGAGTGGAGCTGTGGCATTTTTTTATTATTGTTTTATTTTGTTGTTTTGTATTTGTTTTCTTTTAAACTTTGGGGGACATTTAACACTACCTTTTTTATTTTTTATTTTTTTATTGCTTATTTCTCCAGGAACAGGCGCTGACATTTAAGCCACTGCTTGTTGAGTGCTGTGCATGCAGCGTTTAGGAAGGCAAAGACGGTAAAAAAAACTCTCTCCTTCTTTATGGGGGTCCTGCTGACAGAGGGCTCGCTGCTCCCATAGCTGCATGATCAGCGTGCACCTGCAATATCTGCAAGGAAACTGAGAAACGTTCGTGCAGAGATCAGAGCCAACAGCCTGGATGTCTATAGTCAATGGGCGGCCGGCAAGCAGTTAAACTGATGAACTCCTCTAGACAAATATCTATGCTGGCTTTCAGTGAAATGTATCTTGTGAATTTGTCTGCATCTTACCCAAATCTTCCATGGCACCTGTTCTATTTGTATCAGGACAATTACAGGAGACCTTGGATGCCATACAGCAGTTCACATTTGCATCAGGTACAGGCAGATTTAGAGGGTCTTCAGTTTAGACAATTCATTTTCCTTACAGGAGCCCCAAAAATAACATGATGGATAACATGGGGTCCTGATGGGTCCTGAGATCGCAGCAATAAGTGGAGAAACCCTGCAGAAGTGCTTAATTTCACTGCAGCGCCACCACAGGGGAAATCAAGGATTCCTCGATTGTCTAAAAAAAAAAAAATCAATGTGCTGTCCAAGTAATGCATGGACTTGTCAAGTCCTCCAGTGTAACTGGGGCTCTGCATTGTGGTATTCCTCCTGAACCTGACCGTGTGGTTGTCCCCTTACAGTGTGCTGGGGCTCACCGACAAATCTAGTAACAACCAGTTGTCAACTTAGACTGGGACTACATGGGGATCTTGGTCACGACACCCATCTCCTCACCAAGGATCACTGTGTTGCACTGCAGCCACTGACCTGAATTCATAGAATCCCAAAAAATCGAGCAGCGTTGGATTCTTTTATTTTGGTATTCCGATGTAACAGGCGTGGCAACTTGCGAGTAACTCTGCAACCCCTTTTCAATTCAATGGCTGCAATGCTACACTGTGATCCTTGGTCATGTGACTGGTGTCATGGCCAACATCGTTGTGTGGCCAAAGCCTAATTCTGACATTTTTAGTGGGAAAAACGGAACAACACAATGTAGAGTTCTAAGAAAAGATTCTTCAGGACGGTGGTGTGCAATTATTTACTAAAACAGACATGTCAGGAGCGGTGACAGGTCCTCTCAAATGCATTTAGACTAACATTCTTTTCAGAACAGACCAAAACGCCATTGCACTGAGCATTAAATTACAAAATAATATTTGAATTGTTGGCTGGATATTGACTTTCACATTTAAATCTCATTTCTTTTATAAAACTTTTATCCCAGGCCTGAACAATTGCTCTCATAGATAAATGGATTCCATTAGCTGAATTTGCCAGATGCATCATCTTGTCCAATTATACTATTAAATCCACATTTCAAGATAGTTAATTAGTTTCTTGTGTTTTGTCATATTATCGAACCAGCTGAGGAATGCATTCGTTCTGCTCGCAAATAATTGTTGGTTATTCTTTTTGGTGCAAAATAATTAGTATTTGGCAGTGCCTGAGGAATCTATTAATCTCCTGTTGACACTGAGTTTGTGCTCGTGTTGTATGAGCGACCATGCTAATCAGAAGTCTAATCTGTGAGCACACATTTAATCAAATTATTTAATGGGCAAACTGAACTGATGTAGAGGCCGATGGAGCGGGCGATTGTCGGGAAGGAATCGTTCCTTCATGACAACTGTCTGCTCGGCAGTGGAGATGAAGAGCTACGTTTACATACAGTGATCCCCTCCACTCTATGGGGCTGAGCAATCTCTATTCCATCGCTGATCCCCATACAGAGTCTTTATTTCTAGGTAGCTGAGTGCTGTTTAGACACGTTCTGCTGCCCACAAATGATCATTGCGGTGTCCTCATGAAAAATTGTTTAATCCGATGAATGAGCATTTTGCCTGTTTATCTGGTGATCGGGCGCGTTTTTACATGGGCACAAGCGTTCGTACGAATATTCGTCAACAATTGGGCAGTGTAAAAAGTCTTTAAAGGGGTATTCCCATCACGGACAATGGGGGTATATTGCCAGGATATCCCCCCATTGTCTGATAGGTGCGGGTCTCACCTCTGGGACCTGCAACTACACTGAGAAGGGAAGGTGGTGGAGGGCGCATTGTGCAGCTGCCCTCCATTCATTTCTATGGGGCCGCCAAAAATAGCTGAGCGCTGGCTCGGCTATTTCCATCTGCCCCATAGAAATGAATGGGAGTGGTGGGCGTGCAACTCCGGTGTGCTCCCATTCACTTGTATGGGGAAAGCGCTTGGCGGTGGCCAGAACTCGGGAAACCTGAGGTCCTCCGGCCACCGCTCTCCCTGCTACATTCTCGGCGTAGGTGTGGGTCCCAGAGTTGAGACTCGGACTATCAAGCATTGTGGGCATATCCTAGCTATATGCCCCCATTGTCAGTGATAGGAATAACCAGTTTTGTTATACTACCTCGTAGTTACCAGTATTCACATTATAAGCTGTTTTATGTCTACTCATAATCTTTGTATGGAAAGTTGCAGTGGTTCAGGAGGGGAGCAGCAGGGCTCTGCTTTCAAAATAAAATAATTTCTCCATGAATGTATTGCATTTTGTACAGTATTACTATTGTATTTTGAATGTTTTTAAGCACTTTCTGGAGTAGTAATAGCTACTGTAACTTTATCTGGTAAGAACCATGTAGAATCTTAGCCTTTTTGGCTCTCTACAGAGTCACCTCTAATTCTATCAGGTCAACCCCGGATATACAGTATTTCTTAGGGTATGTCAATATCATAGAGAAGGGTCCCTTGCTTAGCAAGACCTCAGATCATTGCCATGGTGAAAAAACTGAATTAATAGCACTTTCAGAAGAGTGGACTGTAGTATATAATACCTAATTTGTAAAACGCCTGATCCATTTGAGGTAGCAACCAAACAATGGCAAGCTTAAGGTTGTGGCTTCATCACCTGTTATGAAACGGGTTCCTGTGGTCATACTGGGAACCAAAATCAAGGAAACAGAATTAAAGCTGAAAATTGTTGTATCCAGCATCACAAAATGCTAATTCTTGTGGAAAATGCTGAACCTGACAAATTGATGCCAGTATCTTGACTGCTGAACTGCAACCACACAGAGGTAGAACAGGGCTGCTTCCCCAACCCCCTGCCTGACCAAGATATTAACATTTAACTCAACTGTCTCAACAGGTGTATTTGGGCATTGTTTGGCTGGGTTGTTATGGCACCATGTGGTCCTTATTTTTGTGGACTGTATGAAACCACAATCTGGGCATTGTGTGACAGAATTATTGAGGATTGTATTAGGTGTTTGCCATGTTTGCCATTTGCACTATATGATGGCATTATGTGGGCATTCCGTGATGAGTTGTGGTGAAGAGCACTGCTCATTAGCAAAAAAAGTAAGAGATTTAAAGTTCATATAAGATGGACATAACTTTCCCTTTAAAAGAGATTTGAAGTTGATATGAGATGAACATAACTTTCCCTTTTCAACATAAAAATGCAGAATTTGTTTTACTGACTCATATATTGTTACATAACACAGTAAATTATTTATCTCCATATTGCCCTAGATAGCTAACAGCACCTTCTCTGGAAATATATCATCATTGTCTAGTTCCAAATACACAGTAGGCTTAGACGAACAATAGATACAAGTGCGATGATGTTACATTGGTAACAGTGGATGTAATGTCCATGTACAAGTCATTTAAAATGTATCGTTTGTTTCACTTAAAACACAATAATAGAATAGTAATAGAAGAAAACAGCCAAGAGATCCATCTAGATAGAACTGTTATACTTCCAACCAAGAAGTTACTCCATCAAAAATATGGCACAACTTTTTAACCATACCTATCGTCACAATAGTCACAGGGAAAAACCAGCTTCTGTAAAAAACTGACAATTTATTTGTAGTGAGAAGGTTAAAAACCCAGTGTACAAGGACAGACGGCATCTATGCCTTACAGATGAACAAATCAAGATCCGTACTTGATTTGTTGATCTAAAACTGTGCTCATACCTGTAGTCAAGCATGAAACACAGCTATGAATTTATTTAATTATCTTTATTCTTTTTAAGTCCCTGAGGTTCAGGGGCGTAGCTATAGGGGGAGCAGGGGAAGCAGCTGCTTTGGGGCCCTGACCCAGAAGGGGCCCATCCAGAAGGAGGAGGACTAAAAGATTTGGTCAGGGCCCCCTCAACAGTATTAAACAAGGAAATTATATACAGTGTCAGTAGAGACAGTGTAAGAAACGGATGGAACAGCTGCTGGGCCTGGTCTGAGAGAGCGATCTTTACTAGTCACAGGAATGGGGGTGGCATGAAAGGAAGGGGTCGCAAAAAAATTACTGGGGGAGGGGGGCCCCATTCAAAAATTTGCTGTGGGGCCCAGTCATTTCTAGCTGCGCCACTGCTGAGGTTCAACTTCCAGACAGTCATAATAACAGGTCAAGTGTCTATTGGTGGACCTCTGGACATTGGGACCCATATAACTTCTGCTCTATAGGCAATATACTCTACTGATAAAGGGCATCTGTCAGCAGTTTTGTACCTATAACACTGGCTGACCTGTTACATGTGCGCTTGGTAGCTGAAGGCATCTGTGATGGTTCCATGTTCATATGTGCCTGCATTGCTGAGAAAAATTATGTTTTAATATATGCAAATGAGCCTCTAGGAGCAACGGGGGCGTTGTTGTTACACCTAGACGCTATGCTCTCACTGCAACTACCACGCCCTCTCCACTGTAATTGACAGGACCAGGCAGTGTAAGCATCATCACTCCTGGCTCTGACTTCTACTAAAGTCAATCAAATGGTGCCACCATTTCACAGAAGACATAGAAGAAGGCAATTACTAACAAAAGGGATCATTTTGGGACCTTTTTCAATAAATAAAAAAATCTTACAGCATAGTGTGTTATGAAATAGGATTAGTGTTGAGCGAATCTAAGTATCCGAAGTGGAATTCAGTCTGAATTTCAGGAAAAAAAGTATTTTTCTGCAAAGCTGAATTTCCTCGCGCTTTATGGTAATGAGTCAATTTTCCCTGAAATGACGGTGAAAAAAATCATACTCGCCTCATCCATTTGTGTGCAAAGAGGCCGCGGCGGCCATCTTTATTGAAGATACTGCGCAAAATCTCACAAGTAGTGGCGTATAATGTCACCACGCCAGCCAGTGTGATTACATCATCACATTACTGTGCGAGATTTTGAGCTGTGCCTTCAAAATGACCGCGGCACCCTCTATGTGATGAAATGGATAAGGTGATTATTTTTTTTTTTTACTGCATTAACCCCTGAAAGCCCTTAATGTTAATCTCAGATGCCGCGATCAGCGATGAACATAGCATCTGAGGGGTTCAATGAAGGGGCCGGCGCCGTTCCCCGTCATTGTGCCTGCTACACACAAAAAAAAGTGCTTTGTGACAAAGTAATTAATCACAAAGCGAATTTCTTTGTGAAATTCGGCAAAGCAGCAAAAACTAATATTTAATAACTTTGCTCATCTCTAGTATTATGCTTTTACCTATAGTCATATATGTCACTGTCACTTTGTCATTAGTAAGGGCTCATGCCCACGACCGTGCCGTTTTTTGCAGTCCGTGGATGCGGATGCCGCCCGTGTGCCTTCCGCAATTTGCGGAACGGAACAGGAGGCCCATTATAGAAATGCCTATTCTTGTCCAAAAAACGGACAAGAGTAAGACATGACTCATCATTTTTGCGGGGCCACGGAATGGAGCAATGGATGCGGACAGCACACAGAGTGCTGTCCGCATCTTTTGCAGACCCATTGAAATGAACGGTTCCGTATATATGGACCGTATACGGAATCAAAATATGGACCGTATACGGAACGCCAAAAAATGTTTGTGTGCATGAGCCCTAAAGCTGTCTTGGTGGTAAGGAGCTTGCAATGGGTTGGATCCAGTCCTAGGAGACCTGAGGCACGTTAAATTTGGACCAAATTGAATCTGAGAGCCGAATCAATATAATCGGAGCCGAAACAAATTTTAGTAAATTCGCTTATTTGTAGATCTAGGCAACAGCAGGTAACAGCTTCATAAAACAAGAAAAAGAAACGTCTCCGGATTCAATGCTTTTCGCTGCAGTAGGAATAAACAACTTACAAGATGTAGTCATATTCATTACATGCTGCATGAGTCATTGTGTTACTCATCTGACCTACTATACTGTAACAATCGTTTTAGTTTTTTTTCTCACTTCATTGTAAAGGGTTTCTGTCACTAGAATTTTCAGTATTAAACTGGCTGACATTAGTGATGTGCTAATGTCAGCTGCACCTAACTCTGCTATTCTAATGATTATTATCCATGTCCCCGTTACTGTAGAATTCTTACTTTTATAATATGTAAATGAGCCTCTAGGGCCAGGCATCGTTCGCATCCTTCTGCCTGCCCTGGGGAAATCTTGCGCCGTTCAGTATTCTGCGCAGGCACGCTGAGAGAAGGACGCTCGCGGGCTGCCAGCTTCCTCTCCACGCCTGCGCAGAATACTGAATGGAGCGAGATTTCCCCAGGGCACAGGGCAGGCAGAAGGATGCGAACGATGCCTGGCCCTGTCAATCAACACTTAGAAGGCGCGACTTGAGGTGGGAGACGGGAGCCTCTAGGTGCAGGAGCAACGCCCCCCCCCCCCCCCCCCCTGCTCCTAGAGGCTCATTTACATATTATAAAAGTAAGAATTCTACAGTAACGGGGACACGGATAATCATTAGAATAGCAAAGTTAGGTCATCACTAATGTTAGCCAATTTAATACTGAAAATTCTAGTGACAGAAACCCTTTAATGACTATGGAGTTTACAAGTATAAGTAACGTAGCTTAAAGGGGATGTCTCACTTCAGCAAATGGCATTTATCCTGTAGGCAAAGTTAATACGAGGCACTTGTGTCCAAGCATTGCCTCCGCTGCTGGATTGCAGGGTGGTCCTTATCCCCGGAGATGAGCAGTGTGGAATGTGATGGAACAATGAATCCAGCCAGCAAAGGAAGCAATGGAGAATCACAAGACATTAGTAAGAGCCTTGTATTAACTTTGTCTACATCTGTAATGGCTAACCTCCGGCACTCCAGTTGTCGTAAAACTACAACTCCCAAGATGTACACTTGCTTGACTGTTCTCAGAACTCCATAGAAATGTATGAAGCATGCTGGGAGTCGTAGTTTCACCACAGCTGGAGTGCCGGAGGTTAGCCATCACTGGTCTACCTAATAAATGCCATTTGCTGAAGCGAAACAACCACTTTAAATGGGTTGTAAAAAATGTTAACATTGTCTGTCCTTTATGTACTTTCTTTATAGTGCATTTGGGTACTGTATGGTGCATTTGCGCATGCGCGTACGCAAAAATTATATTGCCGATATTTCGCATTGAAAAAAATTATGAACGGAGATCGCAAATTCGAATAACACATCTGGTATGTCACTGTCCATGTTGTGGGACTATTTGTGCCTTTCTAGTAATTATTTCTTGGTTGCAAATATGAGCTGAAGGTTTATCAGGTTTGCCTGCCATTAAAATGAGTGGGACCCGCCGCGAACTTGCGGTTCGCGAACATTTGATCGCGTTCGCACCACGCACAGCCATTACAGAATGTATGTGCCTTCAAAAAGCAAATGGACGTGGATAGACGTTGATGGAGTATTCCAAGGATAGGCCATCAATATAAAAATCCCAGAGAACCCCTTTAAGCCAGATCTTATTCTTAGGTAAATAAAACGTTTCCATTCTTAGAGGCTATAATATACAGTATACAGTATATGGGGGGCATGGAACAACATACAGATGGGGGCAGCATGTAGTGTGCTGTCTGCATGGTTTACAGCACCATTAAAATGAATGGGTCCGCATCCAAACCACAAAAAAATGTGTATCAGATGCGGACCAAATCTACGGTCATGTGCATTAACCCTATATAGTACATTGGGCTGTTTTATCCAT
Source organism: Bufo bufo (assembly GCF_905171765.1). Lineage (NCBI taxonomy): Eukaryota > Metazoa > Chordata > Amphibia > Anura > Bufonidae > Bufo > Bufo bufo. Next base: position 155,963,666 of record NC_053396.1, on the reverse strand, counting down.
TGATATAAACCCTCTTCTTCTGTAACTGAAAGTTATGTAGGATGTAAATTACTGGATAAATCGGGATTTTTTTTTATATTTTACTTAAGATTTTAACTGTAAATCCAGGTCATTTTATTATTTCCCCATCTGTCTGACTAGACACCATGCAGCGGGGAGAGATGAGAGAGGGATGAAAATCATTTAGTGTATTTAATTAAAACGAGATAAAAAAAGTCATTAGAAATTAAATTTGAATCATTTTTTCTAGTAATTACAGCTGAATATTCATTGTCAAGCTTCCCTTCTAGTTCAGCCTGCTTTTTTTAAAGGGTTAAATATCTACTTCTTCTGAACAATCCTTCTAAACCAGGACTCATTTCATATTGCTGGGATCTGTGGGCATTTCCACTGTGGATTTAGCCAAGGATTTCAAACTTTTCACTGATACTTTAGAAAATATGATTTAATGATTCAACGATTCTTAGCTATAATTCTCCATTTAAAGGGGTTTTCTTACCTTGAATATTGGTACGACATGCCACCAATGTCATATAAGTGCAGGTCTCACCTCTGGGACCCCCAACTGTCTCTAGAACGAAGCGTCCAAAGAGAACAAGAGCACATAGCGCATATACAGCCACCTTACATTCATTTCTCTTCATTTCTATGGGAGTGCTGAAAATAGAAGTGAATGGAGCAGTGGCCGTGCTTGTACGGTGCACTCTCTACTCTGTTTGGCGCATCTGGCTTCCAGGGGATTAAAGTTCGTTTTTCAAGATTTTGGTGCATCTGGTCGGAGGAAGAAAAGGATCTTTAGGAACATACTGCTGGCTACTTTAAGGTAATGCTGGTGGTTTGGGAGGCGTTTTTTAGGTGACAGGTTCCCTTTAACTTACTTTGTACCAACTATTGCTATCTTTGAGACTTTTACACCAGAATTGTGCCAACATTTTGGTGCAAAACGGTGCATCTTAGGCCCTGGCCCTCTCCCATGAAGCTCTGCCCGATTTCTATTGAGTCCCATATCCGCATCTGCCAAGCTTGAAAATTACCCACATAGTTTCTGGGTTCATTCTTATTTGGATCAGAGACTGTGGCAGTTTATAGATCCATTACATTATAATTTAAGCAAGCAATTCTCCTGTTTATTGCTTGTATTTTCCTTATGCCTTTTGATTTTATTACCAAATGGAAAAATGAAGAGTTAAAAGCCATGTGGATCTGATATCCATGGGGATCATTAAGGATTTCAATGGCATCATAAATTTTTCCCCAATAATTATGAACACACAATGAGAATCTGCAGTCCATAATATATTATTTCTATTCATGGTTTAGTTTAGTTATTATTAGAGTCACTCCCTTTTCATATGGATATTGCATAATAAAGTGCTTCCAGACTAGAACATTTCATTAAAGGGAGTCTGTCACCTCTAAAATCAGTTTTAAAGTAAGCATACAACCATGTAGGCTAGGTGTCCCGAAGCACAACCATACCTTTCTTGTAAAAATCTGGTTCCCTAATGCTCTTTTTTTCTCTCCAAATAAGGTTTTTGGCGCACCATAGCGCGTGCAGGGGATTAAAGTTTGTTTTTCAAGATTTTGGTGCATCTGGCCGGAGGAAGAAAAGGATCTTTAGGAACATACTGCTGGCTACTTTAAGGTAATGCTGGTGGTTTGGGAGGCGTTTTTTAGGTGACAGGTTCCCTTTAAATATGTCTATCCCTGCACTAGAGTTATCATCCATCCTGAGCCACTCTGATAAATCTGGTGCCAGTCTAGACAGCCGGTCTAAGCTTATAGGAATATTAATTCAGGGTCTTTGGTTTTATGGCATGTCAGAGGTATAAGCAGGGAGTATTCCCCACATATGCCTCAAACTTGAAGAGACTTTCCATTTCAAGAAAAATATGAAGAACAAACATTGTTGCTAATTCACGGTATAATACTTCTGTTATCATACTGCAAAATTGCATAAAGATCACACTTTAAAGAGTGTAATTCATCTGATCAGACATACCTTATGTGGAACCTGCAAGTGCAGCGAGCCCATAAGGGGAGAGCTAGAGGAGGAGAATGGTAGCGGTAGTGAAGATAATGGGCTTGGTAGCTCTTATGTGGCAGTCCTCACCCTGGTGTTCATTGGGCTGTGGAGTGTTGGTAGGGCACATCTTTAACTTTTGGGTTCTCCTACCTAGTGGTGGTTGGGGTGCCTATGATTTTATGTAGATAAGTAGCGGCGTGCAAGGCATATGAGCAGGGGTAGATGGAGGGGAAACAGATGATGGTGGAGTCAATGATCAGAACTATTTGGTTACAATGAATAAGTCTATCTTTACTAAATAGATGATGGGAGTAGTAGTAGATATAGCATAAATAGGTACAGTTCTGACATATATTACAGACTAGGATGTTATCAACAGCTGTGTATAGGCAGTATCAATGATGGTAGTAGTCTTCCCTGAAACTCTCCCTAGATACACTTTGCAATCTTCCCAAGTAACCACAGGCTGGTAAATCTGTTCTAATTAACACTTTCTGCAATACCCAGTCTGTGGGGTAGAGATCTACAGATCACCAGTCCATCTCAGAAGTGTGGAGGGCGCATGAGGCAATTAACCCTTTCCACATGCAGTAAGGTCCAAAACCATAAACGTATGTTACCTTTACTGTCTTTGCCCAGCACACTGTTTTTAGTGGTTCTCAACCATCTATGAATGTCTGTTCTCTTAATCTCAGGGGTAGCCTCCCAAGTACCAATCTTTTTTGGCAACTTTCTGTCTCAGGGATGAAGGTTTTCTATGTTGGTCCCATGTTCTTTTGTGCCCGCATTGCTAATAAAAATGATGTTTTAATAAATTCAAATGAGCCTCTAGGAGCAACTGCTGCGTCCTCTCCACTTTGATTGAAAAGGCCATGTGTGATGATGTTTTTACCTCAAACAGTTAAAGAGAGAGCAGTCTCTTATAGCAACAGCATTGTCCCCGTTGCTCCTAGAGGCTCATTTGTATATATTAACCCATCATTTTTCTTAGCTTTGCGGGCACATATGAACATGGACCAACACAGATGTCTTCAGCTGCCAAGTGCACATGTAACAGGTCAGCCAGTTTAATAGGTACGAATCTGCTGATAGATATCCTTTAACATATAAACATACATTTATCCACTACACTAAGCATAGCAACATAAACCAACAAACATTACAGCAATCTTGTTCTTTTTTTGCATTTGGAATCATCTCAAAATGCATGCCCTAGGTAATGGGAAAGACCAAGTGGGCGGAAATTGGCAGAAATAATTTTCTCTCATTTTGTACAAAAGCTGCTCTGGCATCTCGTTTGTCTTTTGGGAATTGAAAAGAAAGAAGAAACATATATCCAAATTAGTAGCATTAGCTGCAGCCATATGGCATTAAATAAAATCTTTTGGAAAGGTATTCATTCTTCAGTTTTTACATACAAAGGGAAATATATGCAGATGGTTTACAACATTTTTTGTGTGTAAATCTTCCAAATACAGTATTTGGGTTTGTTGCTAAAATTGTCTGTGCATTGTGGGTATTCGCTCTGGTAGTTAGGATTAGCGGGTGCAGCACATAGGCAAAGTACAAGTTCTTGGTTCAAAACATCAGTGTTCATTCACACGCGAAAGCAAAAACAAAAATGCAAGTTGCTTGGTGATCGTTCGCACACATGAAAAGTTCATATACAAAACAGTCACCTTTTCTCCTGGGTGTAAATTCATACCCTGTTGGAAGTTCTGCTTTGTTAAGTCCACAGGCAGGCGTTAGGCGGCCTGTTCACCCTCACAGGGGTCTGAGCCCTCCAGCCCAGTGAGCTCCACTGTCAGACAGAGGTAATCCTCTCCACCTGGCAGTGCTGGCTGGTTTTTATGTCTGGCAAAATCCGCCCTGGAACATGAGGAGTAGTCACCCACCCAGCACTTTGACTACTCCCAGTAAGAGCTGTCCCGGATCAGCTATTACAGCCATACTAAGTATCAGGGTATCAAACAGCAACTGCTGCTGACACATAAAAACCGGCCCTTACTCCACCGAGGCCAAAAACCTTAGTGACACGTACCTATCATCCACGATGATTCCTTGTACCTTCTTACAGCATGCATGCCCAAATGAGGAAAATAACTGCTGACAAATTACCTTTATGCTCCAATTTACACAATTGCAAGATCTGGCTATTCCAGTAATCTATTCCTATGTAGTGTTGAGCACGAATATTCGAATAGCAAATTTTTATTGCGAATATCGGCACTTCGAGAATTCGCGAATATTTAGAATATAGCGCTATATATTCGTAAAATCGAATATTCATTTTTTTTGTTTTTTTTAACACAGTACACATCAGGTGATCATCCATCCCTTCTTCTAGCTTGTGGGCCAATGAGGAGGCTTTGTCACAGCTTAGGGACATCCCTAGCAACCAATAGAAAAGTTGCCTACCCCCTTACTCTTCTATCTTCATTCAGCAGGACCTGCGCTGACGTCACGGCGCTCACCAAGTGGTGAGGGCGATTACGTCATCAAAGATACTTTGGCAGGTCTTGAAAGAAGAAGAAGAAAGAAGAAGATGCCAGCTACGCGAACAACAGGGTGAGGTGAGTTAATTATTTTTTTTATATTTTAACCCCTAGGCCACATTTTAGTAAGCATTTAGTATTAGTATTAAGAATGCTATTATTTTCCCTAATAACCATGTTATAAGGGAAAATAATAAATCGCATTGCACACGCGCGATAAAAACTGAACATCGGAACGCAATCGCAATTGTACCTACTCGCGCGATTTTCTCTGATCGCAGACGCAACGCACCTGGACCTAATCCAGACACGCTTTTCTGCAAGGGGCCCTAAGGACACACTATGGCCCCTTTAACATGAACGAGTATTCCGCGCAGGTGCAATGCGTGATGCGAATGCATTGTGCCCGCACTGAATCCGGACCCATTCATTTCGATGGGTCTGTGTACATGAGCATTGGTTTTCACGCATCACTTGTACGTTGTGTGAAAATCACAGCATGTTCTATATTCTGCGATTTTCACGCAACGCTGGCCCCATAGATATTAATGGGGCTGAGTGAAAATCGCATCCACTTGCTTGCGGATGCGATGCATTTTTCACGGATGGTTGCTAAGAGATGTTGTTTGTATACTTTCCGTTTTTTATCATGCGCGAGCAAAACGCATTAAATCGCATTGTACCCGCGCGATAAAAACTGAACGCGATCGCAGGCAAAACTTAATAAACTCGCTTGCGAAATCGCGCATTTTTTCACTGAGCGCATCCGCAACGCACCTGGAACTATTACACTCACGCTCATCTGCAAGGGGCCTATGACTGTTAGGGAGACACTGTGGATCTGAGAGGAGCACTATTGTATTGGAGAACTGTGGTTGTTATGGGGGAATTGTGATTGTCACTGATAGGTCACTGTGGCTGTTATGCAAGATGCAGCTACTAACGGCATCCACAGAGAGAGGGGACAAATCCTGGTTCATTCCATTCTCTTTGCTACTGGGTGGCAAAATACTGTGCACAACTCCCTGATCTAGATGAACCACATGGTTGGCAAATAAAGAGTAAGATGTTAGCACAAGGATCATGAAAAGACCTTAGAGGAGGAAACAAAACTCTAGGTCCTTCTGTCTACGGTGGAGAAACTTGGCATCAGTTATAGATTCAACTGACTGTTATGGAGGTGCTTTTCAGAAACGGTGAAGTGTAAAGTGTATTGTACAGTTTATTCAAGAGTAGAGCTAAAAGGGAATCTGTCACCAGTTTTATGGTGTCCTAACTAAGGTCAATGTAAACAAGTGACAGGTCCCCTTAACAAAATCCTGGGTCACTGTCTATAACTGACCCAACGTTTTGCCAAAATCTTGTATTAAAGAGCTCCACTTCATACTAAGTCCTGAATATTCATGAGCTCCTGGCTTTCCCCACCTGCAGCTGATTTAGTTGGGTGGGGAGAGCCATGAGCTCATGAATATAGGGACTCATTGGCCTGTACTTGGAGCAGTTAGGGCAGCAGAAGACTGGTGACAGATTCCCTTTAAGGCTTATGAAAATGTAATGTAGCGCACTTAAATACATTCTCACTGAACTATACATTCTCAAATAAATGTAGACTGGAAACAATCTACTTTTTTTATATCACATTTCACTTGCACGTGACTATATGAAAAAAAATAATAATAATATGTCAAAATTTCCCGATCTGTACAGATCACTTTTCAGAAGGATTACAATGCCAGATAACACCTATATATTGATAACAGGGAATCCAACAGTCACAATAGGTGATGACCACAGAATAACTCCCTGCAAAATGATACCAGCAAATATCACAGAGTATGCCAAAAAAAAACTCTGCCATAGAAGTCAATGAGGTCAGCTCCAGTCCAGTTGACTATGACCTATGTAGGTAGCTGGTGTAAAGCAGGACGTTTCTAAACAAGAAGCAATGACATATTATTAGGCTTAGTGATGATGAAAACTGCATGATTTTAGAATTTCTTAGACAGGCAATAAAAAAATATATATCACCAAAAATTACAAAAAATATGTTCGGCATAAAAACTTAATTTAAGCAATAGGTGGTTTTCTGGTGACGCATTCCCTAAAATATGCCAGACTGTAGAGAAAAAGACTCCCTAAAATACGGAAAAAACATAATACTAAAAACTGAATTCATTTGTCAATCAATAATGGAGGGTAAATGTAAATCTATACACATAAATCTAACATATAGACAGCACAGTTATTCAATTTTTTTATGCAAAGATTAGAAATTGAAAATATAATATAGTTCCCAATATGATATAAATCTTCAAAAGGCCTCCCGAGACTCTACAGACACTAAGTAATCTTTATTAAGAATTTACACTGTGTAGAATAGCAATAAAATGCCAACATTTCCAAAAAGCGCACATTAGAAATGCTGTTTGAAATAAACCTGTCAGTATATTTGGCTTCGTTTAATATATTTAATAACGATATAGGAGAAGAAGAGATAAAAACGTGCTCCAGTACATGTCTAAGCTGATACCAGGAGATCGATTATCATAACTCATTACAGCAAAAATGGACGTCAAAAAAGGTTTATACAGTGAAGACAGCACATTTATATTACAAAACTGTATTCAGACGGAAAATTTTGATTCTATCAATTCCGCTCACGTTTTACCAGGAAACTAAATTGTATGTATTTTTAGAATGTCATTTTTAGCGTCTGGTCAAGCAGAGAAAGCAAACTTTCTGTAAGGTTCATCTACAGCCTGACTTCATTAAACTATACTGGGCCAAAAGTGTCCTCTTCCTACAATGCTTCAGGGGAGAGCTACTGAAAAGAGCACCAAAGGCATCATGTAAGAACATGTATCTTCTGCCAAGATCGTAGAGCTTCCCCAGCAATTCCAGCTGATTTCCAGGGGATAGAGAAGCTGGACCAAAATAGATCGGCAAATAATGGGGTGGCTTCAGGGTACAGCCATGTTCGTAAATGGAATTTCATGCAGAGAATCAGCAGCATTTGCTATAGCAGCAAAAAATCTCATCACCAATTGACCAGCGGTGTCAACAGGGGCGGATTGGCTATAGACCATACAGGGAAATTTCCTGGTGGGCCGTTGCCCAAGGGGGCCACCCAAGCCCTCTTCTTTGCCACTGGTCAGGTACATAATGAGCTCTCAGTGGTAATTGTGAGAATCAGGTACTGATGTACCTTGCCAGTGACCACACGTGCCCTCCTAAATTCAGCTGCTATGGTCCGCATCTCACCTCCTAAGCCCCCTACTCTATATTTTAATCAGAGGAGGAGGAGGACAGACAATGGCAGCCACTGATGGCCACCACAGAGGGACAAATTTTGGGGCAATATTGTGCTGCACTGTGGTTTATGGTTCTGCCTGGATGGTATTTTGCGTTATGGTATTCCTGACCCCACCTACTGTCAATTGTTGACCCGCCTACAACATTTTACATTTTTAACCAGGGCCACTTTAAGTTTCCAGTCCACCCCTGGGTGTCAAATTATGCTGCAGATTTCCACTGCAAATTCCAAATCTGCAACAAAAATCTGCCCCATTTATTGTTCTGAAAGAAAGTCACTAAAGTCAATAAACTTTCGAATGTTCGCCCTTGATCAGTACATTATTGTTTTTTTCTTAATGTGACTAAATTCTAAAGTCTCTACGGTGATTCATTTCTTAATATACCTTATATTCATAGCCACTGGAGCTTTGTTTTCTTTGTTTTTCTGATTAGCTTTTAAATCCCCGACATAGTCATACATTGGTTGCCAGTAGTCACCACTAGAGGGAGATTAGGAGCTTATGGCATACTGTAATAAACTGGATTTGAAGAGGGCCTGTCACCTCCCCCCCCTCCCCCTACACACACACACACACCTGAGTCCGTCAGTACTTTCTCCATAAAATAACATTGTCGATTTTTTATTTTCTTTTTTATTCTAACTGGAAATTTCTAAGTTTATTGGTAAGTGGATATTACCAGTTTGGGGTATATCTCTATATATGTATGCCCCCCTCCTTAGAAGGGGTAAATGGTAACCAATTGTCAATGTATTCATATGTTTTTAGGAATAATAACAGAGGCAAGACATAAGACAGCTTTAAGAAAGGATGTCCCAGCATTTTTACATTATATTATGACGCATATGATTATTTCCTAAAACAGACATGTCAGGAGAGCCAATGCTTTCACTTTAACAACAATTCGGTGTTCAGGAGGCTCTTAAGCTCCCACTAGTGGTGGTGGCAGGAATATAGAATCTTATCTTTTATAATAATATGTTAATGTAGGGCATTTGGGGCTCTTTATCAGAAAAGCAAAGCTCCAAGTGCTGTAAAGATACAGTATGTTAAAAAGCTAAACAGCAGTGAATTTTAGACCTAAGAGTCTGCTTGTGCCCATAGTCAGAGTTCACATTTCATTTCCTAGCTTGCACCTGCACAGAAGAAATGAAAACTGCAACGAAAAGCTAGTTTCTAAACGTAACAAGGGTAGACGATTCCACAAGAAGATTTGATACAGTAAGCCCATCGTCAAAAGGGTTTCCTTCCTAAATAATTAAAGCAGACTAGTCATTTCTCTTATGCCTGTGTTTCATAGAGGCGATCCCTGGGGCTTGACTCCAAAAAAAAAAAAAAAATCATGCTTTTGTGTTTGATGTTCATTCCATTAAAAGAACACTCCAGGCAAACCTACTCTGTGTAATGCCTAGTGCGGGTCCTGATGGGGCGGTGTATGACACAGGGATTCTCTCTCTGTTGTTACTTTAATCCCTGTGTAATGCAACCTCCCCTCCAATGTTTTTAATTTCTGGGCATTGGGCCACTGGGAAATTTCCCAGTAGCGTCTATTGGCCGGTCCTCCTCTGTGTCAGAGACTTTATGGAATTACCCTTTAGATGTAGAAATGCAAAGCTCGCAGACTGTTGGCATGAGTGAACTTCAACTCATACACAGTTTTATTAATTTCCTAGTCTATATCACCTTCATATGGACATGAGACCGCAAAGACTAGTTTCTTTAAATAAGCATTAAAGTGAAGCAGCCAAGTCAGGAAAAGATGGCAAATCACTAGGTCCTCCCACGTTTCTACCAGTACAGCCACTCCACTGTTCTCCTCCAGTCCTGTCGTGAAGATGTCATATACATTATTCAATTGGCCACTGAATCCAACCACTGGGTGCTGCTTGTATGTGCATTACATGACCAGCTTGTATGGTACATGACCACTGAGGCCAGTGATTGGCTTCAACGATCACATGAATGATGTATGAAATCTTCACTACAAGTCCACTCGGGTCCATCAGAACACTAGTTATTTAACGGATGGCTTATGGATATATTTTTTTTTTATAACATTTATACCAAGAGAGCCCCTCTAAAGATGACCTGTGCCCTCTCCTGACATGACTGTTTTAATAGCTTCATGCATTCCCCATGTAATAACAATTCTAGAACATCTATTCTTATGTCTCTATGTTATACCATTCCTTTATTAATTAAACTAGAAGTTATTAATTAACTAGAAGAATTAATTGCTAACAGTCTGCAGTAAGGGTACAGAGGGGTAGTAACAAATTGGGGGGTGTACTTGCTCAGTCTGAAAATGGAAGCACTGATTGGACAGAGTGAGTCTGTGCAGGTACACACCCCCAAGTGGTTACCACCCATCTGTACCCTTACTGCAAACTGCTAGCAATTCATTCACAACTTCTAGTTGAAATTATAAAGGAATGGCAAAGCATAGAGCCATAAGAACATATCCTTCATAATTGTTATTACATGGGGATGCATGAAGCTATTAAAGCAGGCATGTCAGGAGCGGTAAAAGGTCCTCTTTAAGCGATGCAACTACAGCATAGCCCCATTTATTTGACTTAGAAGTGTCCTGTGCAGGAGAACTACTGACCTCTATGCTGTTTCAGGATTGGTCAGGGTCTTGGAGGTAGGAACCCACAAATTAGAATGTTTAGGTATAACCTGCCAATATGTTAGATACTATAAGATGGGACTACCCCTTTGATTAAAAAAATATCTAGTAGGACAATAGTTAGAAGCCTATTGCCTAGACAATTAGGAACGAACAAACAATACAGTATTTCTTTATCCCATTGTAAGTTTCTTTTTATGAAAAGTAATTCTAATGCTTATTGGTTCTTTAAAGCTAAATATAGAAAAAAAAATTAAGGTACATGGTAAATACAGTGAAAAAACAATATTAGTATTAAAAAAAGTGCCGAACAGCTTAACTGAAAGGTTATCTCATATTATATGTTCTTGTTTAACTACTCTTTGATGTCCAATAGCTGTCTATATATAGTAACCCTTCAGTGTCACATCAGCACGATATTGAGGTTCATCAATCTATAGCAAAAGGACGTCACATTCTCCATGCTTGTCTGTGTTATAATTAGGTTATGCTGAGAGACAGAGAGAGGTCGTCATCCATATTAAATGCAGGAGCTTCTTGGAAGATGGACTTCTTCATTAAAGAACCATGAACATACCATGAATATAGGTACTCTAAGAGTTTTCCCCCATCACGTTATTTGTTTAATGGAAAATATGAGGAATAAATGTTATAAATGGCATTTGATTTTTTTTAAAAAAGGTCTAAAAATTCAAAACCCACAAAAATTGTCAAAAAAAAAGATTTAACATAATAAAAGTTGTGTAACACAGAAATTTCATTTTCACAGAAAATACTGTTCTCTCTGTATTTCTCATGGGGCAATGAAGAGCTGTGAATTCTATTCTGTCACTGAACTGCAGAAGGAGAAATCTGTGTCTTACAAGTAATTACCTTCCTATGCAGGAATTGAGAAAATCATTGACTGGGTGCACAAGATGAAATATCTTTGTGCAGAGCTGATGGTTGTCCTCTGGTCATGGCAAAGTCGTTATATTTTATAAACTCTACAATTTTGTATTTATTTTTTTACTATATAGCAGTAGCAGATGAGGCAGGAGAATAGCAATTTGGTTATATATATATATATATATATATATATATATATATATATAAAATAATCACAATGTAACCAAAAAGTAAGAAGAGATTAAACAACACAAAATTAAAGCTGTAAGTCACAGGTTAGAAGAGTGAAATGGGAGCCTGTAATAAGCTGTCACAGTACGTGGGGAAAGTCATAGGACACGTATTGATTGAGTCGGCTTCCTCCGAAATGTCGCTGGTTTGCAGGACAAAGACTACGGTGAAATCCCTCACCTAATGAGTGTCTATAAAGATTAATTTTGCAGGATCATTCTTGCTCCTTTTCACAAATCATTCCATGGTAAAACTAACGTCACCAATCTTTATACTCAAAGGGATATCTTACTAGTGTAATGGTCTATAAGGGGCCAGGCAATAACTACCAAAGAGTCAGAGCATAGACTGGATACATGAGGAACACTGTTGTTTTGATTTCATATAATATTCTTTGTTGTATTGAATTGAATCTAATCTAGATTACGCAATCCTATTGAGAGGAAGATTTTATTATGTAGATTATCCATCGTGTATAGTAGAAAATTAGTATTGGCGTCCCATTGGTGATTGGGACTGAAGTTTACATATGTTTAGCAAAGCTTCATATGTACTATTATTATATATATAATAATATATTTAGGATTGCGCAGTGATATAAAAATATATAAAAATTATTACCAGTTTTTCTTTCTAAAAGACACACTGTGTCTTATGGGGTGAAAAAAAATGAGCGCTTCCATTAATGAGGACCGGAAAGCGTTGAATGTGGCGCTCCCCGGGCTCTGTACTCACCGGTTACTGGTCTTCCTCAGCCGCTAGGTGTGCTGTGACTGGACACAGCATGAGGATGTTGGCACGCTGTGACCTCACGCTGTGTGGCGTCCATTCACAGCACAGTGAAGAGCATAGATATCAGAAGTAGCTTTGGCGCCTGAGCAGGAGAGGTAAGTTAATTTTTTTCTTTAATATTGCTCTGAGCATGGGGGTCTGATATGAGGTCTGCTTGGGGGGGTCATTCACATTGGGGCTCTGATCTGAGGTCTGCTTAGGGGTCATATTCACAATCGGGGTCTAATCTGAGGTCTGCTTAGGGGTCATTCACATTGGGGGTCTGAAAGGGGGGATCTTATTTATATTGGGGCTCTGATCTGAGGTCTGCTTAGGGGTCATATTCACATTGGGGGTCTAATCTGAGGTCTGAGCTGAGGCGTGATTAACATTGGGGGTCTGATTGGGGCTCTAAGCTGAGGTCTGATTAGCATTGGGGGTATGATTGGGGCTCTGAGTTGAGGTCTGATGAAAAATATATTTTTCTTATTTTCCTCTTCTGAAACCTAGGTGCGTCTTATGGGCAGGTGCGTCTTATAGGATGGAAAATAGGGCATGTTTCCATAAAACAGATTCTTCCAGGCTCACCTTTATTGAGACCAGAAGCACTCAGGGAGTTTTGGAGCTTACACCAAGCCCTACAAGCTTTGTCACAGAGGTAGGGCAATCAACGGAGGAGGTCATATGATTGGCACACTGTGCATGCACACTTGCTGAGCTTGGCATGCTCCATTTAAGGGGGTGGAGCATGTGAATCATTGTACTTCAGACAGTGTATTGTGACCGCAGGTATGAAAAGGTTGTTGGACACAAACATAAAACACAATATTATTACTGAGTGAGTAATAATCGAAGATTATTATTTTATATTGTTTTATTTCACTGCACAACCCCTTTATAAATTAAATTCTCTTAGAAAATTAGATGAAGAACTCTCCCTAGTACAAGAAAAAACCTGAAAATGCTACTGTTTATATCCTAAGGTCTGCATTATACTGTATATTGTGTGATGTTATGCGTATGACAATTTCAGGATGATCTGTGTGGATAGAGATGTAGTAGAGCTGACTTTACCCGTACAGCAAAAATGAGCAGCATAGTTGTGATTTATTAAAATGTACTGTATTAATTTTTGCTTTCCATAGGACTGTTATTAAATCTATTATTTTAAAGTGCACCTAGCCTTTTGAAGAAGTTTATTAAAAAAACTACCGTAATTTTTCGCCCCTTAAGACGCACTTTTTCTCCCCCCAAAATGGGGGGAAAATGCCCCGGCGTCTTATGGGGCGAATGCTGGCAGTTTTACATGGCTGGCTGCGATGTATGCAAGAGTGGGGGGGAGGGACTGGGAGGAGGAGCTGGGGGCCGGCAATAGCGGCAGGGCAGTGCAGTCACTGTACTGTAGCCCCGCCCCGCCGTTCCGGTATAGTAATATAAAATGTCCTATTCCATTAATACGGTAGTTATTAAACATGCCCCCTCACTCCTAATAGTACCTTACATCGTAACCGCTTAAGTAGAATGCAGGCAGGCCTGGCGGGCGGCAGCGTAACTCCCTGATTTCACGTGCCTGCGCCGCCTACTTTATGAATGAAGCAGGCGGCGCAGGCAAGTGACGTCAGTGAGTGACACGCCGGCCGCCCGGCCTGCCTGCGTTGTACTGAAGCTGTTAGGATGTAAGGTACTATTAGGAGTGAGGGGGCATGTTTAATAACTATTAATTGAATAAGACATTTTATATTAGTATACCGGAGAGGCGGGGGGGGGGGGAATCTGTGGATGACATTTTTATGGGGGACATCTGTCGATGGCACAGTTATGGGCTGGGGGGGTCTGTGGATGGCACTGTTATAGGTTGGGGGGTCTGGTAATGGCACATAGATAAAGTGCCACCCATAGATCCCCCCCTCTAACAGTGCCATCCACAGATCCCCCCTGTAACAGTGCCATCCACAGATCCCCCCTGTAACAGTGCCAGCCACAGATCCCCCATAACAGTGTCCGTCACAGATCCCCCCATAACAGTGTCCGTCACAGATCCCCCCCATAACAGTGTCCGTCATCATCAGATCCCCCCATAACAGTGTCCGTCATCCACAGATCCCCCCATAACAGTGTCCGTCATCCACAGATCCCCCCATAGCAGTGTCCGTCATCCACAGATCCCCCCATAACAATGTCAGTCATCCACAAATCCCCCCATAACAGTGTCCGTCATCCACAGATCCCCCCATAACAGTGTCTGTCATCCACAGATCCCCCCATAACAGTGTCCGTCATCCATAGATCCCCAGTAATAGTGCCATCCACAGACCACCATTAGTTCCAGACCCACCAAAAGCACACCTTTTGGTTAAAAATTTTTTTTTTTTTATTTTCCTCCCCAAAAACCTAGGTGCATCTTATGGGTGCGTCTTATAGGGCGAAAAATACGGTATTGTAAATGCCATAAAATTAGTTTGTTTAACATATTTATTTTTTACGATTTTACTTACAAAAATAGGCACCTGAAGTTCTAGCATCTTTAGCACTTTGGAATCCATACTGTACACATGTATACAACGGACATGCCAGCGTTATATGCATTCCCCTGTACTGCAGGCGTAGGGGCCACAGTGAGCGCTGTACAGACAGGAGCACACATTGCTGCTCCTGCCTGTGCTGTTCTGCTAAATACTGGCATAGCACATCCGATGTACCAGGCCTTAGCGGAACGGGCACAGGCAGGAACAGCAATGTGCTATGCAGAGTTCCTGCCTGTGCCCGCTGGTTCCGCTAGGAGACCCCGTACCAATGTGTTATGCCAGGCTTTGGCAGTGCAGAGCTGGCACAGGGAGGATGTGTGCTCCTGTCTGCACCTTGCTCACTGCAGCCCCACAATGGAATCTGTACACCTGGAGCGGTGTACAATGCACAGAATCCAAAGCTCTATAGACACCTAAAATTTGGGTGCATATTTTGTAAGTAGAACTGGGAAAAAAATGAAGGGGGTCATTTATTAAACAGAAACACACCTATATCACGTGTATTTCTGGCGCAGATTGTGGCACAAAAGTCCTTTGGGATGCTATCTGAGACTTCTCCCGCTCATGCCAGGTCTAAAATTGTGTGCGTGGCAAGGGCGAGGAAGGGGAGGAGCTGATAGGCCTGTCTTATTCACAATTTTCTACGCCTGCTTTAGGCATAGAAAATAGTCTAAATGTAAGACAGCAAGGAAGCTGTCTTCTATTTAGAACTGGTGCTGGATGTGCCAAAGTTATGGAGAGGCCTGCACCTCTACATAACCTCAGGAGATTCACCTCCAGCGCACGGCCTTATTAAGACCGGTGTCTAAATCGCCGTTCTTAATAAATGTGCCCCGAAGTGTACTACAAAAATGTAATTCTTGCCATTTAGAATAGTTTCTAATAAACCTCTTCAAGGGGTTAGGTGCACTTAAAATGGGCTGCGTGACATTAGAAAGACATGGCTGAATTCTTCCATGGCTACTCTTGTCCAGAGGCTTGTGTGGTATTGCAGCCATATTCCAGGGACACTGCCATCCCCATTTTTTTTATCACATACATACTAACAGCCTACATGTAAATATTGTATGTCATTTATTTATTTATTTATTTACTTACAAAAAAACTGGTTGATTTTTTTTTTCTGGATATTATTTTTGAAGTCACTCCATGTATTCTACTTCCTGTTCTGGCTTTTTAACTTCCTTCTTTGCTTGTACTTTGAGCACGGCAAACTGTCTCACCTGACATTCTCAGTCAGACCATTCATCATGACCAGAGGGAATGGGGGTGAGCGACCCAATTACAACATCACATATTATACTGATAAGTGTGGTCATCTTTATCAGGTAACATCACAGCAGCAGTAAGCTGACAATGGGTTACCTATCTACATAGGAGTTTAATCCTTGTGCTGAGAGCTACAGAAGGGCACTATTTAATTATATTTAATTTAATTTGTAATTCAATTTTAATGACAGTACTGCCGAAATGAAAAAGAAAAAATGCCAAAAATTATTTTAAAAGTTGTTCTCTATGGCTCAGCTATTTTGATGTAGAACTTTGGTGGCTATTTTTTTTTTTTTTTTAATAACATTTTGCAAGTTCCTGAAAATAAGCCAATCAGCCTGAAAACAAGTGACACTATATCAATAAATATGCCACAATGAGCCATTATAGTAGTTTAGCCCTGCTACATCTGTAATCTGAGCCTTGAATGGCTGAGGTTTATAATAATGCTTTGTCATCATCATGTTGCCTTTTATAGACTCATTCATATTTGCATTTTATAATTTTTTTCTTAACTTATGTGGCTTCAATAATGACATTTTCTATTCCATGTACACTGTTAGGGAAAGCCATGCTAATGAAGTGTAAATGTGTCTCTGCACCTTTTATAAAATGCTGCACATATACCAGGGCTGAAAGCAGTCATACACGTGCTCCATCCGACTCGCTGTGTAGTGAAGGATTATCACAGCTGCCGCACAGCGTGCATCATTTTACATAAAGCAGAGCTGCTTACCAATCAATCATCATTTGCAAAACCGTCATTCATCGTTAATTGTTATGCATCCCCTATATCTCGAAATGGCAAGTCTTAATGTAAGTAGATCAGCGACTGGTATAGGCGCAATTTCTGAGTGTTTTATAAATGCCTACTGCTAAAGATGAAAACAAATCACCATTTTTACTTCTGCATACAGAAGATTCTTCTATTGCTTGATATACTGAAAAATCTGTTTTAGGACTCATGCACACGGTCAATAGTGTTGAGCACGAATATTGGAAAAGCAAATTTTTATCTCGAATATCGCCACTTCAAGAATTCGTGAATATTTCGAATATAGTGCTATATATTCGTTTTTTAAGAATTATTTGTCATTTTCTTCCATGTGAAGTCATGATTCCTCCCTGCTTAAGTTGCTTGTGGGCCAATGACTCAAGAAGCAGGGAGGAATCATGTGTTCAGATGGAAAAAATGCAGAATATTCTAATAACGAATATATAGCACTATATTCTAGAGTGCTATATATTCGTTTTTGACCCACACCTGTATTGATTACGTAATATTTGCAATTGCCAATTTTGCTTGTAAAAAAAAAAGAATGTAGAATATAACGAATATTAGAATTCGCGAATATTCGACGAATATTCTACAAAATATTCGCGAAATATCACAAATTCGAATATAAGCCCTGCCGCTCATCACTAAAGGCCATACTGTAATCTCTACAATTTTATATTAGGCACATAGGGAGGCTTCTAAGGGCATCATATGTCATTGGGTTATGTAATAGGCAACCTATAGATGAGTGAATTTAGATTCATTCAAATCTAAATTCAACCCAAATCTTTTTTTTTTATTCTGATTCGGTAGAATCAGAATTTCTTCAGATTTTCTTGGGTAGAATTTTTCGAGAGAGAGAGAGAGAGAGAGATCTTCCAGGTATTCAAAGCACTTTCACGTACCCGAATCAAATTTCTTGGCCAATTCAGATGAATCGGACCTAACAAATTTTAGGAAATTTGCTCATTTGTAATGGAACCGCAGGGCCTCCATGTGCCACCAAACATAGCTTCAGAATGTGAATGAGGCCATAGTTAACTTGCCCAGACGTTGACTACACTCCTATAGTAGTGGCAAGAAAATTTTACCCTTCTCAACATAAGTTCAATAGTATATGCATTTGTTAAAGAAAAAAACAAAAACACAAAGCATACCATTTGCTTTATAATTAGTTACATTAGTAAATTGATTCATTTGACTTAAATGTACTTACTGATGGGTACAAATATCCATCACTGTTCATGGCTAGGTATAGCTTAGTTTGAACACCTTGAATAGCCACCACTCGTAAGCCGACTGGTATGAGGTTAAATATTGCTGAAAGAGATTGCAAAGAGAATCCAAATCAAACATTGAATAGATAAATGTAATTATCTAGAAGCTTTTAAGTATCATCAAGCATTACATCAATGTTCTTAATGGAGCCTCTTAAAAAGCATCAAGTGGATCAGTATTATCAAGAACGGTAAGTAGAGAGGAGTGAAGTTTTGAAAAATTTGATTCAGCAACTTTGCCGAAGTTCGCCAAGAAATTAGATTAGTTACAAATTAGTCACAAATCATCATAAATCAGGTATACCCAGGCCACTCTGCCTTAGGGTACGACCGCATGGAGTGGCCGTACTCCAGTGAAGAACCGCTCGGCAAAATAGCCTACAGTTGCCTTTCATTTAATAATGAAGAGCACACTGTACAGTCCTTCTTCATTGTTTATGGCTGCGGCACCTTTAAACAGGGGCTGTTGCTGGTATGGAGTTTGGCTGATTAGGTTGCGGGGACAATATGCATATTATTGCTGTTCTGGCCTGCAATCTCCTGCAGGTTATTTGACAGTAAACACAGAATATTAATCAGCTCTGGCATACCCACTTCTCCAACCCCAGCGCTCTCCTGCCTTACAGGTGGGAGCCCTTCTTCTGCGATCTGCTTTTCCTCCTTTTCCACATCATCTAATATCGATGAGAAAATGTCATCAGGAACATCCAGCTCCTCCTCTCTGCATCTTCCTGACTGTTCTAGGACATGGAGACTTTGAAGGATGATTTGAAAGAAGTAAAGCCAGCAAAAGATGAGGATGGTCATCATTAAGACCTGGCCCCCACTAAGGGGTGCAGACTGGATTTTACTGGTTGGCATGCTGGCACTGGAATAATAAAGGCTTCCATCTTATTGGTAATGAATTACATTTACGGCTGATGTAGAAATAAGTAAATGTAGGTAATAAATAAATACAACTGACGCAAAATAAGTCTCCCACACTCTCCCTGCACTCTCCCTCTCCAATATTCTTTTATTAATTATTTTCAGCAACACTGTCTCTAACACATTCACACTTGTCATATGTCTTCCTATGCTCATCTCACAGGACAATGGCAGAGACCTGTGGAATGAGGGCTGTGAAATCACAGGGGATGTCTATCTGTGGATTGGCTGGCTGCATGGCATTATGGACTATCTCGCATTCCCCGGATTCTTACTTTCACTTTACTATGTGCGATACATATGTGGGAAAGAGCAAGTCCTTGAACAATATAATAATCCTCTTGGAGGATATAGATACGGAGCCCACAGGTCCAGGTCCTCCATATATCTTTTAAAAGTGTGTGTTTTTTCTGTGTTCGAATATAGTTATTAAAAGACAAATAAAAGTTATTTTTTAATAGGACCAGAAACGGGAATTATAGCCAGCAGGCTATTGGAACAAATTACTTTCACTTTGTAACATGTGCAGTCGCCATTTTAAGAAAAACGGATTAGTTACCACGAAGCGTGAGGAAATTCGGATTCGTTGCAAATGAAAATTTTCCTAACCTTCGGACCGAGTTCTGCTTTGAATGTTTTGCTTCGCTAAACACTACTGGATAGCCATGCTTTTAGACCCTGGCTATCAAAGCAAAATAGGGGAATGTTTTGCTCCCTCTGAAAGAAAGGCCAAATGACATTATATTACCAGGAAACAGCAAATGCCTGCCACCAGCGTGTCTGAAAGGGAGACGCTCCTCCGCCCCGACAGAAACACCCACCTCCTGTATCAGTAGTATCAGCAGCTATCTTAGTCTCCTCCCCATTTTAGGAAAAAAATATTCATTACCATGAAGAGCAAGGAAATTTGGATTCATTGCAAATCGAAGTTTTCCTAAATTTCGGACTGAATTCCGCTTTCAATGCTTTGCTCAACACTAACTGTACGCTATCACTGTATGTGATGAATTTTGCAGGTGTATGAAACATTTAACAGCAGGCATAGGTCTAAATTTTAGCATATCCAACGATTTTAACCAAAGCAATCATTCCTCAGGTGGACTTTAACAACGAAGGAGCTGACCAATGACAGGCTAACAGGGTCTGGAAAGAAGTCAACCATCCGATAGTTGCTAGTAGGGATGAGTGAACCGACTTCGGATGAAACATCCGAAGTCGATTTGCATAAAAATTTGTTTGAATACTGTAAGGAGTGAGCGCTCCATACAGTATTAGAATGTATTGGAACAGATGAGATGAAGTTATTACTTCGCGAAGTCTCGCGAGGCTTCAGGTAATAACTTCAAAAACTCAGATTCGGTTCCAAGGTACCACATCTATTCGCTCATCCCTAGTTGCTATTCCAGGAACAATCTGTCCCTGAAACAAAAGGCCAAGACTTGTCCTTTGTGTTATTGAAAATGTACGGATGACTGTAGCAGCCGATGTATGTAGCTGTGTCGGCTGAACAATCATTCACCAGCGACTCTATTGTTCTATGACTGTTTAACGATCAACCTACTTCTATCTAAAGTAGATATCAGCTGAATACTCATTTGACTGACAACTATCTCAACTGATCCTCCCACTCATAAGCATGTGCGGCTCAGCCAAGGAAGCATCTGTAGTGAGTGGGGAAAGGGGGAAAAGACACTGCCAGACACCTCAGGCAGAAGCCTATCTCCTGATAATGAAAGGATCGGGTAGTTGAAATCCTACATCAGCCATCAGGGGAGATTTGGGAGGCCATCATACACATTAGATGGTCATCCAAACCCATTGAAATTAGCAGGATATTATCTATACACCAGGAAAAGCTCCAGGTTTATATCCTTAGGGTTCCATTTACTGAAGTGATGCCGGCGTCCTTTTGGCCTCTACTTGGCCGATATGCATTGGAAACCTGTGTTTTTCTACAAACAGGGCCACTTCATCTCCAATGGAAGCTCAAATGCTGAGTGTACAGAGCCTGCCCAGTGGTTGAGATGAGCTGAAAGATCCCACTCATCTAAGAGATGTACCCTGAAGCTCTTAAGCCCCAAAGCAAAATCCATAACATGAGCTAATAATAATGATAATGATGTCTCCTTATGCAGAAGATAATAATACAATCATTATTTTCCCAGTAGATTCTTTCCATACACAGAAAACATTCCTAACCTATGTTGATATCTCATAACCCAGCTGAACACTGTGATATCTCACAATCCACATGAATACTGATCCACTGATTATTTTACTAGTTGATTCATTTATATGGGTGTATTCACATGTAGCAGATTTGTTGCAGGAATGTCTGTGCCGGAAAATTTGTTCCGTTCCTCTGAATAGGGTTGTGTTGGTGGCAAATACATGGGTTTCTGCAATTCCTATTCAGATAAATGAACAGTTGAACACATTTCTGATCTTGTAAGCATCTATGGAAGGAAATAAAGAAGTTGGCCAGGAAAAACATGGCTGCTTTCTGCCAAAGACAGCGTCGCTGCTCTCCATGGGTTGTGTTGGGTATTGCAGCTCATCCCCATGGACACAACACATGTAGGCAGGAGTAACACTGTTTTTAGAGAGATTTGCCATGTTTTTTTTAAAAGAGGTTTTCTGAAACTTACATATTGATGACATATTGTCAGGACTCTTAGGACCCCCTCTGATCAGCTCTTGGAAGGGCCCACGGTCCTCCAACAGGTGCTGCAATCTTTTTTATTTGCTTTTAAAATCACGTCCATTAGTCACAAGGCCTTTGTGCAGCAAGTGAATGGGGGTGAGCTGCAATACCAAGCACAGCCACTATATAATGTGTGGCGCTGTGCTTGGTATACTATGATTAGGCTGCAGCACTCAGACGAGCAATGCATCCCCTTTCAAAGGTGATCAGCAAAGTGGTGAGTATCAGACTCCCACTGATCAATATGTAAGTACAGGAAAATCCTTTTAATCCTGTACAGCCCCTTTAAATGTGTACTTCTATCACATATTAAATCATTGTCTGATATCTCAAAGATTAAATACCGCTAGCATACAAAACTATTGAAAATATCTTAGACATATTTCATTATTACGATTCATGGTTATTATGGACCTGCTGCATTGGTTTGGGGTTATTAGCAGGAATTCCTGGCGAAGTATATACTGCACAATACTGATCGTTGTCAATAGTAAAGTATATACACAATAGTAAGCATCGTTATGGCTAATCATATTATTTATAGGATATTTGGCTATGTTGGAGTTATTTTACGGCGACAAACGTATTTATTTTCCTATTTTTTATTAATGGTCATCTATAAAATTTCTAAAATTTGCTGGCAAAAACAAGTAAAACATTAAAAAGGTGCACACAAAGGGTGGCTTTGGTCATTTACTTAAAGGGGGTGTCCAGAAAATGCCTGCTCTCTCCCAAAAAATATCACCACACCTGTCCACAGTTTTTGTGTTATATTACAGCTCAGATTACAGGGTTTCTCAACTCCGGTGCTCAGGACCCATCTACCGGTCAGGATTTGAGAATATCCCACAGAATGAATACCTGTGGTAAGTCCTGATGCATGGACACT
Organism: Bufo bufo; assembly: GCF_905171765.1. Classification (NCBI taxonomy): domain Eukaryota; kingdom Metazoa; phylum Chordata; class Amphibia; order Anura; family Bufonidae; genus Bufo; species Bufo bufo. Next base: position 155,940,943 of record NC_053396.1, on the reverse strand, counting down.
AATTATATCACCTGCTCAATACTAAGAAAATCCTGAAAACATGGCCATCAGGTGGGCCCTGAGGACTGGAGTTGAGAAACCCTGGCTCAGAACCTTTGACTTTAATGCGATAGCAGGCACAACACCTGTACAGGTGTGTCCATGGGCAACCTCTTTACATTTATGCCAGAAACTGGCATAAGTTATAGTTTAAATCAGCCCATAGCTGGCAAAGATTTACTTCCATAGTATATGGAAAAATTAGAAAAAAAAAAACGAATCCATTAAAAGGGATTGAATCAGTAATCTAAATAAAACATTCATTGACTTAAAACAAATGGAAAGCTTCTTTCTGTCATGTTTCCATCATTTTGAATGGATAAAAAAACTTCTCCCATCGAACATAAAGAAAACATGACGAAACAGATTCAAGCTGAGGGTAAGTGATGGTAATATTATAATGGTGTTAAGAAAAGAAATTTTCTTTTCCATTTTTTCTGTTAATTAAAGAACAACGAGAACCATTAGTGCTGATGTGAACTTAGCCTTATGCCTTCAGGTGCCCTTTTTGATTCTGTAAATATGGGACAACACTACCGGTAGCAAACCACATTTGCACTGATAATTATTCCTGCACATTCCTGCATTCCTGTGTAAAGCAATGAAAGGGTTGTTATATATATCTTGTTTTTTTTAAGCCAATATACTTTCAGTAAACCCAAAGTTCAGAAAACTTAAATGATTTAAAAGTTTGCTGAACATTATCTGCTAATGATGTTCTGTGCAGCACAATTACTTGGGTTAAACTAATTTAACAGAGGTTAACGGAAAAGCTAAAGCAATTTCTGAGAAAGTACAATGCTGATGAATGGCTGGACATACCTGATTATTCTAAGATAGGATTGGTAGCAAAGGTGCCACTGCCCCTATTTTAATTAGAGGATTTGATGAGAACACCAGTCAGGGGCTCTTAGATGTCAACAAAGGACATAGTGGGTCATTTATTAATTTCATGTGTATTTCATGTGCAGATGATGGCACAACGGTTAGTTGTGCCTCTATCTGCAACTTCGCCCCTCTCATGCCATGTTTAAAATTGTGGGCGTTGCGTCGGCGAGGATCGGCTGGCAGGCCCAGCTCATTGATCATTTTTTACGCCTGTTTTAGGTGTAGAAAATAGTCTAAATGTAAGACAGCTCGGAAGCTGTCTTACATTTACAACTGGTGCTAGATGCGCCAAAGTTATGGAGAGGCTGGCGCCTCTTTATAACTTTGGTAGATCCTCTGCCAGCTTAGGGCTTTATTAAGACTGGCGTCTAAAACGCACCTGATGCCCATGGGGGCCATCTGAGCCTTTCTCATAGCCCAGCAATTAAAGCTAGGAGCATCAGGTACTTATACATTTGACCAGGTGCCCTCCTGAATTCAACTGTATCACCGTAGTCAGGACAGTGATACAGCTAAATACTGGCACGGGGGGCAGCAGTATATTGTGTTGCACTGTGGTATTTGGTTCTGCTGAGGCAATATTTAGTGCTGCACTGTGGTATTTGGTTCTGCTGGGGTGGTATTTTGTGCTGCACTATGGCATTGCCGGCCTGCCTACTTCTGTCGTCCCTACCTACTTGTGTTGCCTGCCTTCTGTCAATTTGGACCCACCTAAAATATGTCCCACTTTAAGGTTTTTCACCAGGGACACTTTAAGTTCCCAGTTCTCCCCTGATATCATCTGTTGAGGAAGAGTTGGTACCTCCCTATACATATTATACAGATCCTTCTCTGCATGTTCAGGTGACAATACACATATTTGTATGGGGAACTTAAGCTTTATGGGGACCTTCTGACACTCCTCTGACAGATGGTGTTGAGAAGGAGAATGAGGACGTTGAATGTTATCACTCGATTCTTTAGTTCTCCTAGGAGATAAACCAGTGTCTTTCTCCTCTCTCTCTATTGAAAGCACATGCATGCACAGAAAGGCCAAGTGAGCATGCTTATGGTGGAGTTGGGAGAGATAGCTATTGTCTGAGTGAAGGTTTGGCCAACAGCTATTGTAGGTATATGGGCACCTGAAAGAAGTGATCTCAACTCTAAGCATAATGGCGATCATGTATGTAAATAGTGCGGTGAAGTCTAGCCTGTATTCATGTGTGTTACCCCTGACGTGATGAGTTTATGATCGGTTGCTTTGGGCAACAAAGTCAATCTTTCATTTAGACAGATTGCATAAAACTCCCCCAAGATCTTGATGTACAAATGGCATTTATTTTTATATTTAGATTTACACATGAGGATTCTGTCTATGTAACATACCCTCTCCCGCTAATATTCCTTCTAGCTGTGCACTCTGGAAAGAACGTTGTTAACACAACCTTCTAACAGCTTCACCTGTCTCTAAGGTGGGGAGTCTTGGACCCTATCATTTCCAGAATGCATGACTTAGTGCCCCCTCTCCCTTTATCCTTCATTCCCCTTTTTACCAGTGTAGGGACTTGTTAAAGGGATTTTCCAGGATTTATATAGGATAAGTCATCAATATTAGATTGGTGGGGGTCTGACACTCAGCACCTCCAACGCTCATCATCTAGGGCAGCAGCCAGCGCTAGAAACTATATATAGTAGATGAATCTGGAAACAGAAGGTTCCATCCACTGTTTAGTCTCCGTCACTACTGGAATAGAAGTTGAGCTGCAGTATCCCGACATGGCCATTACACAATGGACAGAGCCTTCTGCTTCCGGTACTGTCCACTGAAAATTTCCAGTGTTGGCACCTGCCTGAAACATCCGATTGTGGGGGTGCCAGGTGTTAGAACCCACCAATCTGATATTGATGGCATATGGTAAGGATAGGACATCAATTCTAAAGGTGGCCATAAACATTTAATAACTATCAGCTATCTGCCCCGACTCCCATCCCGACCCTCCCTTAAACATTCAGTTCAGCCAAATGCGTACGCGTGTTCAATGGGGAAAGAGGAGAAAAATACTGTACTAGGTAGGTGGTGGCAGCTTATCTTCTGGGAGAACAAAGAGAATAGGGAAAAAATATTCACTTGGCCTGATCCTTCTCTCCCCCAACATTATCTGAGTTTCCGATACACACTGGACTGTTCTTGTCAGGTTCGGTCGACAATACACTAATGTTTATGGGGGCCTTAGTGCCCTATTAAACCACACAATTTTCGTGCCAATTATCAGGAACAAGCTTTCATAGGAACGCTCATTCCCGATAATTGACCCACATAATTGAGCAGCTGATGAAGGAGGTTGATTGTCAGCAGTACATCTTCCTGTGCAATCAGGGATGTGCTGCCGATAACAAACAGAACTGAATGAGGGAGGGACGACTGTGGTAGCAATCCCTCTTAACACATTCAATTGGAATCGGCCTGGGTAATCAGACTGCTGCAAACGAGCACCGGTGGACGTGTTATCATCCATCGGCGCTTGCACTGTCTGAACATTGGGCAGTTTATTACAGCCCTTGAAAGAATCATCATGCTTTAATAATAGACCCTAGAAGACTGGCACATTAAAAAGACAATAGTTACTGGACATTATCTCAAAGTAATTCCTAATGCTTTATCCTTCCTCCTAAATGGTTTCACACTTCAGCAATATGGGGCCATCTGCCTTTCCTATCTGCTTTTATGAGTCTAAAAATAACACTTATCGCCCTGACTTAGACAATGGAACTTTCCCGAAGACTAAGTGATAAAACGGTTCTGCGCCTGGACTCTTAGAGGAGCAGGAGACAATTGCTTTACATAAACCACTAACATGAACCCCATTAGATCTGGATGGCTTCAGGACATGCACTGATGTGGATGTGTCTTCAGGGGCAGAAGGGGTTAAAGTAGTAACTGGTAGAAGTGAAGTGGGAACCAGCCCATTATTGACAGGATGTGTGGGTGAATATATGTTCTTTGATGAAATGTGATGCAACCTAGAGGACATCTCCAGATCTCCATGGAGATAACGTTTGATTCTCTCCTAGATGACAACAACCTCGCCCCGCTCCTCAGTTTTTCTCTCTAATTTATCACTTAGACTTTTGTTGCTTAGGAAATTGCAGCTCAGGTGCCAGTGTCTTCTCTACATAACCCACCTCTGCAATACATAGAGCTCTGTGACTGCCCACTACCATGCCCAGTGTCAGAGGAAGGCATGCACACCCACGTATAGTATGAGGAAGAAGGTTAAGGGCCACTTACTGAAACTGCTCTCCTCCTCCTTTGTTCCATCAATCGTGCCATCTGCTTGGAGCTGCAAGTGGTAGCCTTGCCTGCTGTAGAGTTTTGTGATTATACCTTTGAGTTGAGGCTCTGTAAGCAGAGAGAAAACAGAAGGCATTGATTAGAACTACTTCATCATCATGATACTACTTCCATATGGAAAGGATAGAGTCCATTCAGAATCTGCACAATTATATATATATATATATATATATATATATATATATATATACGCATCACTCATCATTGAAATACATTTTCCTACAGTAGGGATCAGCAACCTTCCACACTCCAGCTGTTCTGAAACTACAACTCCCAGAATCCTCATTTCACTTCTATGGGAGTTACAAGAATAGGCAGGAAAATGCGCATGCTGTGAGTTATAGTTTCACAGCAGCTGGAGTGCCGAAGGTTGCTGATCCCTGTCCTACAGCCTTGTGAAAATCAATCACCCATAGACTACAGATGTAGCAAAGCTGAGTGTGTCACTTACAAATATACTATTCATGAATGCATGGCAGACTAAAAGGAACGTACTGACAACGTATGTATATATTACAACAAATGGTGGCAAATAACAAACTCAAAATCTGTAATATCTGTATCTTGCGATTTCTTTAATGGACCTTGGCTTATTCTGTTTATTCAATCATGTTCAGAAGAGGTAAAATATAACAGAATTTCAGTTGTGATTTATGAAATAAACATGACCAGTAGAGGGAATTCCCTCATCTGCGTAACAAGCAGCCGCTGAAATGAAAACCGTGATTGCTAAATAATATGTTTCCAGCAGGAGGGAAGGTCTGATTGATACCCTCCTGGAAATGATAGTAGATATCAATTTGTTTTAATTCTGACCACTTCTAACATGTAAGAGATGTCCTGGGGAAGATATTATCATATGTCAATATTAACATCACCTGTCCAGGCTCCATTGCTGTCCCTGTAGGCGAATGATATAGCAGAAAATGCGTCCCGTCTATACTAGCAGGATGCTAAAATCTAAAAGTTGCGATAAAATGAATTTACACTGAATTTGGATGACAGGGAATAAAAAAATTATCCACCACAATACCCATCTGCTTTCTAGAACATCCCAACACCCTCCAATCAGAAACCAGACACCAAGCCCGGTACATTAACCTAATCTACTTTGCCTATAGGTCCTTCCTTGTTCATACATGTGCTAAAATCTCAGTCACGTCTACACACATCCAATATTTGATGAAGCATGACTGATGAATGAAGGTGGAACCATAAGAAGATGGCAAACCTGGTCGTCGTCTTCTCCTCTTTTTAGAGCCGAACAATTTAACCCGAGAGAAGACATTGAGTTTATTTTTTTCGCAGGTCCCTTTGCCTTTGCTGGGGCTGCTAACACATTTGCATGCATTGGATTTTTCCCTTTCACGAGCTTGTCTTTTCTGCCTAATCAGAGAACTAGCAATAGCGGCAGCCATGGCTAATGTTTAAAAAAAAAAAAAAGCCTGTTTGGTCTTCTTGACGAGATACTGTGATCAGAAATGTACACAATTTCTTCTGCAGATTAAGAAAGTTGACATTTACACCATGGATTTTTCTCAAGCTTGGTGCCTCCTCTGAAGAATTGATATCATTTAGATCCAGGAGTGGAAATACACCCTAAGTCATTTCTCCTCCTTATGAATATTGCCAACTTTTTTAAAGCCCTCTGATGTCTCGTGACCAGGAGCCTTCTGATTGTCCAGTTTTCGTAATTTCTAGATCTGATGGATGTCTTGTCAAGAGTTTTATAGCCCAAACATTGACCAATGTTGCAGTATGGGCTTGACCTCGAAGAGACAATGGTCCGTTCTTTGCACTTCTATTCCAGAATCATAGATACAGCTCACGTCTCTTGCTTGCAGAGGATGCATTTCTTTTCCTTGGTTCAGGCTAGTTACATTCTAGATAATAATGAGCCTTTTCTGTATTCCAAGAATGCTGTGTACAATGCAGCAGCAGCAGCCTCAGTCTTCAGGCGCTAAAGCCACTTGTAACTGTGTGTGTGAGAGAGGGAGAGAGCGAGGGAGATGCAGATGGGTTGTTCCACTCCTTTTTTCAATGAAATGCAGAATAGCTCTGACCAGTATCCTATTGTGTGTCCTCCAGAAACATCTGGTTACTTTTACTGAGCACAACAAAAGCATTCAGGGCTCGGCTCTTCCATTTGTTGACTTGAGTCCTGTATGAATTTCTATTGCATGCCTTTCTATCTCGAGGAGAGGCTGGAGATAGCAGGTCAGGATGAGCTATATGTTGAGGAAGGAAACCCGCTCTGAAGAGCCACCTCCCGGGGAGAGAAAGGTAGTTTAAATTAATTGGCAATTGACTCCTTCCTTGCCAGAATAGATTAAAAATGCTAAGTGAGTAACTGGACTTGGGACAGAAAAACGATTCATTATTGGTCTTTGCTGAGATCATGGGATTGGCTGCCAGGGACTGCCTTCTGATTGGTCGCTGTAATTTTCCTGCCTAGTTCTTCCTCAAAGGAGATTATTAACGATGCCTCCAAATGCATTTTTTTCTGCCTGTGAGAGGAATTCTATAGGCATTGTTCATGATATTAAATCTTACCAAATGAAGATCATTTATAATAATTTCACAAGATGAATGATTATGGAAAGATTATGTGATGCCCATTGCGGCTAGAAGCTCCCAGAATCTACATTACTGAGGTGCACTACGGTAGCACAATGACAGAAGTTCCTACTATAATAATTATAAAAATAGATATTTATTGCTGGATTCCGGATGATTTCTATATTATCTATAGATAATCTATTGTCTGTGGAGGTTGGAACATGCTCCCCTGATGTCTGCTGGATTGGACAAGATGGATTTGCCTTGCTGAACACTTTTGGAAACTTTCAGACACTTATGTTCTCCTGCTTTATTGAGATGCTGAATATGTACAGTACAGACCAAAAGTTTGGACACACCATCTCATTCAAAGAGTTTTCTTTATTTTCATGACTATGAAGGCATCAAAACTATGAATTAACAAATGAGGAATTATATACATAAAAAACAAGTGTGAAACAGCTAAAAATATGTCATATTCTAGGTTCTTCAAAGTAGCCACCTTTTGCTTTGATTACTGCTTTGCATGCTCTTGGCATTCTCTTGATGAGCTTCAAGAGGTAGTCCCCTGAAATGGTCTTCCAACAGTCTTGAAGGAGTTTCCAGAGATGCTTAGCACTTTTTGGCCCTTTTGCCTTCACTCTGCGGTCCAGCTCACCCCAAACCATCTCAATTGGGTTCAGGTCCGGTGACTGTGGAGGCCAGGTCATCTGGCGCAGCACCCCATCACTCTCCTTCATGGTCAAATAGCCCTTACTATCAAAGTTTTAACCATTTTTCGGCTGACTGACTGACCTTCATTTCTTAAAGTAATGATGGCCACTCATTTTTCTTTACTTAGCTGCTTTTTTCTTGCCATAATACCAATTCTAACAGTCTATTCAGTAGGACTATCCGCTGTGTATCCACCTGACTTCTCCTCAACGCAACTGATGGTCCCAACCCCATTTATAAGGCAAGAAATCCCACTTATTAAACCTGACAGGGCACACCTGTGAAGTGAAAACCATTTCAGGGGACTACCTCTTGAAGCTCATCAAGAGAATGCCAAGAGTGTGCAAAGCAGTAATCAAAGCAAAAGGTGACTACTTTGAAGAACCTAGAATATGACATATTTTCAGTTGTTTCACCATTGTTTGTTATGTATATAATTCCACATGTGTTAATTCATAGTTTTGATGCCTTCAGTGTGAATCTACAATTTTCATAGTCATGAAAATAAAGAAAACTCTTTGAATGAGAAGGTGTGTCTAAACTTTTGGTCTGTACTGTAAGTCATATGAGATATGTAAGCTAAATGACAAGTGGTCCTACCGTAGTCATATGTGCATGACTACAATATATAATTTCTCCATATATAAACTAATGAAGGCACATATTTATCATAGCCTGGCGGCATACACTGGGCTATGATATCCAGATGAACACCTGCTTGCCGTTGATTTTAGTGTGCAAATGATAAATGTGGCAGGACCGCCGGCCTCACCCCCAGCCCACCCTCGCCATGCCACCTATTTTGGAAAAAAGGGATGAGGCCAGTGGAGTAATGGCAAAATTTTTATGCAAGTGATGTTGAAAAAGTCACAAACATGCTTTTTCACGCCAGAAAACTGCTGTAATCTAATGATAACTGTGGGCCAAAGTGTACAAATATAGCAAAACTGACAATAGCCACTTGCTGTCACTCATCTGTAACTGGAGCGAAGGTGGTACTGGGGAAAATAGACAATCGTCCCTAATACCGCCTGCAGAAAATCCTAGGTCCTAGCCTTTTAGAAGAACACACAGTCATATAAATAATAGAGATAAATTTTCCAAAATTAGTTTTGGGTCCAATTTGGTTGACTTGGCCTTCAGATTCAATTCAGTCTGACTAAATTTGACCAAAATCGAACATGCCCTAATTGGCCTAAAAGTAACGTATGACATTTTTTGGTCTCCAAGGACAGTATGCAACTCCTTGGAAGCTCTTTCATGCCAAGACAGCATAAGTAATATCACTGACAACAACATGTATGGACGCTGCATTTTCTTTTTTAATTAGAAAAACATTTAAAAAATTATCCATTTTTAGTGGTGGCTGCAATTTCGAGCTATTCATACATGCCGAATCACAAAAATGTTGGATTTGTTAAAGTTAGAATCTTTTGATAAATTTGTAACAAATGAGAGTAGTGCAGAATCAATTCACCCTTCTCTCATGAGTAAGGCTACTTTCACATTAGCGGCTCGGACCTCCGGCAGGCTGTTCCGTCGGATCTGTCCAGCCGCTAGTGAACGTGTGCCCCAGAACTGCCGCTCCGTCCCCATTGACCTATAATGGGGGCGGAGTTCCGGAGGAGGCATGGTAGCGCACGGCGAGAGGCTGCCGGAATAAAACTACAACATGTCCGACATTTATTCCAGCAGCCTCTCGCCGTGCGCTGCTGTGCCTCCGCCGGAACTCCACCCCGCCTCCATTATAGTCAATGTGGGAAGAGTGGCAGTCCGGGGGCACACGTTCACTAGCGGCAGGACGGATCCGACAGGCTGTTCACCCGACGGAACAGCCTGCCGGAGGTCCGTGCCGCTAGTGTGAAAGTAGCATAAGAGTGGCGTAAGTGGAAACTTCAGGGCACCAATACAAAATCTATAAAAGGGTCCTACCTATCCTATGCCATTTATAATATTGGTGTAGTCTAGTAAGGCAGTGAGCTTTCTTAGGTTACAGGGCCCGGGTGTGACTGCTTCCTCTTTACCCCCTATAATTATGCTCCAATAAGTAACAGTGATGGTTCTGCGGATAGGGGCAAAACTAAATTCTGGAATCTTGTATATCTATGGAGAGCAGGCAATGTACCCTGAGTCTCCTACAGTGTTACTATGCAGGTACATTATAATACTATCTTGCCTGCACGATAACATCACAGTTGGAATCGGTGCCAGAAGTGACCAGCAGGGTGAGCTCTCTGGGGGGTCATAACTGCTAGACATGAGCAGTGTATTATGTGATATAAAAATGAATCAAGCCAGCAAAAGAGGCAATATGGACAATCACAATACATTAGTAAGTGCCTTCTATTAACTTTTTCTACATGATAAATGCCATATGATCAAATGAGACAACCCCTTTAACTCCTAACCCACTACTACACCGAAGCTGCTAAAATCTCCTAACAGATCTTCAGCTATTACACTATTACACTAACTAAAGACACAGACCCATGACCTACAAGTTACCTTTTAATGATTGTGTTCATATGTTGCATTATTAGCATTTTATAGGCAATCACAGCAAAATATGATTCAGTCATAAAATGGGTATATACACCGATGTCGAAACAGGGTGAACTAGACAGACAGAAATTACTATTTTACTGAGCATGCTACCGCTCTCATGTAAGCTCAGACATTTATCTTATACTGGAATTGCTTCTCATTAGCCATATTATCTGTTTGGTGGCTAATGTTTCGGTCTCCCAGTCAAATGTCTGTCTCAACATGTAAGAATTCTCCTTCCCCCTCCTTCATGTCTGCTCTGGCAACCAGTCGCTGTGAGGCAACCCCCCTTCTCCTTCCTATCTCTGTGCAGTGACATGCCTGGCTGAATCTACGCCAGTGGCGGCAAAGCAGCCGTGTTGTAAATAAGCCCAAAGTGTAGAAATCCCTACATTAAAATCAGTAATCAACTTATGGCTCTTTAGCTGTTGTGAAACTACACGGTCTGGTAAGCAATGAAAGCTGCAGACTGCCTGGGCATGCTGGGACCTGTAGTTGTTCCAATGGCTAAAGAGCCACAGGTTGAATGAAATTGATGTAAATGCAGAACGGTAGCTTATGTAGAAACAATTTTATATATATATATATATATATATATATATACACTGCTCAAAAAAATAAAGGGAACACTTAAACAACACAATATAACTCCAAGTCAATCACACTTTGTGATCATACAGTCCACTTAGGAAGCAACACTGAGTGACAATAAATTTCACATGCTGTTGTGCAAATGGGATAGACAACAGGTGGAAATTATAGGCAATTAGCAAGACACCCCCAATAAAGGAGTGGTTCTGCAGGTGGTGACCACAGACCACTTCTCAGTTCCTATGCTTCCTGGCTGATGTTTTTGTCACTTTTGAATGCTGGCGGTGCTTTCACTCTAGTGGTCGCAAGAGACGGAGTCTACAGCTCAGGTAGTGCAGCTTATCCAGGATGGCACATCAATGCGAGCTGTGGCAAGAAGGTTTGCTGTGTCTGCCAGCGTAGTGTCCAGAGCATGGAGGCGCTACCAGGAGACAGGCCAGTACATCAGGAGACGTGGAGGAGGGCAACAACCCAGCAGCAGGACCGCTACCTGCGCCTTTGTGCAAGGAGAAACAGGAGGAGCACTGCCAGAGTCCTGCAAAATGACCTCCAGCAGGCCACAAATGTGCATGTGTCTGCTCAAACGGTCAGAAACAGACTCCATGAGGGTGATATGAGGGCCCAACGTCCACAGGTGGGGGTTGTGCTTACAGCCCAACACCGTGCAGGACGTTTGGCATTTGCCAGAGAACACGAAGATTGGCAAATTCGCCACTGGCGCCCTGTGCTCTTCACAGATGAAAGCAGGTTCACACTGAGCAAATGTGACAGACGTGACAGAGTCTTGAGACGCCGTGGAGAACGTTCTGCTGCCTGCAACATCCTCCAGCATGACCGGTTTGGCATTGGGTCAGTAATGGTGTGGGGTGGCATTTCTTTGGAGGGCCGCACAGCCCCCCATGTGCTCGCCAGAGGTAGCCTGACTTTCATTAGGTACCGAGATGAGATCCTCAGACCCCTTGTGAGACCATATGCTGGTGCGGTTGGCCCTGGGTTCCTCCTTAATGCAAGACAATGCTAGACCTCATGTGGCTGGAGTGTGTCAGCAGTTCCTGCAAGACGAAGGCATTGATGCTATGGACTGGCCCGCCCGTTCCGCAGACCTGAATCCAATTGAGCACATCTGGGACATCATGTCTCGCTCTATCCACCAACGTCACATTGCACCACAGACTGTCCAGGAGTTGGCAGATGCTTTAGTCCAGGTCTGGGAGGAGATCCCTCAGGATACCGTCCGCCACCTCATCAGGAGCATGCACAGACATTGTAGGGAGGTCATACAGGCACGTGGAGGCCACACACACTACTGAGCCTTATTTTGACTTGTTTTAAGGACATTACATCAAAGTTGCATCAGCCTGTAGTGTGTTTTTCCACTTAAATTTTGAGTGTGACTCCAAATCCAGACCTCCATTGGTTGAAAAATTTGATTTCCATTTTTTTATTTTTGTGTGATTTTGTTGTCAGCACATTCAACTATGTAAAGAACAAAGTATTTCAGAAGAATATTTAATTAATTCAGATCTAGGATGTGTTATTTTTGTGTTCCCTTTATTTTTTGAGCAGTGTATATATATATATATATATATATATATATATGTATATATACAGTACAGACCAAAAGTTTGGACACACCTTCTCATTCAAAGAGTTTTCTTTATTTTCATGACTATGAAGGCATCAAAACTATGAATTAACACATGTGGAATTATATACATAACAAACAAGTGTGAAACAACTGAAAATATGTCATATTCTAGGCTCTTCAAAGTAGCCACCTTTTGCTTTGATTACTGCTTTGCACACTCTTGGCATTCTCTTGATGAGCTTCAAGAGGTAGTCCCCTGAAATGGTCTTCCAACAGTCTTGAAGGAGTCCCCAGAGATGCTTAGCACTTGTTGGCCCTTTTGCCTTCAGTCTGCGGTCCAGCTCACCCCAAACCATCTTGATTGGGTTCCGGTCCGGTGACTGTGGAGGCCAGGTCATCTGGCGCAGCACCCCATCACTCTCCTTCATGGTCAAATAGCCCTTACTTTCAACGTTTTCCCAATTTTTCGGCTGACTGACTGAACTTCATTTCTTAAAGTAATGATGGCCACTCGTTTTTCTTTACTTAGCTGCTTTTTTCTTGCCATAATACAAATTCTAACAGTCTATTCAGTAGGACTATCAGCTGTGTATCCACCTGACTTCTCCTCAACGCCACTGATGGTCCCATACCCATGTATAAGGCAAGAAATCCCACTTATTAAACCTGACAGGGCACACCTGTGACGTGAAAACCATTTCAGGGGACTACCTCTTGAAGCTCATCAAGAGAATGCCAAGAGTGTGCAAAGCAGTAATCAAATCAAAAGGTGGCTACTTTGAAGAACCTAGAATATGACATATTTTCAGTTGTTAAACACTTGTTTGTTATGCATATAATTCCACATGTGTTAATTCATAGTTTTGATGCCTTCAGTGTGAATCTACAATTTTCATAGTCATGAAAATAAAGAAAACTCTTTGAATGAGAAGGTGTGTCCAAACTTTTGGTCTGTACTGTATATATATATATATATATATATATATATATATACAGTTGCAAGAAAAAGTATGTGAACCCTTTGGAATGATATGGATTTCTGCACAAATTGGTCATAAAATGTGATCTGATCTTCATCTAAGTCACAACAATAGACAATCACAGTCTGCTTAAACTAATAACACACAAAGAATTAAATGTTACCATGTTTTTATTGAACAGACCATGTAAACATTCACAGTGAAGGTGGAAAAAGTATGTGAACCCCTAGACTAATGACATCTCCAAGAGCTAATTGGAGTAAGGTGTCAGCCGGTCAAATCAATGAGATGAGATTGGAGGTGTTGGTTACAGCTGCCCTGCCCTATAAAAAACACACACCAGTTCTGGGTTTGCTTTTCACAAGAAGCATTGCCTGATGTGAATGATGCCTCGCACAAAAGAGCTCTCAGAAGACCTACAATTAAGAATTGTTGACTTGCATAAAGCTGGAAAGGGTTATAAAAGTATCTCCAAAAGCCTTGCTGTTCATCAGTCCACGGTAAGACAAATTGTCTATAAATGGAGAAAGTTCAGCTCTGCTCCTACCCTCCCTAGAAGTGGCCGTCCTGTAAAGATGACTGCAAGAGCACAGCGCAGACTGCTCAATGAGGTGAAGAAGAATCCTAGAGTGTCAGCTAAAGACTTACAAAAGTCTCTGGCATATGCTAACTGTTAGTGAATCTACGATACGTAAAACACTAAACAAGAATGGATTTCATGGGAGGATACCACAGAGGAAGCCACTGCTGTCCAAAAAAAACATTGCTGCACGTTTACAATTTGCACAAGAGCACCTGGATGTTCCACAGCAGTACTAGCAAAATATTCTGTGGACAGATGAAACCAAAGTTGAGTTGTTTGGAAGAAACACACAACACCATGTGTGGAGAAAAAGAGGCATAGCACACCAACATCAAAACCTCATCCCAACTGTGAAGTATGGTGGTGGGGGCATCATGGTTTGGGGATGCTTTGCTGCGTCAGGGCCTAGATGAATTGCTATCATGGAAGGAAAAAACGATTTCCCAAGTTTATCAAGACTTCTTTCAGAAGAACTTAAGGCCTTCTGTCCACCAACTGAAGCTCAACAGAAGATGGGTGTTGCAACAGGACAACGACCCAAAGCATAGAAGTAAATCAACAACAGAATGGCTTAAACAGAAGAAAATAAGCCTTCTGTAGTGGCCCAGTCAGAGTCCTGACCTCAACCCGATTGAGATGCTGTGGCATGACCTTAAGAAAGCGATTCACACCAGACATCCCAAGAATATTGCTGAACTGAAACAGTTCTGTAAAGAGGAATGGTCAAGAATTGCTCCTGACCGTTGTGCACGTCTGATCTGCAACTACAGGAAACATTTGGTTGAAGTTATTGCTGCCAAAAGAGGTTCAACCAGTTAATAAATCCAAGGGTTCAGATACTTTTTCCACCTGCACTGTGAATGTTTACATGGTGTTTTCAATAGAAACATGGTAACATTTAATTCTTTGTGTGTTATTAGTTTAAGCAGACTGTGATTGTCTATTGTGACTTAGATGAAGATCAGATCACATTTTATGACCAATTTGTGCAGAAATCCATATAATTCCAAAGGGTTCACATACTTTTTCTTGCAACTGTAATATATATATAGGTTCAGTGGTTAGTCTTGCTGCGCTGGGGTTCTGGGTTCGAATCCGACCAAGGACAACATCTTCACGGAGTTCGTATGTTCTCCCCGTGTTTGTGTGGGTTTCCTCCGGGTATTCTGCTTTTCTTCCACATTCCAAAGACATACTGATAGGGAACTTAGATTGTGAGCCCCATTGATGCCAATGTCTGTAAAGCGCTGTGTAATATATCAGCGCTATATAAGTGCAAAATATATATATATATATATATATATATATATGTATAGTTTATATACAAAATGCCAGTGCGGATTAAAAAGATAAACTGATGAAAAGAGTCATTGACAGCCCTCAGTAAACTGTTAGGCCGAGTTCACACGAACGTGTGTGACCCGGGCCTGTGCTGCGGCCTGCAAATAGCGGGCCGCAATGCACGGTCGCCGGCCGTAGGTCAGCCGCATCGGATCGCAAACCCATTCACTTTAATGGGTCCGCGATCCGGCCGTTCCGCTAAAAGATAGGACATGTTCTATCTTTTTGCGGAACGGAAGAACGGGACGTAACCCCAGGAGGCACTCCGTAGTGCTTCCGAGGGGTCCCGTCCCGTGCGGCCGTTCCGCGATTCCGGATTAGCGGACCCATTGAAGTGAATGGGTTCGCATCCATGATGCGGAATTCACACGGAACTGTGGCCGTGTATTGCGGCCCGCGATTTTCGGGCCGCAATACGGCCACGGATCACACACGTTCGTGTGAACTTAGCCTTAGGCATACTGCTTAGTGTATTTCAATGATGACATCATATACTGTAGGGGGGAAGTTTCTGCATGCCAGGGATTTCAGCTCCTCATTTCATCATTTCATCGAAGTCAAAGGTGTGTGCAGCTTATGTGCAGTAGGGTGCACTAGAATTCACAAAAAAATAAAAAAATAAATGAGATTTAAGAAAAAAACAAAACATTTTATTAAATTTTATGTAAAATATCTAGACCCTGTAATGGTAATAGCCACTGCATTCTAAATTATGTCCATCAAACTCCATCTTAAACCCTACTGAATAAATTTAGTGGACATCTGAGTAGTGTCGGTCGCGAATTTTCGAATAGCGAATATTAATCGTGAATATCGGCACTTCGAGAATTCGCAAATATTTAGAATATAGTGATATATATTCGTAATTTCGAATATTCTAGATTATTTCTTCATCAGTAACCTCCCTTCTTGCTTGTGGGCCAATGAGAAGGCTGCAATGTCTTTGTCTGAGCTTAGTAACATCCCTAGCAAGCAATAGGAAAGTTGCCTACCCCTTACTATATAAGAACCTCCCCAACAGCCCTTGTATGCAGTATTTTGCAGATCTGAGAGAGACAGCAGTGTGATTGCTGTGCTCTCTGCTTTCCTGTGTCATTACATTAGATAGTTAGTTATCCATCTTGGCTATGTTAAAGAAAATACAAACGGATCCGTTCTGAATGGATGCAGACGGTTGCATTATCTGAATGGATCCGTCTGTGCAGATCCATGACAGATCCGCACCAAATGCAAGTGTGAAAATAGTCTTAGTTAGTTAGCTTATATATACACTCACCTAAAGAATTATTAGGAACACCTGTTCTATTTCTCATTAATGCAATTATCTAGTCAACCAATCACATGGCAGTTGCTTCAATGCATTTTGGGGTGTGGTCCTGGTCAAGACAATCTCCTGAACTCCAAACTGAATGTCAGAATGGGAAAGAAAGGTGATTTAAGCAATTTTGAGCGTGGCATGGTTGTTGGTGCCAGACGGGCCGGTCTGAGTATTTCACAATCTGCTCAGTTACTGGGATTTTCACGCACAACCATTTCTAGGGTTTACAAAGAATGGTGTGAAAAGGGAAAAACATCCAGTATGCGGCAGTTCTGTGGGCAAAAATGCCTTGTGGATGCTAGAGGTCAGAGGAGAATGGGCCGACTGATTCAAGCTGATAGAGGAGCAACGTTGACTGAAATAACCACTCGTTACAACCGAGGTATGGAGCAAAGCATTTGTGAAGCCACAACACGCACAACCTTGAGGCGGATGGGCTACAACAGCAGAAGACCCCACCAGGTACCACTCATCTCCACTACAAATAGTAAAAGAGGCTACAATTTGCACGAGCTCACCAAAATTGGACTGGTGAAGACTGGAAAAATGTTGCCTGGTATGATGACTCTCGATTTCTGTTGAGACATTCAAATGGTAGAAACCGAATTTGGCGTAAACAGAATGAGAACATGTATCCATCCTCTGATGGTTACTTCCAGCAGGATAATGCACCATGTCACAAAGCTCGAATCATTTCAAATTGGTTTCTTGAACATGACAATGAGTTCACTGTACTAAAATGGCCCCCACAGTCACCAGATCTCAACCCAATAGAGCATCTTTGGGATGTGGTGGAACGGGAGCTTCGTGCCCTGGATGTGCATCCCTCAAATCTCCATCAACTGCAAGATGCTATCCTATCAATATGGGCCAACATTTCTAAAGAATGCTATCAGCACCTTGTTGAATCAATGCCACGTAGAATTAAGGTAGTTCTGAAGGCAAAAGGGGGTCCAACACCGTATTAGTATGGTGTTCCTAATAATTCTTTAGGTGAGTGTATAATACAGAGAGTTAGTGGGAGATAGTCAGTGTAGGTTAGATAGTGAAACGCGCGTCGAGGTGCAGCTCTGGTCATACACCCTGTGTTCCCGCATATCATGGGTAATTTATGTCTTGCTGTATACATGTCTAGTCTGTTATTGTAGTGTCATTGCTTACACATACCACTCTTGTTTCACCCGTATTCAGTGATGTGATTTGGCTGTCTGTATTTACGTGATGGCCACTAATGTTACCAGTGGTGGTGGGCAAGTCTGTTATGTGTGACCTTCTTGATCTTTTACATGTGTGCAATACATATGTTTATATGTTACTCTGGGCGAATCTACAGTTCTCCCATTAATATGCGGTTCTACACTTAGTGTTTTATGACACTTTTTCCTTGTTAGTCTGGTATATGTGAGGGTGGGGGTTCACGGTCCCGCTACACGGGGCGTCCCATCCCCTTTTACCTTGTGCCTTCGTGTTATTCTATATTTATTAATTTTTGTCTTAATAAACTACATATATTTTATATGAGTGTTCTCTCATTTTTCAATGGGGTTATTGGTTTTTCTTCTTTGGTTGGCTATAGTGACCCACGCCTGTATTTCGCACGCATTACGCGACTATTACATTGCCGATTTTTTGCGATCAAGAAAATAATCTGGAATTCGCGAATACATGACAAATATTCTACCAAATATTCGCAAAATATTGCGAATTCTAATATTGCCCCTGCCGCTCATCACTAATGTTGATACAGGGATTTGATCTGATTGCCATATTTGAACTTGGGAAGGAATTTTATCAGTACTATGGGGCAGTTAGTATCCGCCTCATGGAGTGGGGTTGGGGGGAGTTTGCCTTGCTCTGGATCAAAACAGAAGAAAGTAGGGGAGCCAGAATTACCCTTTGTTACCAATGAAATAGTAGTTTATCATTTTATAATTAAATCTTATGAAATAGTCCATCAGTGGTTGATGATCACGATCTGTTGTAGGGACTCTGCTTTAGTTCATCAGGTCCAGGGTCTCTGGGCGAGTTGTTTTTGGCAGGAGTTTTTAGCCACAAAGAAAAGGTCAAACATAAAAAGGTATTTCCCACAATAAAAACTGCTTTTTCCAATTCACACGTATGCAATGTCATGCATTTTCATTATCCTGGCCAACATGTAACAACCAAGAAAAACATTGACTAATGACTGATAAGTGTTCATACCTATGGAGCAGACTTCAGATGAATTGGAACCAGTGTTTTTGGTATCATAGATAAAACTTTATCATGAACTGTAAAATCTTTTAGACTAGTAATAATTGTTATATCTGTGGCTGCAGATATATGAATATATATATTGGTATATGAATTTATCTTAAACTTATATTAGACGGGCAGATCATCGCTAACAGGCGTTCGTATGAATGCTCGTTAACGATGATCTGGCAGTGTAATACTGCCGCCGATTACCTGATGAATGAGCATTGGGTTATTGGAATCTTTCAGCAGGTTTAAAAATCAGTGTTTGTCGTCGGCAGATCGTGCTGTGTAATCACGCCCTGCTGCCGGCAAACAGTGACTCGTTATGGGGTCGAGCGATGCCATGAGGATCGCTCCTCCTCATACAGTGGAGGAGATCACTGCATGAAACAGCAGCAGTCTCCTCCACTGACGGGCTTTAGAGTCTGAGTCTGGGGTCAGTATTCTTTTTGGGATATGATAAAAGGATCATATGCAGAGACGAGCGACATTATGAAAAATCCGATTTGGCTGCTTCACTGAATTTCACAAAGAGAATTCCATTTGTGACGAATTACTTCACCATGAAGTGCATTTCTTTGCATGTAGCAGGGGCGCAATGACGAGGAAAAACTATCGCGCCGACCCCCATCATTGAACCCCTCAGATGCCACGTTTATCGTTGGCCATGGCATCTAAAGCTGCTATTTAGGGCTTTTAGGGGTTAATCAGGGTAAAAAAAAATATCAAAACAAATTAATAAGCATCTTATCCATTTTCTTGCGTAGAGTCCGTCGCGGCTGTGACATCATCACGTCATCACACTGGTCGGGCGCGTTAATGTCATCCCTGAGATGAAACGTATTCAAGATGGCTGCGATGGCCTCTTCGCGCACAAATGGAGGAGGTGAGTATGTTTGTTGTTTTTTTTTTCAAGGAAAATTGATTCGTTACCATTAAACATAAGGAAATTCGGCTTGGCGGCGAATCAAATTTTTCCTGAAATTCGGATCTAAGTCAATTTGTTTGACTTCAATTTGCTCATAATCATATGTACTATTCAAACACCTCAGGTTGGAGCCTTTAGGGGCATGGCCTATATGAAGGGGAAAGGCATATGCTTTGAATGCTGCTTATCACACTACTTTTCAACTCTCCTTTGAGGTAGGCGGGTATACTTTAATCATGACAAAAAGCTTTTCTTCACAACTAAAGGCGCATAAACATGCATGATTTTATATGTAACGATCACCTCCACGCTATAGGGATGAGTAAGGCTACCGCCACCGCTTGTCCTCATACAAGTTCTGGGCAGTAGATCGCTATTCACACAGCCCAATCTGCTGCCGAGAAAGGATGATTTAGGTGTCTGCACGAAAGATCATTGATCTGCGGCACCTGTTTATGGGCCGATTATCGGGAGTCCGTGTCGGTATGAACGTTCATTCCTGATAATCGTTCTGAAAATCTGGGGGAGTCTAAATCCAGCATATTTATAGCCAAAATAAACATGAAGGATGTCATAAAAATGAAGTCAGTGATTCTATTATACCTGTTTGGTTTTTGCGTTTTTGCTGGATCTGGCAGGGTTCAGCAAAAACGCTTCCGTTACTGATAATACAACCATCTGCATCCGTTATGGACAGATCTGGTTGTATTATCTTTAACATAACAAAAACGGATCCGTCATGAACTCCGTTGAAAGTCAATGGGGGATGGATCCGTTTTCTATTGTGTCCAAGTGTGTCACAGAAATCAGATCCGTCACCATTGAATTGCATTGTGGGTCATGAGGGCTCCGTCTTGCTCCGCATCCCAGGACGGAAAGCAAACCGTAGCATGCTGTGATTTGCTCTCCGGTATGATAACAGAATGGAATGCATTCAGTTGTGTTCAGTTACTTTTTGTCCCCATTGACCATGAATGGGGACAAAACGGAAGCGTTTATTTCCGGTATTGAGACCCTATGACGGATCTGAATACCGGAAAACTAAAACGCTAGTGTGAAAGTAGCCAACAACTATCATTACAGTGTAAGAAATTCTGAGCCTGGGTCACATAGGTTACATGAAATCACAGACTGGCACTTTCCTAGTAATTCACTTACACTTTCTTGGAAATACAACTCATGTTATTTAGTAAAAGACAAATTTCAAATATTGATTCTCCACTTACATTTATTTTCTTTCATATCTTGTCTCGTGAGGTTCGCTTTGCTATTACATCTGACTCTGGATTTTCATGACACGGCAATAGGTAAATTGTTTCAATTACTTAACTGGTTAATAACATTTCTGCAGAGGGTTACTTACTCATAAAGAGGCCATTTTAATTTCGTTATGGCAGCATTATCACATTGGACAGTATCGATTGCACATGAACGAGTACTTTATTTCCAGAGAGCAGCGTGCCTTACTGCCCAAAATGCAAATATCCCATAATTTACATGTTCCAATCATGAAAGGGATTTGTGTTTTACTTTATATTTATTTTTCCTTTTTAGCCTGCACATATACGTCAAATATATATTGAAGATTAGGCATAATATTATTATCTGCATTGTATTATTTCCAATATCATGTTCTATTCCATAGAAGTTCTAACTCTCCCTAAAGTTGGTGTAAAGTGGTGGTGTTAAAATGTACTGTAACTCTTCCAGGAAATGTAATGATAGAACAAAGCACAAATATGATGCAAAGGTAAATTTTATTGACATGTTTTAAAGGCAAAACAATGTGTGATGTTTCGGTCTAACAGATCTTTTTACCAAGGAACAAGAGGAAAAGCAGTAAATAAATCAGCGTTGAGAATGGTGAGACTTCACATGTGGGGTGTGCCCCTGCAGGGAATGATAGACGGGGCTTGAGAATGTGAACAACACATTTTTACATAAAGTGTCTCTGGAAAAAGCCTAAATTGACCTTGTGTTGTTAGTGGGTTAAAATTGACAAGCAGGTAGGGCAACACAAGTAGGCAGGGCCAACACAAGTAGGCAGGGCCAACACATGCAGGCAGGGCCAACACATGTAGGCAGGGCAACACAAGTAGGCAAGGCCAACACAAGTAGGCAGGGCCAACACATGTAGGCAGGGCCAACACAAGTAGGCAGGGCAACACAAGTAGGCAAGGCCAACACAAGTAGGCAGGGCCAATACATGTAGGCAGGGCCAACACATGTAGGCAGGGCAACACAAGTAGAAAGGGCCAACACATGTAGGCAGGGCAACACAAGTAGGCAAGGCGAACACAAGTAGGCAGGGCAACACAAGTAGGCAGGGCCAGTGGCGTAACTACCAGGGAAGCAGGGGAAGCAGCTGCTTCGGGGCCCGGGCTGCCAAGGTGGCCCGGCGTCCCGGCAGCGTGTGTGACAGTTTATTTACAAGTTTGAGACTTCTACTGTTATAGCTGGCTAAGTGTACATCTATACACATGACAGCTGCCCCAACACACCCAGCACTACTATATCTCTATATGACAGCTGTCCCAGCACACTCAGCTCTGCTATATCTCTATAAATGAGCAGCTGTCATGTGTATAGATGTACACTTAGCCAGCTATAACAGTTAAAGTCTCTTTTTTTTTCAACCAGCAGCAAGGCATCTCTTATGGTCTAGAGGTTAGGTGCTTTGCCTCTGATACAGAAGGTTGTGGGTTCGAATCCCAGCAGAAACCTTTTCTGAAATACAAGCACTGACTCCATATATGGACATACAGGGCGGGACACAGGAAGAGGCTGCATCGCATCGCTGACATGGAGGTAAGTAGAAGTGTTTATTTTATTTTTTTTAATACCCGACTGTTACTGCCATGGGGGAGCGGGGGCACTTGATACTGGCACATGGGGGGGGGGGGGAGAGGCACCTGATACTGGCACATGGGGGGCGAGAGGGGTTGGCACCTGATACTGGCACCTGGGGGGGAGGGGGGGTTGGCACCTGATACTGGCACATGGGGGGGGAGAGGGGTTGGCACCTGATACTGGCACCTGGGGGGGGGTTGGCACCTGATACTGGCACATGGGGGAGGCACCTGATACTGGCACCTGGGGGGGGGGGGTTGGCACCTGATACTGGCACATGGGGGGGAGGAGAGGCACCTGATACTGGCACATGGGGGAGGCACCTGATACTGGCACCTGGGGGGGGGAGAGGCACCTGATACTGGCACATGGGGGGGGAGAGGGGTTGGCACCTGATACTGGCACCTGGGGGGGGAGGGGGGGTTGGCACCTGATACTGGCACATGGGGGGGAGAGAGGCACCTGATACTGGCACATGGGGGGAGAGGGGTTGGCACCTGATACTGGCACCTGGGGGGGAGGGGGGTTGGCACCTGATACTGGCACATGGGGGGGAGAGAGGCACCTGATACTGGCACATGGGGGGAGAGGGGTTGGCACCTGATACTGGCACCTGGGGGGGGGAGAGAGGCACCTGATATTGGCACATTTTGTTTTCAACCAGCAGCAAGGCATCTCTTATGGTCTAGAGGTTAGGTGCTTTGCCTCTGATACAGAAGGTTGTGGGTTCGAATCCCAGCAGAAACCTTTTCTGAAATACAAGCACTGACTCCATATATGGACATACAGGGCGGGGCACAGGAAGAGGCTGCATCGCATCGCTGACATGGAGGTAACTAGAAGTGTTTAATTTATTTTTTTTAATACCCGACTGTTACTGCCATGGGGGAGCGGGGGCACTTGATACTGGCACATGGGGGGGGGGGAGAGGCACCTGATACTGGCACATGGGGGGCGAGAGGGGTTGGCACCTGATACTGGCACCTGGGGGGGAGGGGGGGTTGGCACCTGATACTGGCACATGGGGGGGGTTGGCACCTGATACTGGCACATGGGGGAGGCACCTGATACTGGCACCTGGGGGGGGTTGGCACCTGATACTGGCACATGGGGGGGAGGAGAGGCACCTGATACTGGCACATGGGGGAGGCACCTGATACTGGCACCTGGGGGGGGGGAGAGGCACCTGATACTGGCACATGGGGGGGGGGAGAGGGGTTGGCACCTGATACTGGCACCTGGGGGGGGAGGGGGGGTTGGCACCTGATACTGGCACATGGGGGGGGAGAGGCACCTGATACTGGCACATGGGGGGGAGGGGTTGGCACCTGATACTGGCACCTGGGGGGGAGGGGGGTTGGCACCTGATACTGGCACATGGGGGGGAGAGAGGCACCTGATACTGGAACATGGGGGGAAAGGGGTTGGCACCTGATACTGGCACATGGGGGGAGAGAGGCACCTGATACTGGCACCTGGGGGGGAGGGGGGGTTGGCACCTGATACTGGCACATGGGGGGGAGAGGGGATGGCACCTGATACTGGCACCTGGGGGGGGAGGGGGGGGGGTTGGCACCTGATACTGGCACATGAGGGGGGGGAGAGGCACTTGATACTTTCACTTTTTCTGTTGGGGGGGGGGAGATGGCACTATGATACTGGGACATGTGGGGGGGGGGAGAGAGGCACTTGATACTGGCACATGATGGGGGGGCATTATGGGGGACACTAGGCCGGCAGCCTATCAGAGGCCGGACACTGAGGGGCATCTACTGGGGCACTATATATGGGGCATTTTATACTGGTACATTATGGGGGGCACTAGCAGGAAGGGGGGAGAGGAGCACTATGGAGGCATTTACTGGGGGCACTATATAGGGGTATTTTATACTGGGACATTATGGGGGCACTATGGGGACATTAGCTCAACTGGGGGCATTACAAGGGGGTATTTTTGCATCACATTATAAGGAGAATTATTACTACTGGGGGGGGCATTATGGTGGGCTTTATTACTCCCCCATGGTATGACCCCCTAGTAGCAGCACCAGCCTCTCCCTGCTCTGCGACCCCACTGCCCCTTCTCCAAATCCTTATTATGAAATCTTTCTCATTAGGATAAAGCACAACATCAGCTCCGCCGAGCCCCCCAGCCAAAGTGTTGAAGTGGCGTCCGAGATCCCCAAGGGTCAAGTAACTGTAAGTTTTCATGTGAAATATGTTTATGTTATACACATATAGCATCCACTGTGCCCCACAATATACAGTATACCTCTACTGTGCCCCACAATATACAGTATACCGCTACACTGTGCCACACAATATACAGTATACCGCTACACTGTGCCAAAGGAGTGGGGTTTACACAGGAGGAGGGAGGTGCGAAGCGCGCTGGTAGGGGCCCTTACAAATATTTGATGTGGGGCCCAGTCACTTCTAGTTACGCCCCTGGGCAGGGCCAACACAAGTAGGCAGGGCCAACACATGTAGGCAGGGCCAACACAAGTAGGCAAGGCGAACACAAGTAGGCAGGGCCA
Organism: Bufo bufo; assembly: GCF_905171765.1. Lineage (NCBI taxonomy): Eukaryota > Metazoa > Chordata > Amphibia > Anura > Bufonidae > Bufo > Bufo bufo. The sequence continues at coordinate 155,915,914 of NC_053396.1, read as the reverse complement.
ACACATGTAGGCAGGGCCAACACAAGTAGGCAGGGACAGCACATGTAGGCAGGGACATCACATGTAGGCAGGGCAACACAAGTAGGCAGGGCCAACACAAGTAGGCAGGGACAGCACATGTAGGCAGGGACAACACATGAAGGCAGATACAGCAAACGTAGGTGGGGCCAGCAATACCATAGTGCAGAACAAAATACCGCCCCGGCAGCACCAAGTACACAGTGCAGCACAAAATACAGCAGAACGCGCCACAGTATGAAACTGTATCTTCATCCAGAGGACGGAAATACAGTTGAATTCAGGAGGGCACTGGTGGCCGCTGGCAAGGTGCATAAGTGGGTAGTGCCCCTACATTAATTAATGCTGAGAGCATCAGATCTTTACATACATGCCTGGCAGTCATGAGGAGGGCTTGGGCAGTCCCCTGGTCATCAGCCCACCGAAAAATTTCCCTGTAGGGTCTATCGCCAATCCATCCCTGGCAGTCTACATCACAGAGGCCACAACTTCAGCAATCTCAGACCGCCTGCTACAGTAGAACCATTTTTAGCAGAGCATGCTCCGGTCACCACCATTCTGGCTACATATTAAATCACCAAAGATGAGAACCCCAGCAGTAAAGCAGGAATGTCAAACTCGTCGCCCTCCAGCAAAACTTAAAAGTCCATCATGACTGGACAGCCTAAAGCTAACAGGACATGCTGGGAGTTGTAGTTTTGCAACAGCTGTACTGCCACAAGTTTGACATCCTTGTAGTGCCACAAGTGTACATGTCCCTGTAAACCACACAGTATAGTAGCACTCCCCCATCTGTATCTCCTATAGACATCATGAGAAAAAGAGACAAGCTTCTAACATTTAAGGCATGCATAGCCCACCAATCCTAGCAGCTGAACTGGCCAGGGGTCTCAGGTAGTGATGAGCGAAGCGAGCTTCAGATCGTAGATCCAAAGTTGCTTCGCTCAAAACTTCAGTTTAATGCTGTACTGAGATCAGTCTCTGTACAGCATTAAAATGTACGGCCTCTGATGAGACAAAGTCAGTTATTCCCTTCGGTGAATAACTTTGGTATTTTGGTTTTTAAACTGAAAAAAAAAACATTTTAAAACTTGAATCCGAACCTGGTTTCGGTTCCGAGGTACCAGTTGGAACTGAACCCGAGTTTTAAAACTTCGGGAATAACTGACTTCACCTCATTGGAGGCCATACATTTTAATGCTGCACAGAGACGGATGTCCATACAGCATTAAACCGAAGTTTGAAGCTCGCTTCGCACATCCCTAGTCTCAGGAGCTTGACCTGTGCAATTCCCTCATAATCTTACCAGCAACCTCCCTATCCAACTGTTTTCTTTTGTTGATCCGAAGCACCATTCCTGAGTTATGATACATTTTCCTAATATGCAGATTTTGTCTTTGGTGCAATGATAGTGTCACCATTGCTCTTGTTGCACCAAAGCTTCGCTCCTTTCTGTGGCCAGCCCTTCCCTCATTGCTTTGACTGACAGGATCAAGCAGTGGCAAAGCAGAGAGGGAGGGGTTGACCCAGAAAGAAGTGGTGCTTGGGTACAACAAGAGCAATGGTGACAACCTCATTGCACCTAATTGGCATTTTAAGAACAACAATCATAACTCGGGAACTGAGCCTCAGATCATCAAAATTAATATGGCTTGTTATCCAGGTGAACCACAGCTATGTGTAGAAAACAGCTGGATAGGGAGGTCGCTGGTGACAGATTCCCTTAGTCTAAACTCAGTTCAGAGCTGGATCACAATTTGTGGAGGCTCTGGGAGAAAACATTGTGTAGAGGCTCCTCTCCTTTTATGTAAAGAAAGGGAAATAGTTCAGATATGTCCAAACTAGTAAGCATAAAATAATACTAATAGTTATAAAAGAAGCAAAATCTACTACAGAGATGGCATCATCCAGTACAGTGCCATATTGTGTCCAAATAATGCTTCTATACAGCGCCAAATAGTTCCTAATAATGCTTTGGTACAAATGCGGAGACATCGGGAATTTAGGAGCTCATTTATGAACTTACGTACGCCACTTTTGTGGCGTATATCAGTCGCAGAGTTTGCCACACGCCATTTTGTGGTAAAATCTGCGACTTTTCCCCGCTCAAGCCACTTTTCTGACAGATCGAGGGAAGGGGTCATGGTGTGGGTGGGGAAGGGGTGGACTGGCCGGCCTGTCTCATTCATCATTTTCTACGCACGTTTGCTACGTCAGCGAGGGAGCTGTTGCCCGTCCTGCTTGTGGAAGCGCCAAAGTTATGTAGAGACCTTTTTAGGCCACCTGCACACATTGAGGAATATGGCCGGTTTTTCCATGCAGATTCCTGTGCGGAAAAACCACAGCGTATTACAGTACCAGCAAAGTGTATGAGATTACACAAAGCTCATGTACACTTTGCGGATTGTTTAAATTGACCTGCATTGTGGATTTCCATGTAAATGATGTTTGTGGTTTTAGCTTTGGATTTCACCCTTTTCAATGGAAGGGCGAGATCGGTGGCGAAACTGCATCTAATCTGCACCAAAAACCACAGCGTGGATATGCTGGAGAATCACACATAAATCCACACGGAAATTTGTGCGGATCTTACGTGTGTTCACCTGCACCCATATGCGAGTTGTCTTAGTAAACTGCCTGATTGTAGATGTGATACTTGGCTGCTGCTTTTCCTGCGTACACTTGCTGCAGCTCCCCTGAGTTTTTCTCATGCTTTGGGTCCTGCATACTCTTATAGAAATGCCTGAAGCAGAACACGACTCACATGGTATGTGCACGAGTTCTGAAATTTCAGAAGCTGAAAAAAAAAAAAATTACAAATAACAATGATGCGACTACTGATTCTCCCGAATATGTGATCGCAGCTAGATTTGACCCAGCAGTTCTCGAGCTTTGCTGGATAATAATACATAATCTCCTCTGCAATAGAAATGTGATAATAAAACAAATTTATTGAATGCATTTTATGAACTTTCCTGAATAGTCAAATATTGCTAAATAATTTAGACTATGGTCAAACCACATTCAATTATAATAAAAATCACAGTTTTTCTCTACATTGTACATCACGAAATGTAAGACGATTCCAAATACACAGACACTGGCCATCTCCTTCCACAAGTGAAGCCTATCCTTTGTGTGCCCTATATCAATGGCATAAATGCATTTTGAAAATATGTTCTTCTTCTACACTTCCCACTGATGACAAAAAAAAAAGGAAGAATGTTGGCACTATGTGACCGAGAATGGCATAGTCTGTAAATAATGAGAATACTTTAAATTAGAAAACGGATACCGATGCCGATGTAGATGCTTTGTGAACTCAAGCTTGGTGGAGGACCTTTATTGCAAGCTTTTAAGTGATCCTGTACTTTTAATATCTCATAGTGACACATCAAAGTTTTTGGTAAGTGGGGGCCCGAGTGCTGACACCCATGCCAATAGTTAAAATAAGGAAAACGACGCACTCAGAGCAGTGCCTCTCCTCGCTGCTAGAGATTAACTCAAGGTGGATCCATAGACTTTCTATTGAGTCCGTCCTCAGCAGTGAGGAGAGACAGTGCTCTGCTGGAGGCTGTGAGCACTATCTTCTCGCTTTAGCGATCAGTGGGGGTCTCAGCACTTCGGAACTCCACCACTCCACCCCATACTGTTATACCGACGGTCTGTGCCCACAGCTGTCCTGCTGTTCTGAGCGCTCCGCTATCCATATGTGTATGGGAACCAGTGCTCAGTGAACTTCCTTTCAGCAATGCAAGAGTTAATCCTTTCCTCTTGCTCCCTTTTAAGTTGCTAATTAAAGTGCCTCAGCCTTCATATTTAAGTGGGCTATGGATCCACTTCCTTGCCTGAGTTTTGGGTTTTCTAGTGGCCAGCAAAGGTGTAATCTCTTGTCTGACTACCCGTGTACCTTACCTTGCCTGACTACAGATTTTGCTCCTTGCCGCCCGCCCGACATTGGAATTTCCACCTGGATTATGCATGAACTCAGCCTGCCCTGACCTTGGAATTGCCATTTGGAATACGCACCTACTGCGCCTGCCCTGACCTTGGACTGTGTTCAGAGTATGTCTTTTGCCTGTTCCCTCGGTACATCACACTGGTGTCTCTGGCCATCATAGGTCATCTGCCATCTATACCAGGACTTTTCCTGGAGGTAGAGGCTTGGTTGGTTCCCTGCAGCAAAGTCCAGATCCCTGTACAGGGGTTAAAGGGTGAATATGAAGGAACTGCCAGGACAATGTCCTTAGGTTTAGTCCAAAGTCAAACACTTTAGGCTACTTTCACACTCGCTTTTTGGGCGGATCCCTCATGGATCTTCAAAACTGTATCTGTTATACTAATACAACCGCATGTATCCGTCATGAATGGATCCGTTTGTATTATCTGTAACATAGCCAAGACGGATCCGTCAGGAACTCCATTGAAAGTCAATGGGAGACGGATCCATTTTCTATTGTTCCAGATTGTGTCAGAGAAAACGGATCCGTCCCCATTGACTTACATTGTGCGCCAGGACTGATCCGTTTGGCTCAGTTTCGTCAAGCGGACAGCAAAACGCTGCAGGCAGCGTTTTGGTGTCTGCATCCAGAGCGGAATGGAGACTGATCAGAGACAAACTGATGCATTCTGAGCAGATCCTTTTCCATTCAGAATGGATTAGGGAAAAACTGATCCATTTTGGACCGCTTGTGAGAGCCCTGAACGGATCTCACAAACGGAAAGCCAAAACGCCAGTGTGAAAGTAGCCTTAGTTGGCACAGTGGGTCCATATCCACTGCCTATTACAGTAACTATGACATATTTAAAAGTTTTTTAAAGGTACTCTTAAAACTAGCCATATACATACATAAATGCCGGCAAACATTGACACAATCCACAAGACTCTAATGCCTCGTTTCTACTGAGAGGATCGGTTCGGGTCGGCACAGTTTGGAAGATTTTTAATGGTCCGGTCTATTTAGGTGAGTGTTTCCACTGCAACTCAGGCCGCCGGGTCCATACGTGGTTTAGAAAAAAATGCGTAGCGTGACGTCACACTAGTGCGACAACAAACGCGATGCTACAAACAACAAAGATGGAGGTCATCCAGCAGCTCGTGTTTTATGTTGCGCTTACGTTTGACGTTATTCAGGCCGCCAATCAGGAGAATGTATTGTGTGATGCAAGTAGCTTCGCCCTAACCGAACCGTTCCATTTTTCTATGGCCCTACATCTGAAGCAGGACCCTGAATGGTGCGGTACGGTTCGCTTGTATGGATCGCTTTCATAGTGGAAACACCCAAAATAGCGAACCGTACCGTACCGACCCGAACCGATCCGCTCAGTGGAAACGAGGCATAATATGTATGGAGGCTGCTCATCTGTCACAGATCCAAAAAGCGATAACGGAGGCAGCATGTCCGGTGAAAATCCCTTTATTGGGAACTGCTTACATGCAAAACGTGTTTACAGAAAAGTTGCTACGTTTCGGCTATAGCATAGCCTTTATCAAGCACAAGGTGGATTGTATACTCAGGAGCCTCTGTGGATCTAGGGCTCCAGGTGGGCTGCTGCATTCCGGTTTACCGCAAGATCTGGCGAGTGCGACTCCCTATTGATGTATTGTACATCTGTCACAGATGAAACTAAGGGTCAGGCATATTGCACTTTACCATGTCTGATCCTTTGTTCCATTGGAAGTAAGCACTTCTGTCTGGCTGATTATCCTCTATGGTAATTAACATAAATGTTCAGTCCCTGTATTTTTTCTGGTTATCAGCTTAAGAGCAAAGACAAAGGAGTGCCAACTATTATGTCTTACTGCTAATGGCGTGTAGACAGGGCTTGATGGAAGGGGGAGCTAATACATGCCACTTTTATACTGCCGATAATCCAGCCCTCTTCATTTATCACCACCCAGATTGCTACTCTGTGCAGAGAACAGCAATGTTCAATCATGATGTAAACCTGTAAAATAACGGTATATCGATATGCCATATGTGGTCTGCGTTACCTGCCTATAACACTGACCAATTGGTTTTCGCAGAATAGAAACACTAAAACAAATATCATGCGTCCAGATAAGGATACGTTTCCCATGATTTGACAATCTGGCATATGAAGGAGGTTGACAAGTAGGATGTTTCCAATTCTGATCATATATCATCACAACATGCAGACTATATGGACTAAAGACTCAAAATATGTCACATGTATTTACACTTAGGCGGTAATAAAGCGTTGAACTGCATGGAGCCATTGCTGTCTCTTTGTACACAAGTGGAATAGGGATGGCTCCCTTAGGGTCTTTCACACTAGCGTTTTTCTTTTCCGACACTGAGTTCCGTCAAAAGAGCTCAATGCCGGAAAATAACTGATCAGGTATATCCCCATGCATTCTGAATGGAGAGTAGTCTTCCGTTCAGTCATTTTGACTGATCAGTCAAAAGATAAAACCGTAGCATGCTACGGTTTTCTCAACGACCCAAAAAACTGAAGACTTGCCTGAATGCCGGATCCGGCATTTTTTTCCATAGGAATGTATTAGTGCCGGATCCGGCATTCAAAATACCGGAATGCCGGATCCGTCCTTCCAGTCTGCACATGTGCATACCGAAAAAAAAGGTAAAAAATAATTGCCGGATCCGTTTTGCCGAATGACAATGCGTTTTTCTGACTGATCCGGCATTTTTAAGACTGATCAGGATCCTGATCAGTCTTACAAAGGCCATCAGTTGGCATACGTTTTGCCGGATTCGGCAGGCAGTTCCAGCGACGGAACTGCTTGCCGGATCACTCTGCCGCAAGTGTGAAAGCAGCCTCAGACACACGCACAGCATAAGGTGAACCCTAGTGCTGACTGGAACACAAATTGCTACAGTATATGGACTTTTCCCCAATAGATGGCATTTATCTAGGAAAGCAATAGACTTGGTAATGAGCAATTAACTCAAAATTCGATTTGGGTCTGAACTGGTCAATAGATTCAATTCGGGACAAAATTCATTCTACCTGAATCGAAAGTCCTCAAGTTGCACAGAATATTTGTGTACGATACTCTGAGGTCTCCTAGGACTGACATTTTTCTCTCCTTTCCATCACTTTTTAAATATGTTCTTATTAGTTTTTACTTTTCTTGCTCTCCCCCTCTCTCTCTCTCCAAAATTTGCCTGAACTGAATCACCAACATTTATTTACAAAATTCAAGTTGAATTTGATTCATTAGAATCGACTCACTCATATCTAGACTTTTATCCATTCTGAAGGGCAGGATTTCTCAGGTGGGGTCTTGAGAGCTAGTGACTTGGTAAAGTCAGTCTAATATCAAGACGTATTGTTATATACTGTATCCATGGACTAATAAAAGAGCAGCTGGCTACATGACACTAAGAAAATGATGCTATTAACACTGAGTAGTCAATAGTTGCTTTCACCATAAGTTTGATCTCTAGAGCCCAGTAGTTTCATGTCTAAGGAGGAACGGATTAGGCAGATGCGCACAGCTAGAGATGGCATCTTCTGTCCCCTGAGTGATTCCACCAGGATCTAATCAGCATTGCTGTGTGGGTGTTTATGGTGGCCTGAGAGCAGAAGTCAGGCTCTTGATAATGCAATTCATTATCTGCTTGAGAACAGAAGAAGGCAATAAGAACTCTTCACGTCAATGCAGACTGGAGCAATCTGTCACCATACACTCTAAATGAGAAATGCCATGTCCCTTCATGAGAAACAGAGTCCAGGGGCTGAAACCAAACACAGTAGCCATAGATATACAACATGACTCTTCATATCTATCTGCTTCCATGGTGTCTGTGAGTCTTCAGCTAAGAGCGTGCCCTGCAGTAAATACATTATTATATGCAGAAATCCCAGTGGTTTTGCTGCTTTTTTCAACTTACATTCCTGCTGCCACATAACAATGAGGATGCATACTGCCAGAAGAGCAAAATGACTCCCACACTTCTCTTCTTCACATCATCTGAGCCATAATAGGATGGAAACAAGGCTCAGTAAAAGTGGGTCATACAGGATAAGCGTTTGTCTAAATGAAGGGCTGGATTCTGTAGCCCGAAACGCGTCACTTTGATGTCATTTTCCTGTGACTTTGGTGGATTTTATATGATGAGCCAATAAAGAACCTTTTTTATTAGAAGAAGCTGGATCCCTTTTTTTTCCATTGGATACCTTACAAGGCCCAGTTCTGGCCTTTTTTCCATGCTTCATGGATTGAAGGTAGAGGTGAGAGCTGCAGCCACTTAAACTATTGTTTGTCTAAATGCTACAATACAGTAGAGCACAGACATAAGTGGGGGGGGGGAGTTTCGGCAAGGTTATGTGGTAACAACAGGTTTTCAGTGCCATGCAGAAATGCAAACGTTAGCAAAGCTATAAGGAAAACTATCATTTAGGCGAGAGGTCCAGAGCACAAGATTGCCCATGAGTTGCAGCAAAATTAGACCATCATGAAAACTCAGGTACAAACTCAAAAGACGGAATTCAACCTTAGGCTACATGCACACGGCCGTGTTCCGCGGCCGAGAGCGGTCCGTGGTGACCCGGCCGGGATTCCTGCTGACAGCAGGAGCGCACGGCGTCATTGGTTGCTATGACGCCGTGCGCTTCATGCAGCCGCTGCTGTACAGTGATACACTGGTATAGACCATACGAGTGTATCACTGTACAGCAGCAGCGGCATGAAGCGCACGGCGTCATAGCAACCAATGACGCCGTGCGCTCCTGCTGTCAGCGGGAATCCCGGCCGGGTCACCACGGACCGCTCTCGGCCGCGGAACACGGCTGTGTGCATGAGGCCTTAGACTGACGTATCACACCGTTCTATGATATCCCCTGTGCTGCCTGAAGGATGTGCTTCATTTATGACAAGGGGCATGTCCTGTCGTAGATTACAGTCTTTTTAATGCAAGAAAAGTGCATTAAAGGAAAATAAATTCACCTGGCCTGCCAGCCTTGCCCCATCCTCGTCAATCCCCCTTCCTGGGAAAGTGGCAAAGGCAGCCTAGAAATGCCATGCACTTAAATTTAGGCTCAAAGGCATTCAAAAAGTTACGATCACGAGGTTTGTGACTTTTTTATGCCAGAAAATTGGCATAAAGGGGGTAGGGGGGGGAATGATAATGTTTCACTAAGGAGAAAAAGTTTTGCTACAATGACAAAAAATTTAGCAAGTCATCAGCAACTTTCCCCATATGGAACAAATTAAGGGTTGACTGAAATCTTGATAATGCTCCCCTTTTATAGTGAATCACATTATCACTGTAGACCCATAGTCTAAAAGAATACTTTTTCCAAGACAGAATGCATCTACCTAATAAAGCCAAACTAGAATATCCTGTAAATGGGTGGATAAAAGCTGTGCATGCTTTTAGCTAGCCTATGTTGCTGATATGAACCCCATGAATTGGAGAACTGCCCAGAAAAAGTAAGCACCACTCTACTTCCCAAGAGTGATGGAACACTGTGCAGTGCTCCCTTGTCCATTGGGACTGCAGTGTTAGGAGACCATAGAAAGGGTAATCAAACCTATAGCCATATCACACTTTTTTTCTTAAAATGGGTGGGAAGTACTAGGTCTTTATGTAATAGAATGTGTAGTGCCATTTAGCAGTACCATGAAAGGTCTGGGTTTTAATCCTTACCTTAAAGGCTTTCTTAGGATAGGTCATCAATATCAGACTGATGAGGGTCAGACACCCAGCACCCTCAGCAATCAACTTTGTGAAAAGGCCATGGTGTTTCACTCCCTAGGCCATGTGATGTCACATTAATCGCTCACTAGGCCTAGGTGCAGCTCAGTCCCATTCAAGTGAATGGGGCTGAGCTGAAATGCAAAGCACAGCCACTATGCAATGGATAGAACTGTGCTTGGTAAGCTGTGAGGAGGTTGTGGCCCTCACCAGAGCTCTGGTGAGCACTGCAGCTTCCTCAGATAATCAGTGGGGGTCCCAGGAGTCAGACCCCCGATAATCTCATGTTGATGACCTATGTTGAGAATAGGCCATCAATGAAAATCCTAGAGAACCCCTTTAAAGGTAGTCTGTCACCAGAAAATTTTTCTGTTAAACACACAATGGTTAGCACTGGTGCCTTGCAGCTCTGAGTCTTAGCTTTGAATCTGACCAAGGACAACATCTGCATGCAGTTTGTATGTTCTCCTATGGGTTTCCTCTGGGTACTCTGGTTTTCCACCCTCCAAAGACATACTGATAAGGAATGCATATTGTGAGCTCCACTGGGGACAGTAAATAATAAAGGTTGTCTGTAAAGCACTGTGAAATATGTTGGTGCAATATAAGTGAGTAAAATAAGTAAATAGTTGGACTGGATCACTTAGCAATCTGTTGCTTCATTCTGGAGATTTTTTTTTTAAATCCAAATGCAAAAGAGCAGTACGGTGCACTGAGGATAGGCCCAAGCCACTCTGTGCCACATTTCTCCTCCTGCTTCCTCTGCTAGTCACTCCTTTTTCTTCTTGATTGACAGGACCAGGATCTTGTGTAGTCATCTGGTCTGGCATTGTCAGTCAAGAAGGGTGCACAGAGTGACTTGAGCCCATTCTTCAGAATGAAGCATTGGACCGCTGAGTGAAACATTACATTCAGCTGAAATAGACCTACAATTGATTGTGCTAGGTTTAACAATGAATTTCCTGGTGATGGACCCCATTTAAGTTGGCCATACACATTAGATGTGTATCAGCCAACACTGGGTTTGGATGACCATCTAATTAGTGATGAGCGGCAGGGGCAATATTCGAATTTGCGATATTTCGCAAATATTTTGTAGAATATTCGTCATATATTTGCGAATTCGAGAAAATATTCTTGATTGCGAAAATCGGCAATGTAATATTTGCGTAATGCGCGCAAAATACATGCGTGAGTCACTTATGCTACATTTTTCAAGCTGGTATAAGTTTCCTGAGACTGGAGAAAATAGTTGGCACGGCAGAACATTAGAATAGCTTTATATCCAGATAGAGTGCTCCAATATGTTCGCGCTTGCGAATTTTCGGCAATTAATGATGCGCATATTTTTTCACAATACGTGCAACTTGTGACATCATAGCACTATGTCTGTAGCATGCATGTATGGACAGCTACACTATAGATCAATCTAACCTACACTGACTATCTCCCCCTAACTATCTGAATTATATATATAAGTTAACTGTCTAATGTAATACAACAAAGCACAGAGCACAGCAATGACACTGCTGTCTCTTTCATAACTGCAATAAACTTTAGAAAATAGCTGCTGGGGAGGTTCTTATATAGTAAGGGGAAGGCAGCTTTTCTATTGATAGCTAGGGATGTTCCTAAGCTGTGACAAAGCCTTCTCATTGGCCCACAAGCTAGAAGAAGGGAGGAATGATCACCTGATGTGTACTGTTAAAAAAACAAAAAAAACAAAAAATAATAATATTCGTCATTACGAATATACTGTATAGCACTATATTCTAAATATTCGCGAATTGTCGAGGTGCCTATATTCTCTATAAAAATTTGTAATACGAATATTCGCACTCAACACTACATCTAATGTGTGTGGTTGCTTCCTGACTCTCCACCAACAGCTGATGTCTGGGAAGATAAGGATTAGGCAAGGAAGATTCAATTGCCCGATCCTTTTGTTTAAGAGGTTTTCTGGGCTAACAATATTGATGACCTATCCTCAAAAAAAGCTCATCAATATGAGATCAGCCTTTTCCTGCAGGTGCCAGCACTGAAACTACCACTGAGAAAGGAGCTGGAAGCATAGCTACATTCAAAGTGTAATGGCCATGACGAGTTTCTGAAGTTCAGTGAATGGGAGCTGAGGTGCAGTAAGATGTTATGACAACTACACTTTAATCTGATATGTGCTTCCAGCATCTTTCTTAGTGATAGTTTCAGCTGCAGGTCACAGCTGATTGTGGGGGTGCTTGGTGTCGAACCCTTACCATTTGGATATTGATGAAAACACACTTTAATGGAGAGATAAGTTGCTTCCCAAGTTCAAGTCGAGCGTGCATATGTGTCACGCCTTGCCCTGTGAATGTGCAGAGGTCTGTCAGACTGGCTGCACATGTCTGACTTCTCTGTTTGTTTTGTTTTGGGTTTGAGCTGGATCCACCTTCCCTCAGGTGTACTGGGTTTGATTATTAGTGAGGCTATTTATCCCTCCTTCCCCCAGTGGCCTGTGCGGGTTATAGTTCTTTCCTGGGGGCTCTTGATGTGTGGTGGATCGTCTGCTCCAGCTCTGCTCAAGATAAAACCTCTCCGTTATTTCCCTTTTTGTCTTTTATCTGGGCCTCTAGGGAGACGCTTGCTTCCTCCGGGTTTGAAGAAGCAGGTTGCCTCTTCCCTTTTCCCTACAGCTTAGGGTTTGCCCAGGGTGTATAGGTTTAGACACGAGGGCATGTGCATATCCACAATTAGGATATGCACATGGGCACAGCAGTTTAGGGAAAACTTTTAGGGATCGCTAGGAGGTGAGCCTTTTCTCCCTAGCTTTTGGGCCTAGTTATTTGTTCTGTTGTTTTCCTGTGTTTGGTTATTTCCCCGCTTACCAACCTATCGTGACATTATAACCCGCCAAAAAACTGTCATATCCCTGCTGTTTGCGAAATGGAGGCTATGAATGCTTTGGTTGATCACATACAGGGATTATCGCTGGAGGTTGCTGATCTCTGCAGTTCTGTTGCACAGTGTCAGAATGCTCTGGCGCATGGCGCCGTTGGAGGAAATCAGGTCTGCTTAGAGCCTAAAGTCGCTCTCCCTGATAGGTTCTCAGAGGGTGGTGATGACTTTATTCCGTTCAGGGAGTCCTGCAGGTTGTATTTTCGTCTGCGGCCAATGTCATCTGGTGACTAGAATCAAAAAGTGGGGATCATTATATCTCTGCTCAAGGGGGACGCACAGTCCTGGGCTTTTTCTCTGCCGACCGGTTCACCATCCCTCCGGTCGGTGGATGAATTTTTCAGTGCCTTGGGCTTGATTTATGATGACCCAGACCGGGTCTCTGTGGCTGAATCTAAGTTGCACAGTTTGTTACAGGGAGAACGTACTGCGGAGTCGTATTGTGCAGAATTTAGAAGATGGGCAACTGACTCGGGGTGGAATGATCCTGCACTCCGGAGTCAGTTTTGTCAGGGGCTGTCTGAAAGGTTAAAAGATGCCCTTGCTTTTCATTAGTATCCCGATTCATTGGAGACGGCCATGTCTTTGGCATTGCGGCTTGATAGACGTCTTAGAGAGAGGTATAAGATTCCTCTCAAACGGGGGTCCCGTCTGTAAGTGGATCCGTCCCACCTATTCCCTGGGGTAATATGACACTTGAATCTGGGGCAGGAGAGGAGCCTATGCAGTTGGGCCAGGTTTCCTTTTGCTCAGGTGATAGGGATTTTAGGAAGCTGAATAAGCTATGTTACTTCTGTGGAAAAGAAGGTCATTTTTTTTGTGCATGTCCTTTTGTTAAACCTCAAAGCGGTAATGAAAAACTACAGATGTATTCACATAAAGAGAAGAAAAAATCTTCCCTGACTCTTGGTAGTGTGAATGGGGAGTCTGAGCAAGCAAATATGCATTCTCCCTGCAATACCCGTTTCCTCCTGCCTGCCATGGTGGCGCTAGACTCAGGAAACTTTGAGGAATTTGTTGACAGTGGTGCAGGGGTAAACCTTAATTTTCAGTTCCTTCTAAATCTTGGTTTTAGAACTAGCACATTAGATAAAGAGATACCAGTGTTTGCTATTGATTCCTGACCTCTCTCACAAGAGTCTTACTTATATCATTCATGACATTCAGTTAAGGGTGGGTGATTCACATGTTGAGTCAATTTCTTGTTTTGTTATGAAGGGCTTGCCTGCTCCGATGGTTCTAGGTTTACCGTGGTTGATAAAGCATAACCCTACTATTGACTGGCAAACAAGACAAATCAGTAGCTGGAGTGAATTTTGTATGGACAACTGTCTTTGTGCTTCTATCTCAGGGGTGTCAACTACGGTCCTACCTCAGTTTCTCTCTGATTTTTAGATTTCCGGGAAATGAATCTCATTACGGTCCGTGATCTGTATCCCCTTCCTTTAATTTCTGATCTAATTGTCGGCGCCAAGGTGTTCTCCAAGTTGGATCTAAGAGGAGCTTATAATCTGATCAGAATTAAGGAAGGAGATGAGTGGAAAACGTCCTTCAATACACCCGAAGGTCATTTCGAGAATCTTGTCTTGCCCTTTGGTTTAACTAATGCGCCAGCGGTCTTTCAGCGATTTATCAATGATATTTTCCATCATTTAGTAGGAAGGTTCATTGTTATTTAAGTGTTGTCGATCCTTCGGGAGAATAAATTGTATGCAAAATTGGAAAAATTTGTATTTGCTGTCCAAGAGCTACCATTTTTGGGATACCTGCTTTCTGACTCTGGTTTTCGTATGGAACCCGAAAGGTCCGGGCGGTACTGGAAAGGGACCAGCCTGAGAATCAGAAAGCTCTGATGCGGTTTTTGGGTTTTACCAATTACTACAGAAAATTCCCCTTGAATTATTCCACAATTGTAAAACCTTTGACAGATATGACAAAAAAAGGCGCCGACTTTTCAGTCTGGTCGGATGAGGCATTACAGACCTTTTCTGCTATTAAGAAATGTTTTGCTCCCATTCTGGTGCAACCTGATGTGTCTCAACCGTTCGTCGTGGAGGTTGATGCATCAGAAGTGGGGGTCGGAGCAGTTCATTCGCAGGGTCCATCCCCTAGCAAATGGCGTCCGTGTGCTTTTTTCTCCAAGAAACTCTCGGCCGCTGAAAGAAATTATGATGTAGAAGATAGAGAGTTGCTGGTCATTAAATTGGCCTTTGAGGAATGGCATCATTAGTTGGAAGGGGCTACTCATCCTATTACGGTATATACTGACCACCAGAATTTGCCTTACCTGCAGTCTGCTAAGCGCCTGAATCCTAGACAGGCTAGATAGTCACTGTTTTTTACTAGGTTCAATTTTGTGGTCATCTTTCGCCCTGAGGTTAAAAACGTCAAGGCAGATGCGTTGTCACGTAGTTTTCCTGGGGGGAGTGATTCGGAGGATCCCGCTCCGATTTTGGCTGATGGGGTGGTGGTTTCCGCTCTGTACCCCGAGTTGGAGATGGAGCTGTTGGGGGCCCAGGAGGAGGCTCCGGATTCTTGTCCTCCAGACAAGTTGTTTGTTCCTGAACTGCGATACAAGGTGTTCAAGGAACATCATGATACGGTCCTTGCAGGACATCCTGGAAGTAAATCCACCATAGATCTTATTTCCCGGAGATTCTGGTGGCCAGGGTTGCGCAAGGGTGTGAAGGGTTATGTGGCAGCTTGTGAGACCTGTGCACGCGCGAAGATGGTTCACACTCGGCCTTCAGTATCCCTTCTTCCTTTGTCCATCCCGTCTCGTCCTTGGAGGCATTTGTCCATGGACTTTATTACAAATTTACTGAGTTCCTCTGGGAAAACTGTGATTTTGGCCGTAGTGGACCGCTTCAGTAAGATGGCCCACTTTGTACCGTTACCTAGCTTGCTCAATGCCAAAACTCTCGCTCAGGTTTTTATCGATAACATTGTGAAACTACATGGCATTCCCTCTGATGTGGTGTCTAATAGGGGGACACAATTTGTTTCCAGGTTTTGGAGGACGTTCTGCTCTCGTCTGGGAATTCAACTGTCTTTCTCTTCGGCTTTTCATCCCCAGTCGAATGGTCAGACAGAGCACACTAACCCAAACCTGGAGACCTATTTGAGGTGCTTTGTTGCAGAGAACCAGGATGACTGGTCCTCGTTCTTGTCTCTAGCCGAATTTGCCTTCAATAACCGTAGACAGGAGTCCACTGATAAGTCCCAATTTTTTGGCGCATATAGTTTTCATCCACAGTTTGGTACTTTTTCTGGGACTGGATCTTCTGGGATGCTAGAAGAGGAGAAATTCTCTTCCGCCTTGTCATCTATCTGGCGGAAGATCCAAGTTAATTTAGAAAAGATGGGTGAAAGATATAAACGGATGGCTGACAGGAGACGTATGACTGGTCCGGACCTGTGTGTGGGTGATTCGGTGTGGTTGTCCACTAAAAACATTAAGCTGAAGGTACCATTTTGGAAAGTGGGTCCAAGATTCATTGGCCCTTACAAAATCTCTGCTGCTGTCAACCCGGTGGCATTTCGTCTGGATCTTCCACAGGCCTGGAAGATCCATAATGTGTTTCACAGGTCTTTATTGAAGAAATATGTGGAACCTGTGGAACCATCTACATTGCCAACTCCCCCTGTCCTGGTGGATGGCAATTTGGAGTTTGAGATCTCTAGGATTCTCAACTCACATCTTTTTCGGGGTTCCCTTCAGTACCTGTGCACTGGAAGGGATACGGTCCCGAGGAAAGAATGTGGGTTCCAGCTATTGATGTTAGTGCCAGCCACCTGGTGAGGGCCTTTCACAGGGCACACCCGGATAAAGTTGGTTGGGGGTGTCCGGAGGTCACCCGTAGAAGGGGGGGTACTGTCACGCCTTCCACTGTGAATGTGCGGAGGTCTGTCAGTGTCATGCCCCACTCTGACGATGTGCGGAGGTCAGCCAGGATTGCAGCACGAGTCTAGTATTTGTTTTGATGCTGTGCTGGATCCGCCTCACATCAGGTGCACTGGGTGGAGTCATTAGTTTAAATAGTCTCCAGCTAAGGTGCTCTGAGCGGATTATACTCTTCATTGTGGTCTTGGAAGCTAGGAAGGAAGGTTGGCTGTTTGTTCCTGCTCTCTGCAGATAAGTGTATTTTCTAGTTTGGTTGTTTATGTCATCTATCCCATCCAGGTTCTGTGCGAGCTGGCAGCTCCTTTCTCCCCACTTCACCATCTCAGGGAGTTCAGGGTTCTGTTAGCATAGGCTGGTGGACACAGCAAATCTACCATCAAGATTTGGTCTGTGGGCTGAGCATTGTAGGGACAGAGGTCAGGGATAAATTAGGAGGTGACCCTTCCCCCGTCTCTCGTCCAGAGCCTGGTTGATGTGTTATCTGTTTAACTGTGCCCGTCCGCCGTGACAGCCTTAGGGGCAATTAACTCTCCCACTGGCTCCTCCAGGGCTCGCTGCAAAAGGTATACATGGATACTGTTCATGGTACCATAACATGAGCACTATGGCTGGTACTCTTATATGAACCATGATGCCAAGGGAGTTATATGGGCACTGATAGTTGGTACTCAGTGCTACCAATATGTTATTATGGACAATAAAGCTGCTAATACACATGTTGTATGTGGACTGAACCCACTGATTTAGGCAGGAGGGGAATGCATGTTTATGGGGGGATTGAGAAAGATAATTGTTGACGAAAGGAGCTGCCAGCTCGCACAGAACCTGGATGGGATAGATGACATAAACAACCAAACTAGAAAATACACTTATCTGCAGAGAGCAGGAACAAACAGCCAACCTTCCTTCCTAGCTTCCAAGACCACAATGAAGAGTATAATCCGCTCAGAGCACCTTAGCTGGAGAGTATTTAAACTAATGACTCCACCCAGTGCACCTGATGCGAGGCGGATCCAGCACAGCATCAAAACAAATACTAGACTCGTGCTGCAATCCTGGCTGACCTCCGCACATCGTCAGAGTGGGGCATGACAGTCAGACTGGCTGCACATGTCTGACTTCTCTGTTTGTTTTGGTTTGGGTTTGAGCTGGATCCACCTTCCCTCAGGTGTACTGGGTTTGATTGTTAGTGAGGCTATTTATCCCTCCTTCCCCGGGTGGCCTGTGTGAGTTATAGTTCTTTCCTGGGAGCTCTGGAAGATCTTCTGCTCCAGCTCTGCTCAAGATAACTCTTCTCTGTTATTTCCCTTTCTGTCTTTTATCTGAACCTCTAGGGAGACGCTTGCTTCCTTCGGGTTTGAAGAAGCAGGTTGCCTCTTCCCTTTTCCCTACAGCTTATGGTTTGCTCAGGGTGTATAGGTTTAGGCATGAGGGCATGTGCATATCCACCATTAGGGTATGCACATGGGCACAGCAGTTTAGGGAAAACTTTTGGGGATCGCTAGGAGGTGACCCTTTTCTCCCTAGCTTTTGGGCCTAGTCATTTGTTCTTTTTGTTTTCCTGTGTTTGGTTATTTCCACGCTTGCCAACCTATCGTGACAATATGCAAGTGACTCATGTGTATGGTTAGCTTCACTCTATAAACATTCTTGCTTCTATACTCACACAGCTTGGTATGTATAAAAAACAAAAAAATAAATAAGTAAAATATATAATTTCTTAGTGTGAAAATTCAGAATGAAGTGAATGAAATCACACTAAGGAAGTTAAAATGTAGATGGGTGAATGGAAAGTGCATATGCATCATTTCTAAGCTTCACAGAAGCATGAATATAGTATCAGCACAAAGCTGATGAAGGGTAGGGCTCACCCTATACACTTTACATAGATACCGTTTATTATTGTGCCTTCTGTCACAGCCAGTGGCTGGGGAACCACCACACCAACCAACCAATTTGGTTTAGGGATAGACATAATGACATTATCCTGGCAGTCCTCAGGTTTTCACCCTATACAAGGATGTGGTGTTCGCTGCAGGGGAGTCACCAGGCTGCTACCTCTTGGAATAGTCCCAGTGTGGTTGGCAGCTGACTCACAAGGGTCAGAGACACTAGTGCGAAGCAGCATGTTATCAGACAATACTCATAGTAAGGCAACAAGCTGAGATTAGGGAAGGCAGAGTACATGCATATCCGTGAAAAAGGTCTAGGTCTGGGAATGCAGAAAAGGGTCAATATGGTAAACAGGCAGTATTCAGGTCAGGCAGCAGGGGTTAGAATCGGTAAATGGGCAGATGTCGGTATATGGGCAGACAAACAGAAAAGCACAAGTTACAAAGGGACTATCAAACTGGATACATGTATTTCTAAGGCACCCTTCTGTAGTGGAAGATGTCTTAAACCGTCACAGGTGGCCACCCTGTGTGTGCTGGCAATTTAAGAGTCAGCATAAGCACGTGCACCCTAAGAACAATGGAAGCAGGGATCTAGTCAGCAGGAGCAGGTCTTAGCCTACTGGAAGAGAAAGACATAGAGGACCAGCAGAACTGGAGCCTCGGGACCCCAGCAGCAGTAGGAGGGTGAAAGACAGGTCGCCTGTTCATGCACCGGATAGTGGGACAGTATCCCCCAAACCATACTCCCTCTCTTGTTTTAGCTTTGCAAAAACTTCTTTAGGATGGTTAGGGCATGAATTGCTTTCCAAGCGATCTATCCTCAGGACCAAAGTCTCTCCAGACAATGAAGAAGGTTTTGCCTCTAATCCTCATATTCAGAATGGCCTTCACCTTATAAAGAACGTCACAGCTGAGTGGGAAAGCAGCAGGAGCCGGACATTTGGAATACTGATTAAGTATCATGGGCTTATTAGGTACCATGGGAATCCACAATGAGGCAGGGAGATGCAATCAAGGAAGGAAGGACCTAGTCAGCAGGAGCAGTCAGAGGTCTACAGGAATAGGAAGTAACAGAGGACCAGAGGAACAGGAGGTGGTTAAGAGAAGCAGGGCCAGTGCCTGGCCTGGATAGCAGGACAGCGGTGGCCACAAAGCACTGCCACAACAACTGCTTTGCCCAATATCAAGCAAAAATTCACAAAAAAATGACATACAATAAATTGAAATACATATTGATCTGTAATGTTATGGCCAAGTGAAAACTAATGAATGTTTGAATTTAAGACAGTTTTATGAAGCAATCCTTTTGAGACTGAATCCAGCATGTTTTTGTGAAGGGTGTTTTTTGTGGTACTGATCGGAGTCGGGAAGGAATTTTTCCCCCCTTAAGTTTTGCCTTCCTCTAGATCAACTTGCAGGATAACAGGCCGAACTGGATGGACAAATGTCTTTTTTCGGCCTTATATACTCTGTTAATATGTTACATAGCAATACAGTACAGTAACTCAGCAGAAGAAGCCTGGGTCCATATATCAGTAGTGTTCAGCCAGTAGTATTAGTCCTGAACTGGATGTAACTGTTAAAAATTGGTGCTATATCAGGTGGACCATTGCCTCAAATGGGGCACGACAATGAACCTGGCTGGACCTGTTATCATGCCTGATCGAAAAATACTGCAGTCAGCCATGCCAGGGGGGAACTGTATTTGAACGCACCGTAATATAGAAAACTTCAAGTTATAAAAAGGAACTTCACTGATGGGAGAGGGAAAGGTAAGGCAGATCAATTTTAGCAGAAGCCTATAGGCAAAACATTATAGTCCATCTCTTGTGAACGCCTCCCTATTTTTCGAAAATAAATAAACAAAGAATATATTCAATAGAAGGAAATCTAGCTCAACCATGGACATGCTGAGTAAGCCCCCCAGATGGGCAGAAAGAGAAAATCCAGCATCAATCCTAAGTATTGATACAATATTCAGGCTTTGTAGAACAACTTCCATACACTCCATCAAGAACATAAATGTACAGCTTCCGCGTTTCAGATTCCATAGGGTCCTAGTCATAGCTTTGGGGCCTGAAATGTATAAAAAAATATATACAGGTATATTTAATGTTTTACTACTGTACATTTCACAACAATGAAGAAGAATCAAATATGTTAGTAATAAGTCGGGTGTTATGCGGCGCATCCTCTTCTAACAGAGACACATATTGGCTCAGCTAAGGATACAGCCAGCCTCCAGCCTGCTGGGTTCAGATTTATAAATTTCAACCCAGTTTTCAAAGCAAAAAACAGTTACAAGCATCATAATGACTAGAGATGGCCTTGCGGTTCGCCCGGCGGTCGTTTTGCAGCGAACTTTGCGTGTTCGCGATTCACCGAACATGCGAACATATGGCGATATTCGCTCCCACCATATTCTTTTACATTATGAAGAACTTTGACCCATGACACCTCCATCAGGTGGTACAGGACAGCCAATTGAGACATTTCAGCACATGGACGTACCCCCTACCTTATAAATAAACCTGATCTGGCCGCCATTTTACATTCAGTGTTTTGCCAGTGTAGGGAGAGGTTGCTGTGTGGCAGGGACAGGCTGTTAGGAACACCAAACACTAGCTAATAGGGCCACAAAAGTCATTTTAAGCACTAGTATAGGTGTGCTATCGATATGTGTGATACACAGAGGGGTGCAATATACTTATAATATACTTTTATAATGAGTCAAAAACACATAGATCTATATAGTGATCACCTGGAAGTCAGGGGCCTAGGGGCTAGGGGCTTACTAGGGCCATTTTTATATAGGGTAAGGTTCCGGATGGGGTCGCTCTTATCAGGGCAGGTGGTCTGTGGTTAGGCTATCAGGGCCAGAATAGCACCCCCTGTAGGGCAATATCAGGGACAGTTCTTTGCCCAACCTGTCCTTTAATACCACATCATCATCTAGCCCAGGGATAGATGTTTTTTGCTTTCTCTCTGGAATTCATGGATGTGCACTGGAACCCCCCGGATTGTGGTAGGACATATGGTTTCTGATTTGGTGCCGCCGAGCACTTGTTATTGCCTACCACATCTATGCTTTTTGCTTAAAGGGGTTCTGCACTTTGTTTTAACTGATGATCTATCCTCTGGATAGATCATCAGCATCTGATCGGCGGGGGTCCGACACCCGGGACCCCCGCCGATCAGCTGTTTGAGAAGGCAGCATCGCTTCAGCAGCGGCGCTTCAGCAGCGCCACGGCCTTCTCGCTGTTTACCGCTGGCCCAGTGACGTCACGACTAGTATCAACTAGAGTGGGCGGGGCTAAGCTCTGTTCACTTGAATGGAGCTTAGCCCCGCCCACGCTAGTTGATACTAGTCGTGACGTCACTGGGCCAGCGGTAAACAGCGAGAAGGCCGTGGCGCTGCTGAAGCGCCGCTGCCTTCTCAAACAGCTGATCGGCGGGGGTCCTGAGTGTCGGACCCCCGCCGATCATATGCTGATGATCTATCCAGAGGATAGATCATCAGTTAAAACAAAGTGCAGAACCCCTTTAACTTTAATAATTTAATTTATTTTCATTTTGAGGGATATCTTTTCCATTCACACGTCCACAAAATAGGTCCGCATCCGTTCCGCAATTTTGCGGAAGGGGTGCAGACCCATTCATGTTCAATGGGGCCGGAATGTGTTGTCCGCATCCACATTTGCGGAGCCGCATCCGCATTTTCGGATCCGCACTTCCGCATCTGTGCTTCGGTTTCGGCAAAAAAATAGAATATGTCCTATTCTTGTCCGCAATTGCAGACAAGATTAGGCATTTTCTATTATAGTGCCGGCGATGTGCGGTCCACAAATTGCGTAATGCACATTGCCGGTGTCCGTGTTTTGCGGATCCGCAAAACACTTACGGACGTGTGAATGGACCCTCATAGTAACATTATTAAAGGTTACGTTTTATCTTCATGTATATTCTAATGGATTGCCTTCCTTGTACAATGTTATTAACATAGAAGGTATATTATAGTGCATTTGTATTGTGCGGCAGTTGTGTGCGGTTCTGCTGCGATACTGCAGGTATATAGAGGGACAAGCGTTATTGGGACAAATTATTTCTACTGGTGTGATATACCAGTCGCCCCCCAAAAAAACTGATTGAAGCAGGGTATTATATACCAATATACTTTCTTTATAGTGCATTTGGGTACAGTATAGTGCATTTGCGCATGCGCGTACGCGAAAATTATATTGCCGATATTTTGCATTGAAAAAAATAATAAATGGAGATCGCAAATTCGAATAATACATCTGGTATGTCACTGTCCATGTTGTGGGACTATTTGTGCACTTCTAGTAATTATTTCTTGGCTGCAAATATGAGCTGAAGGTTTTTCAGGTTCGCCTGCCATTAAAATGAATGGGACCCGCCACGAACTTGCGGTTCGCGAACATTTGATCGCGTTCGCGAACCGTCCTGGCAGATGTTCGTCCATCACTAATAATGACATTGACCTAGGATTTGTGAGGTGAGTAATGCTTCTTTTATTGTAACTTATTAATCCTCTTTTCTAAAATCAAAATGTTACAAGGGGAAACAACTTGAGTGTCCTTAATACAGCAACCAGACAATCCAGGTAGATTATTTTATTTCTAATCCAATACCAATGATATCTCAGGAGATAACCTTAATATATCTACCTTCTGAGGCTGATCAGCCCACGGGTAGGGGCATGAATAATTACCAGCCCCAACCACCTTTCTACTTCAGACCACCATCTTCTAGAGCAGGGATGCTCAACCTGTGGACCTTCAGTTGTTGTATATCTACAACTGCCACCATGCCCTGCTGTAGGCTGATAGCTGTAGGCTGTCCGGACATGCTGGGAGTTGTAGTTTTGCAACAGCTGGAGAGCCACAGGTTGGGCATCCTTGTTCTAGAGTGTCCATGCCGTCCTCCCTTCCCCAGCAGATTTCAAGGGGTTCTGTCTCCTGACAGTCTTCACAATGGCTATTTATTGAAGCCCCCAGTAAATCTCCACAGTTTTACATTCCCTCATTGGGAAGCACAGAGGATACAGCATAGGTGGTGGCATCAGGATGGGAATTTTGTATTGAGGAGGTGGGGAGGATGATGGAAATGTGACATTCATGACAAACTCTGCAAAGGTGATATCTACAGCAGAGGAGACATCTTTCTATGTAATAAGTATGCAGTGCTGTACTCTCCTGTATGTCTAGTAATGCTGAAAGACCAGGCAGGATTCTGAAGGTAGGGCTGGCTTTATGCTGTGGCCCATGTCTCACTTCCTCTGCCCCGTCCTCCATATCTTAATTAGAGACAACTGGAGAAGCAGGAGGACAGAACATGGCAGTTGGTGCTGCCCGTCACAGATGGGCAGCTTCTGGGGAGGTATTTGGTGCTTCTGGGGAAGTGTTTTGCACTGAACTGTGTTATTAGGTTCTGCTGGGGCAGCATATTGTGCTGCACTGCGGTATTTGGTTCTGCTGGGACAGTATATTGTGCTGCACTGTGGTATCTGGTTCTGCTGGGACAGTATATTGTGCTGCACTGTGGTATCTGGTTCTGCTGGGGCAGTATAATGTGCTGCACTGTGGTATGTTGTTTTGCTGGAGCAGTATATTGTGCTGCACTGTGATATTTCGTTCTGCTGGGGCAGTATATTGTGCTGCACTGTGATATTTGGTTCTGCTGGGACAGTATATTGTGCTGCACTGTGATATTTGGTTCTGCTGGGACAGTATATTGTGCTGCACTGCGGTATTTGGTTCTGCTGGGACAGTATATTGTGCTGCACTGTGGTATCTGGTTCTGCTGGGACAGTATATTGTGCTGCACTGTGGTATCTGGTTCTGCTGGGGCAGTATAATGTGCTGCACTGTGGTATGTTGTTTTGCTGGAGCAGTATATTGTGCTGCACTGTGATATTTCGTTCTGCTGGGGCAGTATATTGTGCTGCACTGTGATATTTGGTTCTGCTGGGACAGTATATTGTGCTGCACTGTGATATTTGGTTCTGCTGGGACAGTATATTGTGCTGCACTGTGATATTTGGTTCTGCTGTGGCAGTATATTGTGCTGCACTGTGATATTTGGTTCTGCTGGGACAGTATATTGTGCTGCACTGTGATATTTGGTTCTGCTGAGGCAGTATATTGTGCTGCACTGTGATATTTGGTTCTGCTGGGACAGTATATTGTGCTGTACTGTGATATTTGGTTCTGCTGGGACAGTATATTGTGCTGCACTGTGATATTTGGTTTTGCTGCGACAGTATATTGTGCTGCACTGTGATATTTGGTTCTGCTGGAGCAGTATATTGTGCTGCACTGTGATATTTGGTTCTGCTGCGACAGTATATTGTGCTGCACTGTGATATTTGGTTCTGTTGCGACAGTATATTGTGCTGCACTATGATATTTGGTTCTGCTGAGGCAGTATATTGTGCTGCACTGTGGTATTTGGTTCTGCTGGAGCAGTATATTGTGCTGCACTATGATATTTGGTTCTGCTGGGACAGTATATTGTGCTGCACTGTGATATTTGGTTCTGCTGGGACAGTATATTGTGCTGCACTGTGATATTTGGTTCTGCTGCGACAGTATATTGTGCTGCACAGTGATATTTGGTTCTGCTGGGACAGTATATTGTGCTGCACTGTGGTATTTGGTTTTGCTGCGACAGTATATTGTGCTGCACTATGATATTTTGTTCTGCTGAGGCAGTATATTGTGCTGCACTGTGATATTTGGTTCTGCTGAGGGGGTATATTGTGCTGCACTGTGATATTTGGTTCTGCTGCGACAGTATATTGTGCTGCACTGTGGTATTTGGTTTTGCTGCGACAGTATATTGTGCTGCACTGTGATATTTGGTTCTGCTGCGACAGTATATTGTGCTGCACTGTGATATTTGGTTCTGCTATGGCAGTATATTGTGCTGCACTGTAGTATTTGGTTCTGCTGAGGCAGTATATGGTGCTGCACTGTGATATTTGGTTCTGCTGGGAAAGTATATTGTGCTGCACTGTGATATTTGGTTCTGCTGCGACAGTATATTGTGCTGCACTGTGATATTTGGTTCTGCTGGGACAGTATATTGTGCTGCACTGTGATATTTGGTTCTGCTGGGACAGTATATTGTACTGCACTGTGATATTTGGTTCTGCTGCGACAGTATATTGTGCTGCACTGTGGTATTTGGTTCTGCTGGAGCAGTATATTGTGCTGCACTATGATATTTGGTTCTGCTGGGACAGTATATTGTGCTGCACTGTGATATTTGGTTCTGCTGGGACAGTATATTGTGCTGCACTGTGATATTTGGTTCTGCTGCGACAGTATATTGTGCTGCACTGTGATATTTGGTTCTGCTGGGACAGTATATTGTGCTGCACTGTGGTATTTGGTTTTGCTGCGACAGTATATTGTGCTGCACTATGATATTTGGTTCTGCTGAGGCAGTATATTGTGCTGCACTGTGATATTTGGTTCTGCTGAGGGGGTATATTGTGCTGCACTGTGATATTTGGTTCTGCTGGGACAGTATATTGTGCTGCACTGTGATATTTGGTTCTGCTAGAGCAGTATATTGTGCTGCACTGTGATATTTGGTTCTGCTGGGACAGTATATTGTGCTGCACTGTGATATTTGGTTCTGCTGGGACAGTATATTGTGCTGCACTGTGATATTTGGTTCTGCTGGGACAGTATATTGTGCTGCACTGTGGTATCTGGTTCTGCTGGGACAGTATATTGTGCTGCACTGTGATATTTGGTTCTGCTGGGACAGTATATTGTGCTGCACTGTGATATTTGGTTCTGCTGGGACAGTATATTGTGCTGCACTGTGATATTTGGTTCTGCTGGGACAGTATATTGTGCTGCACTGTGATATTTGGTTCTGCTGAGGCAGTATATTGTGCTGCACTGTGATATTTGGTTCTGCTGGGACAGTATATTGTGCTGCACTGTGATATTTGGTTCTGCTGGGACAGTATATTGTGCTGCACTGTGATATTTGGATCTGCTGGGACAGTATATTGTGCTGCACTGTGATATTTGGTTTTGCTGCGACAGTATATTGTGCTGCACTGTGATATTTGGTTCTGCTGGAGCAGTATATTGTGCTGCACTGTGATATTTGGTTCTGCTGCGACAGTATATTGTGCTGCACTGTGATATTTGGTTCTGTTGCGACAGTATATTGTGTTGCACTATGATATTTGGTTCTGCTGAGGCAGTATATTGTGCTGCACTGTGATATTTGGTTCTGCTGCGACAGTATATTGTGCTGCACTGTGATATTTGGTTCTGCTGGGACAGTATATTGTGCTGCACTGTGATATTTGGTTCTGCTGGGACAGTATATTGTGCTGCACTGTGATATTTGGTTCTGCTGCGACAGTATATTGTGCTGCACTGTGATATTTGGTTCTGCTGGGACAGTATATTGTGCTGCACTGTGGTATTTGGTTTTGCTGCGACAGTATATTGTGCTGCACTATGATATTTGGTTCTGCTGAGGCAGTATATTGTGCTGCACTGTGATATTAGGTTCTGCTGAGGGGGTATATTGTGCTGCACTGTGATATTTGGTTCTGCTGCGACAGTATATTGTGCTGCACTGTGGTATTTGGTTTTTCTGCGACAGTATATTGTGCTGCACTGTGATATTTGGTTCTGCTGAGGCAGTATATTGTGCTGCACTGTGATATTTGGTTCTGCTGCGACAGTATATTGTGCTGCACTGTGATATTTGGTTCTGCTATGGCAGTATATTGTGCTGCACTGTAGTATTTGGTTCTGCTGAGGCAGTATATGGTGCTGCATTGTGATATTTGGTTCTGCTGGGACAGTATATTGTGCTGCACTGTGATATTTGGTTCTGCTGGAGCAGTATATTGTGCTGCACTGTGATATTTGGTTCTGCTGGGAAAGTATATTGTGCTGCACTGTGATATTTGGTTCTGCTGCGACAGTATATTGTGCTGCACTGTGATATTTGGTTCTGCTGGGACAGTATATTGTGCTGCACTGTGATATTTGGTTCTGCTGAGGGGGTATATTGTGCTGCACTGTGATATTTGGTTCTGCTGCGACAGTATATTGTGCTGCACTGTGGTATTTGGTTCTGCTGGAGCAGTATATTGTGCTGCACTATGATATTTGGTTCTGCTGGGACAGTATATTGTGCTGCACTGTGATATTTGGTTCTGCTGGGACAGTATATTGTGCTGCACTGTGATATTTGGTTCTGCTGCGACAGTATATTGTGCTGCACTGTGGTATTTGGTTTTGCTGCGACAGTATATTGTGCTGCACTATGATATTTGGTTCTGCTGAGGGGGTATATTGTGCTGCACTGTGATATTTGGTTCTGCTGCGACAGTATATTGTGCTGCACTGTGATATTTGGTTCTGCTGGGACAGTATATTGTGCTGCACTGTGGTATTTGGTTTTGCTGCGACAGTATATTGTGCTGCACTGTGATATTTGGTTCTGCTGAGGCAGTATATTGTGCTGCACTGTGATATTTGGTTCTGCTGCGACAGTATATTGTGCTGCACTGTGATATTTGGTTCTGCTGTGGCAGTATATTGTGCTGCACTGTAGTATTTGGTTCTGCTGGAGCAGTATATTGTGCTGCACTGTGATATTTGGTTCTGCTGGGACAGTATATTGTGCTGCACTGTGATATTTGGTTCTGCTGGGACAGTATATTGTGCTGCACTGTGATATTTGGTTCTGCTGGGACAGTATATTGTGCTGCACTGTGGTATCTGGTTCTGCTGGGACAGTATATTGTGCTGCACTGTGATATTTGGTTCTGCTGGGACAGTATATTGCGCTGCACTGTGATATTTGGTTCTGCTGGGACAGTATATTGTGCTGCACTGTGATATTTGGTTCTGCTGGGGCAGTATATTGTGCTGCACTGTGGTATTTGGTTCTGCTGAGGCAGTATATTGTGCTGCACTGTGATATTTGGTTCTGCTGCGACAGTATATTGTGCTGCACTGTGATATTTGGTTCTGCTGTGGCAGTATATTGTGCTGCACTGTAGTATTTGGTTCTGCTGGAGCAGTATATTGTGCTGCACTGTGATATTTGGTTCTGCTGGGACAGTATATTGTGCTGCACTGTGATATTTGGTTCTGCTGGGACAGTATATTGTGCTGCACTGTGGTATCTGGTTCTGCTGGGACAGTATATTGTGCTGCACTGTGATATTTGGTTCTGCTGGGGCAGTATATTGTGCTGCACTGTGGTATTTGGTTCTGCTGGGACAGTATATTGTGCTGCACTGTGATATTAGGTTCTGCTGGAGCAGTATATTGTGCTGCACTGTGTTATTAGGTTCTGCTGGTGCAGTATATTGTGCTGCACTGTGGTATTTGGTTCTGCTGGGACAGTATATTGTGCTGCACTGTGATATTTGGTTCTGCTGGGACAGTATATTGTGCTGCACTGTGGTATTTGGTTCTGCTGTGGCAGTATATTGTGCTGCACTGTGGTATTTGGTTCTGCTGGAGCAGTATATTGTGCTGCACTGTGATATTTGGTTCTGCTGGGACAGTATATTGTGCTGCACTGTGGTATCTGGTTCTGCTGGGACAGTATATTGTGCTGCACTGTGATATTTGGTTCTGCTGGGGCAGTATATTGTGCTGCACTGTGGTATTTGGTTCTGCTGGGACAGTATATTGTGCTGCACTGTGATATTAGGTTCTGCTGGAGCAGTATATTGTGCTGCACTGTGGTATTTGGTTCTGCTGGAGCAGTATATTGTGCTGCACTGTGGTATTTGGTTCTGCTGTGGCAGTATATTGTGCTGCACTGTGGTATTTGGTTCTGCTGGAGCAGTATATTGTGATGCACTGTGTTATTTGGTTCTGCTGGGACAGTATATTGTGCTGCACTGTGATATTTGGTTCTGCTGAGGCAGTATATTGTGCTGCACTGTGATATTTGGTTCTGCTGGGACAGTATATTGTGCTGCACTGTGGTATCTGGTTCTGCTGGGACAGTATATTGTGCTGCACTGTGATATTTGGTTCTGCTGGGGCAGTATATTGTGCTGCACTGTGGTATTTGGTTCTGCTGGGACAGTATATTGTGCTGCACTGTGATATTAGGTTCTGCTGGAGCAGTATATTGTGCTGCACTGTGTTATTAGGTTCTGCTGGTGCAGTATATTGTGCTGCACTGTGATATTTGGTTCTGCTGGGGCAGTATATTGTGCTGCACTGTGGTATTTGGTTCTGCTGGGACAGTATATTGTGCTGCACTGTGATATTAGGTTCTGCTGGAGCAGTATATTGTGCTGCACTGTGTTATTAGGTTCTGCTGGTGCAGTATATTGTGCTGCACTGTGATATTTGGTTCTGCTGGGACAGTATATTGTGCTGCACTGTGGTATTTGGTTCTGCTGTGGCAGTATATTGTGCTGCACTGTGGTATTTGGTTCTGCTGGAGCAGTATATTGTGCTGCACTGTGATATTTGGTTCTGCTGGGACAGTATATTGTGCTGCACTGTGGTATCTGGTTCTGCTGGGACAGTATATTGTGCTGCACTGTGATATTTGGTTCTGCTGGGGCAGTATATTGTGCTGCACTGTGGTATTTGGTTCTGCTGGGACAGTATATTGTGCTGCACTGTGATATTAGGTTCTGCTGGAGCAGTATATTGTGCTGCACTGTGGTATTTGGTTCTGCTGGAGCAGTATATTGTGCTGCACTGTGGTATTTGGTTCTGCTGTGGCAGTATATTGTGCTGCACTGTGGTATTTGGTTCTGCTGGAGCAGTATATTGTGCTGCACTGTGGTATGTTGTTTTGCTGGGGTGATATTTGGTGCAGCACTCTCTGTTAGCCCCATTTAAAACGTGCAGCCCCTTTATTTTATTTTTTTCAGGGCCACTTCAGCTCCTTACTCGCCCCTGAGTGCAGGATCAGACCATACAAGGCTCGCTTGTTCTCTTTTACCATGTAAGCATATTGTCTGTTTATGTAGATTTAAAATAAATAGGAGAATTTGCTCCTTTTACACCTAGATTTATCAGAGCAATAAAAAATGTTTGCAAAGATGGACATAACCAAAAGGGTTGTCTTATCTGAACAAGATGCTCAAGGTTTCAGATAATCTCTTTAAAATAATAAGTCGATCTGTTCTGATTCCTCGCTATCGTTCTGCAGCAGCGGTGGGGAAAAAATAGAGGATCCCTGTGCAAGAACAGCACACGGACACCTGGTTCTCGAACTGATAATTTGATGACAGCATTGTATTAGTCATTGACTTTCTCATTCATGGCTGTCAAACCATCCCTCAGTGGTATGCCAATCCATCATTAAGATTCTGTTCACATAGCATTTTTATCTAGGTTCAGCATATGAGACAGGAATGCTCCCAGTAATACATTGAATTTCATATGTACAGAGCCATGGAATGAATGGCACTTTAATATATAATAATAATAATAATAATAATAATGTGCGCCTTGTTGGCATCTGTTGAGGATGCATACCATTTTTTATATGTATATACATTTTTTCCAGTGTGACAGCCTATGTGAGACCTACAGTATGCCAATATATAGGCCGAAGGTATACATAGCAAAATACTCCTGACATATAGCTCTAATGGAAGCCTCAAATGCATTGTGAACTCAGCCTAATTGTGAAACCTGGTTGGAACTGACTAGAGATGAGCGAATTTCCGACTATGAAATTCCTTCATACTTCGTTTGTTGGTTAAAGGTGAATTGCATTATGGATTCCGCTACCACGAACCATAACGCAATTCTATGACGGAATGCCTTTAGAGGCATTCCGTTATTCCTTCCGTCATAAATAACAGAAGTCTATGGGCTGCAAAACTGATCCATCCCGTTTCCATTATGCAGGAGAGGACTCCCCTACATAACGGAAACGGGACGGATACGTTTTGCAGCCCATAGACTTCTGTTATGACGGAATGAATAACGGAATGCCTCTTAAGGCATTCCGTCATAGAATCGCGTTATGGTCCGTGGTAACGGAATTCATAACGCAATTCACTTTTAACCAACGAATTCTCTCATCTCTAGAACTGACCATAGTCCTTTACATGACATCTATTAGTAGGGACTGGGGAGTATCTTTCTTTCCAAATATCAATGGACGCCCTTCCCTGCAGGGACCTTGGCTGCAGATATGGTACGTCGGCCCCTGAACGTCTGCAGGTGACAGGACTTATACGCACAGTTATACTATTGTGATGCAGGAGATGGAAGCAGAGTCATATTCTTCGCACGGCTATCTGCACGCAGAAAATGTAGAATGTTTGGAACTGGAGGGACATCTAGAGGATGATAGTTGAAAAAGATTTCCTGCAGCAAAATCCAAAAGCAACCTAAAACTCCCGGTCTAATCACCATTACCTCCTCTGTGCCGTAAAATAAAGATGCATTTTTGTGTAGCACGGAAATCATTTCAAAAGCTTTCCATTTAACGCAATTACATCGTCTTCTACCTGGAATGCGCACTGCTCTTGACTATGACTAATGCATTTAATCTGAAGGGTTTCACACTCTAGTCTTCTGCAAATGTACTTAATATTAACCTTCCTAACTTCCCAGATGCACTTAACCTGATACTGTAAATGCATTCACATGTAATCCAATTGTCTTACTTTACGTGATACTAGATCATGTGCATTTAGAAATACTCTGGGTAATTCAGTTGACACTCAGGAACAATGTACAGATTTTTTGCAAAAAAAAAAAACTGATACATCACATTGCAACACGTGTATAGATAAGTAGGAAAAGTCAAAGAAAAAATTTGAACCTGCCAGTAGGGTAACATGGGCTATCTGGTGGTCCAAGCAATATACTATCCCATGCCATTCTTATATTATCTGCAGTATATTGTTTTATTATTACGCATGTACTATTATACTATTGTCAACCATGTAATATAACTAGAAAACTCATCCCAGTTTTCAGAAGGCCACCCACCTCATCCAATTGCGTTACCACCCTTCTCCATAACTGCTCACAGTCACGAGCAAGGTGTACAGCTGCCCACTCCATGTCCATATACTCATTGACAGTATCTAGATATATCATAGAGTAGGGTCCCCCACTGTAGATTCCACTGATAAGCAACAGTTCTGAGCCAGAGCAAACACTGGTGCCATGCATTCCATAGTCCTCCATTCATTCGAAACAAATGGCCACCATTATCCGTTGCTGGCAATATCACCTAGTCTCCTGAACCGATTAGTCTATAGACAGGGCAGTGTGGCCTAAATGGAGAGGTGGCTTGTTTCCATAGCTCTCATAGAAGTGAAAGAAGAGATCCATGGATGTGCGCATCCACTTTGGCATTCATTCTCTGCCTGGATGTAACAGCACCAGGCAGGAATGGGGTCAGGGCATCCCGGTTCTGGAGATAGGGGCAAAGTTTGGAGATTGCATCTGCATCTATCAAACACATATGGCATATACTGTAGATGTGCCATAAGCTTCTAAGATGGGAATGCTCCTTTAAGCAAATCACAATAGTCTTCATCTAGTACTCAATGTAAGCATGACGCTAACTAGCAGGAGGGCAGAAAACAGAGAAAGGGAGAAGAAGAACCTTTATGAGTCAGTTAAAAGGGTTCTGAGCTAGTGAAATGCATATACAAAGTATAAACCTATGATCCAGGCCTAAATATTTTATTTAAAGATTGAGAAACAGTCCATTGAATTATATTTATACTGTTAGCTACATTTAATGGAAATTCTGTTTTGGCAGGAGTTTAAAGGGGTTGTCCGGGTTCAGATCTGAACCAGGACATACCCATATTTTCACCCAGGCAGCTCCCCTGATGTTAGCATCAGAGCATGTGATGCTCTGTTGCGCTCCCTTGATCTGCGCTGTATCGCACAGGGCAAGGGCTTTTTTATTTCCAATAATATACTGCTGGGTGGAAGCTTCCGCCCAGCAGTGTGTTCAGTGACGTCACCGGCTCTGATGGGCTGGCTTTAGCGCTGCCCTAGCACTTTTGCAGGCTAGGGCAGTGCTAAAGCCTGCCCATCAGTGCCGGTGACCCCACCGGGCTCACTGCTGGGCGGAAGCCCTAAAGAGAGCCCGGTACGTCACCGGATCTCCTGAAAATGCCTTTGCCCTGCGCGATTCAGTGCAGGGCAAAGGAGAGCATCGGAGCATGAAACTGGACAACCCTTTTAAGTGATTTCCCATAGTGTTGCATGGTGTATGGATCTGCAGGAGTCCATTTCACTGGTGGTTTCCAATTTCCCTGGGCTGTTCCTTGTGCTTGTAGCAGGACCATGACAAAGAATGAATACATTGTCCCTGCTCCCAGTGAAATCCCCAGAATGTAGGCAATGCAAGGTTCAAGAATGCCTAAGCCTTCAAAACCCTGCAGAGTCAAAATTTCCTTTTCTTACCATGGGTGACACTGACACATGTCATGTTTGCCCTGCTGAAGGCACCACAATAACTTATGGGAGAGTACAACCAAAGAGAGCACAAACAGCGAAAATGAACGCCAATAAAACACGTAAGAGGTCCTCAAGCCATTATAAAAATATCAGGTTTACAGTTGTATTTTTTGTTTCACTCCAGAGCTTTATTCTTATGAGATATTTGGAGTTAGGTACACCCACCCCAATATGAGGCAACATGTCTGGATCAAATGGTTAGGATTATAGGTTGGACTTGATGGACCTGTATCGTATTTTCCACCTTATCATCTATGTTTCTATGTTCCTATACATAGACAAAACACTTGAAAATTCTAGAAGGTTCTCTCATTAGCATTAGAGGTAAGACACAAGGGTGTTGTTGGTATCATAGTTTCACTGAATATTGATCAGTAATTGCAGTTAGTCTGGTCACCTTCAAATGGTTCCTCATCACCTTAACTTTGAGACTTGTCTTGTCTGGTGACTCTGGCTAATAATGGAAATAAAATAATTTTGGTCAGATGACGCAGTAAATAACAATTTTTCTGCAGTGACAAATGAATCAGACCGGTGTAATGTATTATGGGAAAGAAGAATATTATGGCAGAGTGACAGAAACCAATCACTATATCTCTGCAGGAGAACATGCAAGCCATCAGTGATGTCCTTTTAAGTTCTGTTTTTGGCCCTTTTGTTCCTGTACTTTCTATCTTTCTAGGGTTGAACTTTTCTAGGGGTCAGTAATAATAATAACTTTAGAAACAATTGATCCTATGAATGTAGATTTAATGGCAAAATAATAGCAAATGAGTAATGAGAAAACTGAGACCATTTGGTCTAACGCGAAAAATTAAGAGATTCCTTTCATCAGGAGAAGAGCATAATTGCATTTTAAGGGTGCATCCACACAAGACACAAAAACCCTGTTGTGGTAAAATCTGCATGCATTGCATGTGGATTTCCTTGTGGATTTTTTATTTTAACCTATACTAAGGGTAGAATACGAGGTGTGAATCTGCAGAAATAATGAATATGCTTTGGATTTAAAATACACACTATACACTATACATATTTTTTTTTCTTTCTGCAGAACATAGATGAGATTTAGTAACATTTTGGTGCTGCTGTCATGCACTGCAGATATTCTGCCACCAAAATCGCTGAAAAAGCCACAGGACATCCAGTGTGAATATACGCTAAAATGACTATGATCCTAAGACAACTGCTGTCCATTAGAGATGTCGCGAACATAAAATTTTCAGTTTGCGGACGGCGAACGCGAATTTCCACAAATGTTTGCGAACGGGCGAACCGCCATAGACTTCAATAGGCAGGCGAATTTTAAAACCCACAGGGACTCTTTCTGGCCACAATAGTGATGGAAAAGTTGTCTCAAGGGGACTAACACCTGGACTGTGGCATGCCGGAGGGGGATCCATGGCAAAACTCCCATGGAAAATTACGTAGTTGACGCAGAGTCGGGTAAGTTGAATTCGCAATGCGATTAATATAACCTGCATTAATCGCATTGCGAATTCAACTTCGAGCTAAGTTCCTAATGGTTGTATTGCTAGAATTGACGAATATAACGAATATAGCACTATATTCTCAATCTTCGTTATATTCTAGCAATACAACCATTAGGAACCCAGCTCTAAGTTGAATTCGCAATGCGATTAATATAACCTGTATTAGGCTGAGTTCACACGAGCGTGTCCGGATAAGGTCCGGATGCGTTGCGGCAAACCCACGCGAGTAGGTACGCAATTGCAGTCAGTTTTGACTGCGATTGCGTTCCGTTGTTCAGTTTTTATCGCGCGGGTGGAATGCGTTTTGCACGCGCGTGATAAAAAACTGACTGTGGTACCCCCCCCGAACTTCTTCACAGAAGTTCAGGTTTGGGTTCGGTGTTGTGTAGATGATATTATTTTCCCTTATAACATGGTTATAAGGGAAAATAATAGCATTCTTTAATACAGAATGCTTAGTAGGCGGTCAATTGAGGGTTAAAAAATAATTAACTCACCTTCTCTTCTTGATCGCGTAGCTGCCGGTCTCTTCTTACTTCTTTAATCATGAGCTGCCGGCTAAAGGACCTGTGGTGACGTCAGATCACATAGTCCAATCACATGGTCCAACACCACGTGGATGGCTCATGTGATTGGACCATGTGATCTGTGACGTCACCACAGGTCCTTTAGCCGGCAGCTCATGATTAAAGAAGTAAAAGGAGAGACCGGCAGCTACGCGATCAAGAGGAGAAGGTGAGTTAATTATTTTTTATTTTTTAACCATCAATTGACCACCTACTAAGCATTCTGTATTAAAGAATGCTATTATTTTCCCTTATAACCATGTTATAAGGGAAAATAATACAGTGAATAGACTGTCACCTAGCAACCGTCCGTGAAAATCGCACCGCATCCGCACTTGATTGCGGATGCTTGCGATTTTCACTCAGCCCTATTCACTTCTATGAGGCCTGCGTTGCGTGAAAAACGCACAAAGTAGAGCATGCTGAGATTTTCACGCAACGCATAAGTGATGCGTGAAAATCACCGCTCATGTGCACAGCCCCATAGAAGTGAATGGGTCCGGATTCAGTGCGGGTGCAATACGTTCACCTCACGCATTGCACCTGCGCGGAAATCTCGCCCGTGTGAACTCATTGCGATTACAACTTAGATCTGAGTTCCTAATGGTTGTATTGCTAGAATTGACGAAGATAACGAATATAGCACGAATATTCCTAGCAATACAACCATTAGGAACCCAGCTCTAAGTTGAATTCGCAATGCGATTAATATAACCTGTATTAATCGCATTGCGATTACAACTTAGTCAAATTTGTGACACTGCAGCTTCCGAATGAATCTAAGATGGATGCTGTCCTTGCTTTTTAATAGGAGGTGGGAGGGTCTGGGAGGGAGGGTATGCTGATTGGCTGGAATGTGTCTGCTGACTGTGAGGTACAGGGTCAAAGTTTGCTCAATGATGTATAGGGGGCGGACCGAACATCGCATATGTTCGCCCGCTGCGGCGAACGCGAACAAGCTATGTTCGCCGGGAACTGTTCGCCGGCGAATAGTTCGGGACATCTCTACTGTCCATATGTCCTATAAGGGCATATAGTTATAATAGAGGACCCTGTTCAGGATCCTTCTCTAAGATACAGAGCTCTGGTGGACCCAGCTCCTCCATGTATGCTAAAATATTACAATATGGTACAACTGCAATGTCCAGGAGAAATGTCTATCTGACAGTAGATTCCCCCTGTGACAGATGATCGTTGGGGTTTCTCAAGGTGGACCTACAGTAAATAAATCGCTATGCTTGGTTTTATCGCCAACAAGGTTGTCAGCATAATATAACAGCCATTATCCCACTGAAAAAAGCTGAACCGAGCCCCTGACAGGCCACCATATTGGGGCTATGGACTAATAAACGTATCATTAACCATGATATAGCTGCTCATGTTATAATTAATCAGTTCATGTTAAAAATACTACCTAAATTTATTCAGCATTCACGTCAAATACATTAACCTTAGACATTCCCTGGGGTCATTTCAGGCGACTTTTAGCACCATCATAGCATAATTGCACAGATTAGAGTAGGAGATTATGCATAAAACGACATTTTTGAAAAGCAGACATCATCCTCACTTATCTAAATACGCAGAAAAGGTTAATCATCTTTTCAAATAACAGCTATAAATGGCACAGTAGTTTTATAGACTGTTTTTATGTAGCCAAGGCCAAAATGTACTGTCCATTAAATGACATAGTGAGCAAAGAAATCTGCAAGAAAAGTGCCCTTTAAGTTCAAGGGATGCATATTTTATGGAGATATGTTGGAAGCTTTCTCTGCATTAAAAAAAAAAGGGACAATCAATAGCTGTCATGGTGTCTAAGAAAACGACAATAAGCCAGAAAGGAAATAAGGAGCTAATGTATCGTAGCGTTGTCTATATAGGATACTATGTAACGCACACAGTATGGCCATAGCTGCATTATGAATACTTATCATCCTCCAGTGATATCAGTCTCATACAGAAGAGCTTGCTCGATTGTAACGTCAACCTAAAAAATAATTTAGCTTTTTTTTTTTTTTCAGAAATGGTGCAGATTGGCTGCAGGTTAAGACCCAGGTTAACCAAAGCTGGCAACTTTTCAAAGCCAGGGAGAAAGGGAGTCAATAGCTATCCATGGTGCTGACCTATCACTGCCGGTTCTAAGCATTAGTGCTACTTAATCTTCATCAGCGCTTTAACAAAACAGGATGCGACATAGACAATCCTTCAGGAACACACCAGATGGACTGAGCCACTTATAACCTAGAGCTTTGCACTTAACAATCATAGATGGTTAACATAAAAACAAGGCTATTGATGGAGAAGTTCCACGTCCTCAGAACCTCTATATCTCAGTTTCCGATAGAACCTGAACAGATGGGCTATAGACAATGAGTACGATACCTCAACTCTATGGCGTCTGTCCTACAAATCCATTTTAACCAGTTTCTAGTTGAATACTACAAATGGCAGAAGGCTATTAGTAAATGTCTAAGTGAATTCTGTACTGCCACGAATAACAGAGAAACAGGATGTCTTGGCTAATATTCAGATTAGTGGGCGTTGGTTCATACAGTAAAGCCTCTCTAATGAATCCTATGTTGTATAGACAAAGGTAGCAGTTGCATTTAGCAAATTTCAAATCACGCTATTCCTTTGACCTGTCCAATGCTTAAGTAAAGTCATTAGGATTGACACAATTCTATATATGAACAGCACAAATCCCCCACTGCATCATATGCACTATAATATCCCTATATCGATATCACCTAGAGGTCTACAGCCCCTCAAGAATAAACGACACCCCTATCAATCACTGTTTTAACATGGACCGGATCACCTTTACACAATTTAGATATCAATATAGCAAAAATAGAAAATACGAGTCCATGCGGTACAGCCATTGTATTAAATCATTGAGGGATAGGTTCAAAGACTAAGCTATACCATCAGGAATTTGCACAGACATCAGTTGTTATTAAAATAAACTATATATTAAAGGAAAGAAATATTCCCTAAACGATTACTAAAAGGAGAGTTTTATGGAAACAAGAGAAACGAGAAGGTCTTACCTGAATTCGACTTTCTTAAACCCAAAGCCATCTTTCTTTAGAGCCGAAGTGAACAATCCCAGCTGCAGTCTACATTTGCAGCAGGCAGACAAGGGAAAGTTTAAGGCATATTTAAAGTATTCTCTAAGGTATTGGCCAGAACCATCAAGCCCCTACTAGTGGTAAACAGAGATCATTAATGGGCATTAATGACAGACCATTATGACTTTCAGAGTTCATTAATGATTCATCACATAGCAGAATTGTTCTGGCAAATATCTGACGATTTCTTGGATCTGAATGTCGTCCTGTCCTTTGATTCAGAGCTTAAACATGTCGGTTTTTAAAGACAAAGTATTTCGCCTGGCTTCTAGAATTACAGAGAAAAAAAAAAAAAAAGAAACATAAATGGCTTGTAACCGGACACCGCTTCACATTGGAATAGCCTTCGTAGTGTGCAGGCCCCGGCTGGAGGATTCAGCTAGATCTTCAGCAATTCGATCAGAGCTACATGAGAAGGGTGTTGTTTACTTTTCGACAGGATCAATTATTCATGGTCATTAGAAACCACAACTAAAGGAAGCACTTGAAAAATACTTTTTCGTGCAAAATGTGCCACTGTTTACAAAGGTTTTAGTCAATTTGAGTTTTCAACAATTTGCAAATGAATCAATAGGGATCGGGCTAGAATTATTAAATAATGTGATTCGTTCTTAGTCTGCCTTTATTGCTATGAACAACCAGCTAGAAGCTAGCTGGTGCTCTGGTGACCGTCCGCTGAGCTCTGCGGCCTCTTTACAGCATACCAAGCACAGCACAATACACTGTATAGCGGCTGGGCTTGGTTTTGAAGCCAAGGCCCATCCAATTGAGTGTGACAGAGCTAAAAATAGGCCACGTGACTAATGACAGTGACATCACTGGCCAAGGAAGAGACAACAGAGCTCAATAGGACGCACCAGCCTCTGATTGGTGGTGGTTCCATCAACTCTCGGAAAACTCCTAATAATAAATGTGTTGAACATTTTCAATAGCAAATCTCCCCCAATGAACTCTATATTGCACATATCACAGCCTCATACAGGACAAAATAATAGTCCTATATAGAGGAAAAATAACAGGCAAAAAGTGCCTCTAATTGCACCATACAGTTATTAAACAAAATACTGCCATACACATTACAATTAAACTGATTTACAAGAATGTGCAGATGACAGTTATCTATATCAGTTATAGTGCCCATATACAGTAATATAAGCCTTAATAATCCAGCAATTTTAGAACCCAAATAGTAGTATTATAACTGTGACGAATACCGTACCCCGACTGACGTCGGGCATCAAATACGTAGAGCCAGCGAGATACGGTATGGTCACTGTTACCAAGACATGATGTTACGCCCTCCTGGGAGTACGTAAGATCCGCTTGGTACAGTTTACACAGATATCTCCTGTCCATGCGGGCACAGAGCGGCAACAAGCTGGGAGCCTTTCCACTGCCCCAGTGAAACAGCGCTTTCTCAGCCCTGGTATACTGCCACCAGTTTCTTGTTTGATATAAGCCTGGTCCGCAAACGGGATTACATAGGGTAAGAAACCAACCCGCGGTAGTGTCTAACTAGGCCGAAACACGGACGAAGGAGTTTGGGACCGAGATACAAGGACAGCACAAGATTATATATTTAATTGCCTTAGGGGCGCACTAGACGTTGCACAATATACACACAAAGAATATATACAGTGGTCTGAGGTTACAAATACAGATGACGTGGTATAAACAGGGTTAAGCAGAGCAAAAGTCAGTTTACCAGGTATAGGAGTCCTTTGGGTTGTGATGAGTTCTTAGCTGTGTTCACATGGGAAGCATGTCAGCTGGTTGCAGGTCCCTCTAAACACATGGTACGATGTGACCTCCCTTCAGAGAAAGACACGCCCGCTTGCTGGCACAAGCCTTTTAACCTGTGGAGGCCCCTCCCCGGCCTCTGGGAGGGGTCCACTTCCTCTCTTCTGGGTTGGCAGCAGATGAGCCAAAAAACCAATTAGGGCTCATGGCTCCAGACCAGAATGTCGCAGGGAGGTAGTTCTGGGACCAATGGGTCCGCCTGGGTTCCGGCTACCAGTAGAGTCCAGGCAGGGTAACATTATGTGGTTTCTGTGGGGAGATATGTATATCTACCCTCTCTGGCATCCCACCACCAAACTATGACCACGGGCATGTTCATTGTGGCCATAGGGACACAAATATGCATCTGTTTTATGCTTTTGATGGCAAAGGCGATTCATAATTCCTTATGAATAGCCGGTTCCAGAAAGTCTGATAATGTTCATTGAACTGGGGAATGGCCTAGAACCCCTTCAGAGAGGTTTTTCCTGTTCGAATAGCTGGGTTCCTAGCTGGCTGAATGGAGGTGAGAAATTGTAAATAATGGTGGCCTGCTAGAGGTTATCTGCCAGTTGGCTGGGCTTTGAAGCAGGGCCCCCCTGTGGAGTTCACTACCTCTGCTATCTGACAGCTGATGGCTGGTGTGGGAACATGGCTGACATAAAATAATAATCCATATTCCTCATAATTACCTGGAACCTCCAGCCCCCTGACAGAGCATTAGGGTGTTTCATTTTTCCAAAGATGTGATTTTCATATGACTTTGCTTACGCCCCAAGTCTCAGTGATGTAAAAGATATATATGCCAAGAAGATTGGATAATATTTAGGGGTTGCACACATTGATAACTTTTATCACTACTCTCACTCCTGTACCTAGGAGGTTGGTCTAAAAACAACTTCACTTTCAGGATCCCAGGGGCTCTGCATCAAGCAAGGTGGATGGCAAAGGCAATATATGCACTTAAAATTGTTCTCTTCACTAAACAGTTGAATATTCCTCAACGAGAATTGACAGGAATGAAACGGGTTGCGCATTTTGACAGCCTCATATGTTCACTTTTTGCACAAGGCAATTGTAAGTTGATGGGCTTGAAAGAATGATTTGGATATGCTACAGCTTCTGAGCACTTACCCAGACGCAGACGTCAAAAAAAGTGCTCTCACAGTACCTAAGAAACCCATCTGTCAGAAACAAACATATGATTGGATTTTTGGATGAACTTATTACTCAGGCTGTTAAGGAAAATATGACTACACATTCAGAAACCAAACCTGCAAAGAAAAAGTTAATGAAATGATTAGAGGATAAAAACCTAGTTTTTGAAGGAAAAGACCTGAGCCATTTCGTTACTAATAAAAC
Organism: Bufo bufo; assembly: GCF_905171765.1. Classification (NCBI taxonomy): domain Eukaryota; kingdom Metazoa; phylum Chordata; class Amphibia; order Anura; family Bufonidae; genus Bufo; species Bufo bufo. The sequence goes on along the minus strand of NC_053396.1, from coordinate 155,873,643 downwards.
AAAGACTTTCTTTGAATTGTTTGGGATCCAAAACGTGACAGAATACCGCAATGATTCTCTAAGAAGCCATGTGAACGCTCTTAAGGTAGTCAACGATACCACAGAAAGAGGAATTGCTCTGATAAAAAGTTTAACGAATCGTCCAGGGACAAACAACAAAAACAATTCTTGTTGAGGGTAGTAGTCGAGCATCACAGAAAAGTCGTCACCAAGCTAACAAAAGAAGGGATTGCATTGTTCAAAGTTGATTAATATAACACATGTTTTGCCTATCATACTACCTATTAATCTTAGTGTCTAGTTTTAATATTATTTTAAGTTTGTGATTTCTAGTTTTCAGAATAAAAGTAATTAACATTGAAAAATCATATTTTTTGCCAAATTTTACAAAACTGATCAAAGTGTGCAACCTCTAAATATTATCCAATCTTGAAATTCGGCATATATATCTTTTACATCACTGAGACTTGGGGCGTAAGCAAAGTCTGCAAAATTAAAAAAAAAAAAATTTTCCATTACAAAATGAAACACCCTACAGAGCATATAGTGAAAATGCTAATGACCGCTACCATTATGGAAGCGGTCATTAGCATGCGGGAGGCTGTACTCACTGGCTGTTCTCACCATCCCTGGTCTTCTTCCGGCCCCACTCTGTGTCCTGACACATACAGTGTCAGGATGTAGGGCACGTAGACGCGCACTATGACCTGACTCTGTGCATTGTCAGGTCACAGTACAGCGCTGCAGGAAGAAGACCATGGAGGGTGAGTGAATCTGCCAAGTGACAGCACCGTCCGGAGCTGGAGAGGTAAGTTTATATATTTTTTTTTTTAAACGTCTGATCTGAGGTCTGATTGCATACTGGATCTGGTGCTGATCTGAGGCTAATGAAGGGTAAGAAGGGTCTGATGGTGTCTGATCTGAGGCTGGGGGGTTTGATCTGATGCTGGGGGTTTGATCTGTGGCTGGGGGGTCTGATGGGGCCTGATCTGAGGCTGTGGGCGTCTGATGAGGGTCTGATCTGAGGCTGGGGGGTCTGATGGGGGCTGATTTGAGGCTAGGAATGGTCTAATGGGAGTCTGATCTGAGGCTGATGAAGGCTGGGGGGTCTGATAGGAGGCTGATGGAGGTTGGCGGGCAGATCTGAGGCTGAAAAAGGGACAAAGGCAGCGACAGCTGCAAAGAAAGTAGCAGGGACAATGGCAGGAAGAGTGAAAACTGGGTGAACCCCTCTCTGGACCCCCTTGGGTTTAGTTTGGCTGCCATTAATGCCAAATAAAAAACTAAATACATAACATTCTGACTTTTAAAATTAGACTATGTTTGGTGAAAATGGCACCTGTACTATATGTAATATATACATAGTACAGGAGCCATTTTGTACTACAAAAATACAGCACTCACCAAATGAATGAGCAAAAAACTCGTTCACCAGGTGAAATCTTTGGCACAGATACTTTAATCATTGTTTCTGGGCGACAGATTGTCGAATCAAAGAATCTGTATGAGGAAAAGTGATGGCAGTAGCCAACATTCGTCACCATACAGTGGAGGTGATTGCTGCATGTAAATGTAGCTCTTCACCTCCAATGACAAGCAGGCAACTGTCAGGATGCAATGTTTCCTTCTCAATAATTATCGGTGCAGTGTAATATGAAGATTAGAGATCTGTCAGCAGATTTTACCAATGTCAATAGGAATCTACAACAATGTAATGCGTACAAGTCCATGACATCTGCTGTTGAGGAAAACAAGGTTTAACACAAAGCTTAGTTCAACTGAGAGACATGCATTTCTGTAGGTACTTGGCAGCTGCCTACCCTCCTCTCTCTAGATCAAGAAGAGACAACATGATTCCTTCTTGGTCCTAGAGATCATGGGATCACTGGGGGCTGGGTATCTGCACATGCTGCTGGGTGTTAGCAAACCCAGATCAGCTCTGCAGTGAGGCTTAACAGCCTTGTACATGATCTTTGGGGGCTGTATTTCCCCTGTAAGTGGGGCGATTATGTCAGTCTCCGTTATAGGAGAACTGAGCAATAAAAAGATGTATACAGTATATGCCCAAAGGTCTTGTATGACCTTATGGGGGGGGGGGGGGGGGGGGCTCACAAAGTGTAAAATAAAGAAAAATAAAGTAAAAAAATAACAAAAATGCCACCACACAACACACCACAGCTTTTAACCCTGCCCCCGGTGACTATAATTCACACATTCCACAATTATGGAAAGGGTATATATTTTAAAAAAATATTTTAGTTACAAATGGTGCTGTAAACAAAAAAAGTGAAAACAGACTATTTTTTTTTTTACATTTTTCTGGGAATGAAAAAAAAAATACAAAAATACAAGTCTTTAGAAATCAGCCCCAAAATCTGCCAACCACACAGGAAAGATCTTTTACACCCATCTCCTCTAGCCAGTTCTGTAAACATGTATATTTCCCTCTGTCCTGTTCCCATAAACCAGAAAATGCAGCACGTAAAATGAAAAGAATCAAAGGATCATTATGAAATCTGCTGATGTGCAAATTGAGTTGTATGTGTCAAGCCCAACAGTAAACATTCAAAACTCATTAGGTGTCCAGAATGAAAGCATCATAATGCACTAGTTCCGGCATTAGAACAAGAGTGTAAAGTAATAATGATGTCTAAACAAAACTTCTCATAGACAGCATAGAGGGCCAAAAGTGACAAGTAGGCTAATGCATTCATATTACAAATCTACACTTAAAATCAATAAAGTACATACAGCACAACATTTAATAATCAATGAGGTCAGGGTGTGTGCATTTATATATTCCTTCTAGAGAACTAATCAGTAAAGATCTAGGGGTCATAATAAGCAAGAATAAAAATTAGTGAGCTCAGGAGATCCAGCTAAAAAGTTATATGTTTTGCAAAAATGCCCCAAAGCTCATTGTGACTAAAGGATATAGCACATTCCATTGGGGCTATAGACGAGCAAGAGATCTGAAAATGTCCTAACCTCATATAGTTAATGGCATGAAGAATAAGTGTGTAAGTAAGCCATGTGGAGGAGATCCGCGTCCTTGGTCATACTATTGTAAAGAGTTTACACCATGTGGAGAGCAGTCAATGTGGAGAGCAGTAAAGCAGCATCAGCTATCTCAATCGCTGGTACCAAGAGAGAATGGTCGATGCTCATCGAGTTGAGTGCAATGGCTGATGATAAAGTAAGCGTGTTGCCACAGTTTAGACCTCGATACTACCAAACCTGTTACCTCTAAAAAAAACTATATGTATCCACTAAGCTGGTGGCCTCTTGTAAGAACTGTATTCATTAAAGGGGTTGTTTCACCTCCTTATTTCAGTCCTCAGTGCACGGCCCCTGGGGCACTTCCTGAGTTGTAGTGGGGGTTGGGGGGGGGGGGTGGAACCTTTGCTGTGATTGATGGAGCAAGCATGAGGCGTCTGGATAATATAATCCCGCCCCCTGGACTACACGTGCACGCTTGTGAGGCTGCTAGACTATCTGAAACACTAGTAGTCTCAGCGGAGCAGACCCTGTACTGATTGTGACAACCTATGGTAAGTGGTTGCAGCGATTTGTATCTTACAGGAGAGAATGACAGAGAGGTGGACGGGAACGGTAGCTGCTGCACATGCACGTGGCCCCGTGCGTGCTCACTCCATCAATTCCTGGCCACCAGAAAGGCCAGCTTTTTTTTCTAGCTGTGCGCAATCGCGGCCACCGCAGCTGCACTGCATAACCCCTGGAGACGAGCAGTGTATAAAGAGGACAAAGAAGTAAGATAGTTGGGACCAGAGCCATTTCTGCTAATTCATCTACATTAGTAAGTTACTTATATCCATGTCATGCACATAATAAATATAACTTGATGAGTTGAGACAACCCCTTTAAGCTAATTGTCTCTTGACCCCTTTACATCCTGGCATAGTCAGCAAGATCTGTCCTTAAGACGGATGTGGTAGGATGTTTGGTGGGAAGAACAAATAAAGGCATGGTAGAGTCTGAAGTGGAGAGTTGGTGGTGCTTAGTTGGCAATTTAACTGGAAAGATGAGGTTAAAGATGGCTTTATGGGACAGTAGCTAGCTCCTGACTGTGAGACCAAGTTGGCTATGCACTGATTGGGGGAGGAACAGCCGTGTGTGATTTGCGTGCTTCTTGAGGAGCCACGGGCAACAAGTTAAAGTGTGCTCACCAGGCTATAGGGGTAACAGATGGCGGATAGCAAGAGAGGAAAGTGGATTCTGCCTCTCTGCATTGTTGCTGTAGTATTTTGGGCCCACAGCACCCAAATAAATGGCTGCAAGCAAGTGTGGTCGTTGCCATGGGGTCAGGCTAGAAGATCTCTTAACAAATGACAAAATGGCATCCTTAAATGGGGGAGTATAAAAAAAAATGTTGTAACCACCTTTTAGAAGAAACTGTATCCCTTGACTGTATATGCACTACATTTTCCATTACTATAGGTTACCATATACCTGTTTACACTGCGTGCAGAATTATTAGGCAAATGAGTATTTTGACCACATCATCCTCTTTATGCATGTTGTCTTACTCCAAGCTGTATAGGCTCGAAAGCCTACTACCAATTAAGCATATTAGGTGATGTGCATCTCTGTAATGAGAAGGGGTGTGGTCTAATGACATCAACACCCTATATTAGGTGTGCATAATTATTAGGCAACTTCCTTTCCTTTGGCAAAATGGGTCAAAAGAAGGACTTGACAGGCTCAGAAAAGTCAAAAATAGTGAGATATCTTGCAGAGGGATGCAGCACTCTTAAAATTGCAAAGCTTCTGAAGCGTGATCATCGAACAATCAAGCGTTTCATTCAAAATAGTCAACAGGGTCGCAAGAAGCGTGTGGAAAAACCAAGGCGCAAAATAACTGCCCATGAACTGAGAAAAGTCAAGCGTGCAGCTGCCAAGATGCCACTTGCCACCAGTTTGGCCATATTTCAGAGCTGCAACATCACTGGAGTGCCCAAAAGCACAAGGTGTGCAATACTCAGAGACATGGCCAAGGTAAGAAAGGCTGAAAGACGACCACCACTGAACAAGACACACAAGCTGAAACGTCAAGACTGGGCCAAGAAATATCTCAAGACTGATTTTTCTAAGGTTTTATGGACTGATGAAATGAGAGTGAGTCTTGATGGGCCAGATGGATGGGCCCGTGGCTGGATTGGTAAAGGGCAGAGAGCTCCAGTCCGACTCAGACGCCAGCAAGGTGGAGGTGGAGTACTGGTTTGGGCTGGTATCATCAAAGATGAGCTTGTGGGGCCTTTTCGGGTTGAGGATGGAGTCAAGCTCAACTCCCAGTCCTACTGCCAGTTTCTGGAAGACACCTTCTTCAAGCAGTGGTAAAGGAAGAAGTCTGCATCCTTCAAGAAAAACATGATTTTCATGCAGGACAATGCTCCATCACACGCGTCCAAGTACTCCACAGCGTGGCTGGCAAGAAAGGGTATAAAAGAAGAAAATCTAATGACATGGCCTCCTTGTTCACCTGATCTGAACCCCATTGAGAACCTGTGGTCCATCATCAAATGTGAGATTTACAAGGAGGGAAAACAGTACACCTCTCTGAACAGTGTCTGGGAGGCTGTGGTTGCTGCTGCACGCAATGTTGATGGTGAACAGATCAAAACACTGACAGAATCCATGGATGGCAGGCTTTTGAGTGTCCTTGCAAAGAAAGGTGGCTATATTGGTCACTGATTTGTTTTTGTTTTGTTTTTGAATGTCAGAAATGTATATTTGTGAATGTTGAGATGTTATATTGGTTTCACTGGTAAAAATAAATAATTGAAATGGGTATATATTTGTTTTTTGTTAAGTTGCCTAATAATTATGCACAGTAATAGTCACCTGCACACACAGATATCCCCCTAAAATAGCTAAAACTAAAAACAAACTAAAAACTACTTCCAAAAATATTCAGCTTTGATATTAATGAGTTTTTTGGGTTCATTGAGAAGATGGTTGTTGTTCAATAATAAAATTAATCCTCAAAAATACAACTTGCCTAATAATTCTGCACTCCCTGTATAGTGGCAATACCACCCAAGTACTACTGTAATTTGACTGTTTGCTAGATGCTAACAAGGTACATGACACCGCATCAGACCATGAGGCATGTGGGATTAGAGGCACAGAGCTTGGCTCTACTTTAGTTAAAAGGAGGTTTTCCCATGAAAAATATTCTACATTTTTCAAACGAGCACCTGGATCTGAATACTTTTGTAACTGCATGTAACTAAAAATATTGTATGGCAACTGAGTTAGTCAATTCCTTATTTATCTGTCCACCTTAGTAAGCTACTATAATTAGTTGGTCAACTACAATCAGTTGGTTAGTGATGTCTGTAGATGAACATCTACAACTTCAATATAACTGACAGGTGAACCACTTTAATAATTTCATCTGTTGGCAGTGGTGTAATAGTTAGAGCTGCTGTGGTGTGCAACTATGAATAAGCTTGCAAAGGAAAGAAGTCTGAGCAGGGATATATTTCTGTTGGGGAGACAATGAGGCCAATTGCTACCTGTTTCCTAAAATGCCCCCTTCCTCGAAAAAGTGCACCTTTTTTTCTTTTTAGCCATTATCTGTTGCATTAATACAATAGATAATGGCCAATAATACTTACTCTCCTCATTCCTGGGCATGTGCACATGGTGGCCACTAGGACCCTTTGTAAAGCATGTGACAGAGCAGAAGAAGAGTCTGGGGCAAGTACCTATATTTTTCAGACTATAAGACACACCAGAATATAAGACGCACCTAGGATTCACCTCAGATCAGATACCCAAGCTCCATCAGACCTCAGATCAGACCCTCATAAGGACCCCCCAAACCTCCATCAGCCTCAGATCAGACCCCCAACAGCCTCATATCAGATCCTCATTAGCCTCAGATCAGACCCTCATCAGCTCCAGATCAGATTCCCATCAGCCTCAGATCGGACCCCTATCAGCCTCAGATTGGACCTCCATCAGCCTCAGATCAGACCCAATCAGCCTCATATGGGACCCCCATCAGCCTCAGATCAGACACCCACCAGCCTCACATCAGACTGCCATCAGCCTCAGATCAAACACTTATCAACCTTTGATCAGAACCATATTAGACTAAGATCGGACACCCATCAGACCTTAGATCAGACATTAGAAAAAAATTACCTTGCTTGCTCCAGACCATGTTGCCACTCTGCAGATCCAGGACTCACCACTCCCTGGTCTTCTTCCAGCCTGTGCTTTACTGTGACTTCATGTTGCATAGCGTCAGGTCATAGTGCACACCTACGTGCACTAAGTCCTGACGCTGTATGCCATCCGCACACAGTGCAGAACGGGCCTGGAAGAAGATCAGGAAAGGTGAGTAAAGCCAGTACAGCTGTTACCTCAATGCTGCCCGAGGCCTGCATACTAATGACCACTTCAATAATGGAAGTGGTTATTTGCATTGCCATTTTTGCATGACTTTTGGGAGTTAAAAAGGGGTCTTATAGTCTAAAAATACAGTATACGAGTAAGGTGTGGGAGCTGAATAATTTTTCTTTGTCTGGTCTTGGGTGTTTATACACAGATCTGAGGTCTCAATTAACTTAGGAATCTGGTTTGAGGTCTGAACTTAGGGGTCTGGTCTGGGCTCTAAGTTTATTAAGCAGTGTGGTATGGGGTCTAAAATTTTGATAGGGTCTTGTTTAGGGTCTGCATATATCTTGGGTTCAAGTCTGGGGTCTGCATTTATTCTGGGGCATGGTTTGGGGTCTGAAAATAATGTTCTCATCTGCAGTCTATGTATTGTTATGTTATGTATTTCATCCAGCATAGCTATGTATGTATGGCACAGCCAGGTTTACCAATCCTGGCTAAGCCCTTGTTGGAGGCAAGATGGTGGGTGGTTCCACCCCTAGCTTGAGGTTGATCTAGGGAGATTTCAGAGAGGGGGAAGACAAAGTCTGTGTGCTCTTTCTTCTCAGGTCCAGAAAGCTGCAATGACTAACCGATATCTACATTATCTACAGAAAGAGAGAAGAAGAAAGGCAAAGTAGAGAACAGGAGAACTTAGAATTTACATGGTCAAGCAGAGGAGTCAGCAAGGTACGGTAAATTGCTAATACAGCCAATCAAACTTTGCTATGTCTTCAAAACCCTGTATCCTGCAGTGGACACTACAGCCATTATTGCCGAGGTACCAGCCATAGATTCTACTGAGAGAGATTTTAACAAGATAATATACAAAGAGGTACAGAACTTCCATTCTTGCCTAAATCCATACATTATCTGGGAGAGAATTGCACTGTGTACAGTTGGAACTGTGACTGCTATAGTTTGATGTACTAAAATGCCTGTTTTGTACTTGAATATAATGAGATGTTTATTCTTCTACTCTGGCCTGGTTTTCTGACTCTTACATCATACGCAGGCCACTGCACTCTACACATCCAGCCTTCAACCCATATGGACAGCTAACATCACAAGCACTCCAACTACTGTCAGGCAGGATCCCCAGAATCAGGGAGTGCCCCAAGGGACAAAAGGGTGTGCACTCCATTCACTGTATGGTCCCAGGGATTAACGGTCTAAGGAAAGCCCCTGTTTTTGACTGCGACAGCCAGAGCCACTACGATTTCCATCCTCTGCTCCGGGTCCGCCTCGGCTTGTTGCACTATATAGAGTGGGGACGCAGAAGTGGGGGCCAAAAGATGTCTAGGCAACAAACTTTGCAGTGATCAGGAGAAGTCATAGAGGTTTAAAGATTAAGGTTTATCCCATCTGGGACACTGAAGGCTAGGACATGCCATCAATGGCACATAGGTACATGTCCCACTTCTGGGACCCACTCCAATCTCCAGATCTCCTTGTGCTGCTGACCTCCTGTGTGGACCTGGTATCTGGCCAGAAGTATAGCCATAAGGGAAGCAGGGACACTAGACTTCAGTATCATAAATAGCATATAGTAGATGGGAGGTTTGGGGGGGTTCTATTGTAGCTTTTTTCATCAGGAGCTTCAAGGTCTGCCTCTGTCTGTTGGACCTGAGACCATTCCAACAGCAAAATAATCTATATTAATGAAGTGCTAAGGCCCCATTCACACGTCCGCAATTTCGTTCCGCATTTTGCGGATATATTTTTCACCAACAGACAGCGATGGGACAATTTAGGAATCCATTTCTACTCTTTAAAATATGTAGATTTGAATATTAGAAAGCAATATGGGGTGAAAGGAACATTTGGCGGTTGTCCTGGTTAGGTTTTTTAGTAATACGCAGGTGAATCTATGGTACTTTTATCTTGCATGATTTCATCATACCATCTAGTGCTACAAAGAGGCTTGTGATGATGTATGTAGACCAGATGAGTTTTGTGTCCAGCATGCATCAGCTGCAGTTACCAAAATAACTTTATTGCCATCTAGTGGTCTTAATGTGTATTGTTCATATTTATTCTACTCGAGCATAGTTTTGTTTTTGTGTTGTTTTTTTTCTTATGAATGACTGGGGTCACTAATTTGTAGAGGTGAGGGTTTACTATTTTATCAGCGGGAGTTCTAATTCAATAAAGACTGCAATGTCTTCTTCTGCTTTCAGATTATACTATGGTGTGGAAAAGCCACAACCTTTCCATTAGCTATATGTCTTTACTGATAGCTAATAAATAATCTGGATCAAATTAGCGTGTCACGAAGACGTCGTTGACTTTTAATATTGGAAGCTGTCATCGAACCGGAAAGCAACGGACACAGAGAAACAAGACTGGCGATGTCATTGTATTTCAGTCATCTAGTGCTCTCTACTGGCAAGATGACATATTACATATGACAGAAAAATCAGTCTTGGGTATTATGATGCGTTAAGAAGATATAGCATTGGGAACATTCACTGTGTATTACAATCTGCAGAAATTAGGAGACAACCCCTCTTATGAAAAAAAATCTTTTTGCTGTCCTGTAGTAAAATCCCATGGATTTGCATGTTGCGCTGTACTGGTGAGAATATGTTCTGCACCACTACTGATATGCACGACCGTACAAGACCCACTAAACCTAATCACAGCTTCTTAAAGTAAAATTAGTTTATCTAATTTTACTTTAATAAGCAATCGTTAACCTGCAAATAAACAGTGTATCTGGTAACCTATATCCCTCAGTGCTCAGTATCCATGGAAAATACCAGGAGTACTGCAACAAGGGTGTTTTATGTTAATGCACCAAATGTGATCCCAACAGGAAATACCAGTCGCCGCCGATAATCACGGAGAAATGAGTTTCCCATATGACAGTCATATTTATAGAAGACGAGAAAAGATGTCAGCCAAGTCTTTTTGTAGTAACAGATGAGGTTACATCAGCTGCCTGCCTTCGTAATTGGGCTGATTGTTGACTTACATATGCTGGCACCTTCTGATAATACATGGAGAAGTCAGGTCTTAGGGTACGGCCACACGGTCAGGTTTCCTGAGGCAGTTTTGGAAGCCAGGGTGGCTGATAAAAGGATAGACATGACTTCTCAGAACTTTTTGACTTTTTGACTTCACTCCTGGTTTTGGCTTCCAAATCTGCCCTCAGCTTTCATGGGTGGTGTGGGAGAGTTCCAGGGTAATGTAAGAAATACAAGTATTGTACAGACTTTATGATGACTTCACAGTATTAGTCGTAAGTCCATCAAGTTCACTTACAGTCCCCAGTTGACCACATTGACCTGCTCTTCATAAGGCAGTCCTCATAGTCGGTGTATCCCATGGGTATTTCTAAATCCTAGATTATATGCACACCATTTCTTACTATGTGTAGGTATGGGGTACAGATTTTATGAATTGCCCCTTACAAAGGGTATCGACTGCCTTTTACTACCTGTAACTATTGCTCAATAGCTGCTTAAAGAAAAGGTCACTTTCTAGTAAAATGCATAGCTGTAACAGGATGTAATGCAGCTGAAGAACAAACCAAGACTTGTAGAAAACTATATTCTTAGTTTTGCACAACTTTACATTTCTGGTTTGGAACTAAATGAGTTTAGAAAATGGAAAGATGAATGGGCGGCCATGGACTGGACAGTTTTATTATGTTCCTTGCTTTATAGAAATGATTTCATTGGGTTTCTGGTCATACATAGGCACAGACCTTCTCGGGCATCATTATAGTTGAAGAAGAAACTCAATATATGATAACTTAACTCAAGGATTACTATGGCCTTAGGCTACTTTCACACTCGCGTTTGGTGCGGATCCGTTATGGATCTGCACAGACGGATCCGTTCAGATAATACAACCGTCTGCATCCGTTCAGAACGGATCCCTTTGTATTTACTTTAACATAGCCATGACGGATCAGTTTGTATTATCTGTAACATATCCAAGACAGATCCGTCTCGAACACCATTGAAAGTCAATGGAGGACGGATCTGTTTTCTATTGTGCCAGATTGTGTCAGTGAAAACGGATCCGTCCCCATTGACTTACATTGTGTGTCAGAATGGATCCCTATGGCTCAGTTTCGTCAGACGGACACCAAAATGCTGCAGGCAACGTTTTGGTGTCCGACTAGAAGGCGGAATGGAGACTGATCGGAGGCAAACTGATCCATTCTGAGCGGATCCTTTTCCATTCAGAATGCATTAGGGCAAAACTGATCCGTTTTGGACCGCTTGGGAGAGCCCTGAACGGATCTGTTACAATAATACAACCGCATGCATCCATCATGAACGGATCAGTTTGTTCTGTAGCATAGCCAAGACGGATCCATCATGAACTCCATTGAAAGTCAATGGGAGACGGATCCGTTTTCTATTGTGTCAGAGAAAACGGATCCGTCCCCACTGACTTACATTGTGTGCCAGGACGGATCCGTTTCGTCAAGCTTTTTGGTGTCTGCCTCCAGAGCGGAATGGAGACTGATCGGAGACAAACTGATGCATTCTGAGCGGATCCTTTTCCATTCAGAATGCATTAGGGCAAAACTGATCCGTTTTGGACCGCTTGTGAGAGCCCTGAACGGATCTTACAAACGGAAACCAAAACGCGAGTGTGAAAGTAGCCTAACAGATATGCTCATATAGTTGCTTTCCTCAAGTACATCTTACCCATGCTTGTTTTTTTTAAATAATTTAAGCTCCCCAGACCCAATTTTTACCATAAATCACTCTGGTTTGTTTCCATCTTGTATGTAGCACTTCCTGGTGCTGTGTCCAACCAAACCCATGATGCACTTCTCTTCCACAGCTCCAGCACCATCCCTAACACCGCCCAGCTAGTTTATAGCTCCTCCCACCTAGTTACATAGACACTCCCCTATCACTGCCCCTAACACCGCCCAGCTAGTTTATAGCTCCTCCCACCTAGTTACATAGACACTCCCCTATCACTGCCCCTAACACCGCCCAGCTAGTTTATAGCTCCTCCCACCTAGTTACATAGACACTGCCCCTAACACCGCCCAGCTAGTTTATAGCTCCTCCCACCTGGTTACATAGACACTCCCCTATCACTGCCCCACCCATGGACCTAAAATCCCAGGAAATAAGAAAGAGCTGCATGGACATGGTCATGTGACCGCAGCCCAGAACGGCAGATAGGAGGAATAAGGGTAGAAAATATAAATCATAAAATGACAGCTCCCTTCATAAATGATTAATCTAAAGGATGTTGATTCAAACTGGAAAACTTTTTTTTTTTAGCATACTTTTATAAAGCTGTATCATCTTTTGTCTGACTTATCCAAAAGCAGCCCTGTAATGGAGCCTGTTGGGGTTCTTTCAGCTTTGCAGTATTTTTGCCCTGCAGACTCCTCTATTGTTGCCCCCAGGGCCGGACTGGGGATAAAAACCAGCCCTGGAAAAAGTTGCATACCAGCCCCACAGCATTGCGTCATTATTTATAATAGGAGAAAGCATTCATTTTAAAACACTTGTGTAAACACGAATATGAACTTTGCCCCACGATAGCTCTTTTGTAGAACCCCCCATTGTTCATATTACCACAGTAGACCAGCTTTTCCCAGCCAGGATGCCTCCAGCTGTTGCAAAACTACAACTCTCAGCATGCCCAGACAGCGTTTGGCTGTCCGGGCATGCTGGGAGATGTAGTTTTGCAACAGCTGGAAGCATCCTGGTAGGGAAACACTACAGTAGACCATTATCCCATCCAATTGGGCCAGAACTAAGAATAATCAAAGAACTTTACTTTAAAGAATTGAAGACACAGTTTCACATTCTTACTTTATATTAGTTACTCAACACACACAAAACCAGTAGTTGATGAATAGTGCAAAAAAAACTTGAGGGGAAAAAAAAGTGCAAATAAACCCTTTGAGGTAAAAAGTGCAAAATGTTATACTAAATCATGTGACCATGCTGGTATAACCTGGGCATCTCCTGTATATAATTATATATGCACAGCTGGTATACGTTATATATCTTCTTGTATATAGTGATATGGACCATGCTGGTATAACCTGGGCATCTCCTGTATATAATTATATATGCACAGCTGGTATACGTTATATATCTTCTTGTATATAGTGATATGGAGCATGCTGGTATAACCTGGGTATCTCCTGTATATAATTATATATGCACAGCTGGTATACGTTATATATCTTCTTGTATATAGTGATATGGACCATGCTGGTATAACCTGGGTATCTCCTGTATATAATTATATATGCACAGCTGGTATACGTTATATATCTTCTTGTATATAGTGATATGGAGCATGCTGGTATAACCTGGGCATCTCCTGTATATAATGATATATGTACAGCTGGTATACGTTATATATCTTCTTGTATATAGTGATATGGAGCATGCTGGTATAACCTGGGCATCTCCTGTATATAATTATATATGCACAGCTGGTATACGTTATATATCTTCTTGTATATAGTGATATGGAGCATGCTGGTATAACCTGGGTATCTCCTGTATATAATTATATATGCACAGCTGGTATTCGTTATACATCTTCTTGTATATAGTGTATAATTTATACCAGCTGTACATATATAATTATATACAGGAGATACCCAGGTTATACCAACTGTACATATATCATTATATACAAAAGGTACCCAGGTTATACCAGCATGGTCCATTAAAGATTTATAATTTATACCAGCTGTACATTTATAATGATATCCAGATGATGCCTAGGTTATTCCAACTTAGTACATATTTAATTTATACTCAGATATATAGTCCTCCTGTAAGTACCTGGGGCAGTGGGATCTGTGCTATCCTTGTGCCTAGTGGGCTGAGTGCTGATTCTGCTGGCTCTTCAAGCACTGGACGGCCTGGACCAGCAGCGTGGAATCATAGATGGCAGGCAGTGCCAGTGAGCATTGAACAATGGCACCCGTGCTCTGCAGCCGCTCCCGCCTGAACTAAAGGTACGCGCCGTCGGATGTGCCATTCACGCAGCAGCGCTGATGACGTGTGACGTCAAATCATACAGCACACTGTGTGGTCCTGTGCTGATTATGGGTATGTCCGGGTTCAGCTCTGAGCCCGGACAACCCCTTTAAGGGGTCACTGACCCTATATTACCCAGCTTATATATGTACAAGCAGCTAGATGGAGGTGCAAGGATCTCAGCACTGAAATAAAGTAAAGATGGAGGCATCCCAGGTCAGTCGCTCCCCAGCCTTCATATGGCCAGCAACACAAGAAATGCGACATTTAGATTTACTACCCCTTTAAGAAATTGGGCATTGCAAAATCATGTGTTTTTATGGATTCTTTGGTTTAGGCGCTTTGGTAAACAGGACGATGCCTGGCAACCATGCCCGGCTCAAGCTGCCAAGTTTTCCCTTCACAGAATTGTTTATACCCAGTATAAAAACGGTGCCAATCATTGGTCAGATGGCTGTTTACACAGATGTTTTGTTATACTCACCACCGTTAGAGGACAGCTGCCAACATGATTTTAGGATTCACGTAAGGTCGGGCAGGTAACTAGAAACCCTGGTATCCATAAGACCGAGTTAGTCAGTGAGGTCGGAACTGCCCCTAGATGGGCATTTAAGCAGTTCTGTGCCCCACTAAAGGTCACATGACATGAGGCCAGCCTAGACCCAGGGTATACAGAAGAGGCCGACCTGTGACACAGAGCCACACAGTCTCCAAAGCTGGTGCAATGGGTATGTGACAATCCCTACATCTGCGCATGCACCCACTGATCTGATGACAGCAAGCAGAGGTAGTGAGGACTTGAGACACTAATATATGCAGAGCTTTCCATTAGGCCCCTGAACACAACAAAAACGAGGACAGCAAACCGCGCGCTGCCCACATCCGTAAATCCGTTCTGCAAAAGAGCTAGAGCATGTCCTTTCTGAAGACAAGAATAGGCATTTTTAACATAGGGTGGGGGGGCGTGCAGGACGCACACGGTCGGTATCGGAGGACTGTGGACAGCGTGTGCATACGGCCTTATACAGCGTAGGCCAGCGTCACACAATCATATCACCGCTCTCACACGTCAGTGTTTGATCAGTGATTTCCACCAGCGATTAGAAGCCAGAACCCAGAGTGGCGCCTGCAGAGATAGGCTATAAGGAAAGATCTTCTCCTGGTCATCAGAAGTCCTCATGCATGGCACAGAGGAGGGGGCGGGGGATGCAGGACCCCAGCAGAGGGACTGAAATCTCAGAACTGATGTAATGAACCCCCCAAAGTGCAGCTACATGCCATTGTCATTCATTCATGTCCAAGCAGCTAATCTGTGGAACTACAAGCAACAGCACGCTGCAGATGTCACATGCAGTATGACATGATGGTACTTGTAGTGCAGCAGCGGCTGCAGACCAGGATCTAGTGACATTCACCCAATCCCTCGTAGCCTTGACACAGTAAGAGGGGAACGTGCAGATACATAGCACACAGGCTGCACGGAGAGCCGCCCCCTGTCGCTCTCCCGTTAAGTGCATTAACCCCCTCCATCCCTGCTCCCATTCTCACCTCCCTAGCCTCTGTCTCCACGCCGCCGGCGCACACTCGCTCCCGAGCCGCCGGGAAAGCGCATTAAACCTCTCGTGATGTCATCAGGACACAAGCTGCGGCACACCAGACAGGGCCATCCACTAACACTACGGCGTTTCAGACGTAGCTTGTACGAGGAGATAATCACGTGAATAGATGTGGGCGTGTCCTGTGGGCTGACTGTAGGGGGCCAAGGAGCCTCCTTGCCGTCGCCTGCGGCCGCCGGCTGGCCGTGCGGCAGTCAGGACTATCGGCCTAACGGGAATTTTCCCGGTATCCCGGCAGGCCAGTCCGGCCCTGGTTGCCCCTGACAGAGACTCTCAGCACACAAGAGGAACATACCCTAACTAGAGATGAACAACCGATTCCACACAAATCAAAGTTGTTACAAATTTTGTAACAAAACAGATTCGAATTTCGAAGAATCTGTGTGACTTTACAGAAAAAAAGAAGAAGGAGAGAAGAAGGAATCTGCTCAGGGGCGTTGCTAAAGTCTCATGGGCCCAGGTGTAAGAGTTCAGCTTGGGCCCCCCAACCTTCCCTCAGGGCTTTGTGGGAAGCACATAGCCTTCCTGCTGCCTGAGGTAAACATTGAAACGGCACCCCCTCCCCCCAATGCCACATTTTTGACCTAACCCCTTCCCTCCAGCCAGAGGTGTAACTTGACCTGCATGCATTTTCTATAACACCGGTGTCTTCTTATATGGCATAAGGGTCTTTAGGCCTCCGCAGGCTCCTGGGACCAGTGGTGACTGCTACTTCTAACCCCCTATAGCTATGCTCCTGAATCTGCTACCAAAAAAGGATAATTTTTTTAATAAAAAATAAAATAAAAGTCAGTGCAGTGTGTTATTATACAGGCTATTTGTTACCACCCATTTATCTATAGCCATCTACAGTACGTTGCAGTCACTTTGACAGGACTAATGCTGTCTTGGCATCCAAAAGGTTGACAGAGTTTGGATACAGTCCTAGGAGACCCCAGAGAGTCATATACAACTTTTCAGGACAGTGTGAACACTTTGATTCTCACCAAATTTATTAAGACTGAATCAAATCTGACGGTTCAATCAACCGAATCAGACCTGAGATGAACTACGGAGATTTGCTTATCTCTACCCAAACAATTAGTATAAATGGAGAAATGCCTATAAGAACCAATGGCCTTCCAAATCTTATTTTCAGGTGCTTTTCTTTTCCCAAATTGAAAGAAGCTATTTGATTGGCTGCTATTGGCAAATGCTAGTAGTCACAGCATGACCCTGAGAGGAAAAGGAAGGAGAACAAAGCCAAGTGTGGTGTACCCTCTGCATATAGCATAGTTTGAAGTGTGAGAGTACCTGTATGGAACCGGTATAGGGTAATAGCTGCACCCGGGCCCTAGTGTCTAAAGGGGCCTAAGGGCCCCTCTGCCACCTATGAAGACACCAGTATTATAAATGGGACATTGTAAGTGGGAGCCATGTTATGTTAGGCTCTGGGGCTCAGGAGCTTCAAATGATGCACTGTACATAGTTCAGTGCGTAACTGACCCTTCTCACATTAAAGGGTTAATAAAATACTTTATATCAGCTACGTGTTTGCTGCCAAGATAAACAGCTGTACAGGAAGGGCCCGTGAAATACCACTCAAGAAGCTTTCCTCCCAGAGATTAACAAGTTGCTTTCCTTGTCAATGAGGCATTAGGTGTCTTCATTCAACGTTGCAAATGTATTTTTAATAGAAACTAGCTTCTCTTAGGCTACTATGACACTAGCGTTACGGTATTGAGATCCGTCATAGGGGCTCAATACTGGGAAGAAACGCTTCAGTTTTGTCCCCATTCATTGTCAATAGGGACAAAACTGAACAGAACAGAATGCTCCAAAATGAATTCCGTTCCGTTTAGTTGCGTTCCCAGACCGGAGAGCAAACCGCAACATGTCATTTGCTTTCCATCCTGGGAAAAATTGAAAAAACTGATCCGTCATGACCCCCAATGCAAGTCAATGGGGAAAGATCCGTTTTCTCTGCCACAATCCGCCACAATAGAAAACGGATCCATCCTCCTTTGACTTTCAATAGAGTTCAAAAAGGATCCGTTTTGACAATGTTAAAGAAATATTACAGATAATACAACCGGATCCGTTTATAACAGATGTAGACGGTTGCATTATCAGTAACAGAAGCGTTTTTGCTGAACCCTGCCGGATCCAGCAAAAACGCTAGTGTCAAAGTAGCGTTAGGAGTTGGACCCAAATTCTTCTATCAATCTACCAGTTTGAATTTCTGTCTATGAACAAACCTAGTCCCTTTACTTTTGCATCTGACAGGATGCTCTAGTCTGAAGCATTGCCACCAATCCACTGGATGCTAGATGAGTTTGGCAGAAAGGAGACCTGCTCTTCCAGCCACAAGACGACTAAGAGTCTAAGAGTGTGACCACATAGTCAGGTTTCTGCATGCAGTTTTGGAAGCCCAAATCATATGCTCCACTCCCCCGCCTGTCCTGCTCTGCATTGCACTCCCCTTGCTGGTCTTGCTCTGCACTCTACTCCCCCTGCCTGTCCTGCGCTCCACTACCCCTGCCTGTCCTGCACTTCATTCCCTGTCTGTCTTGCTCTGCGCTCCACTCCCCCTGCCTGTCCTGCTCTGCGCTCCACTACCCCTATCTGTCCTGTCTGGCTCCACTACCCCTATCTGTCTGGCTCTGCGCTCCACTACCCCTATCTGTCTGGCTCTGTGCTCCACTCCCCCTATCAGTCATGCTCTGTGCTCCACTTTCCCTGTCTGTTCTGCACTCCACTCCCCCTGCCTGTCCTGCTCTGCGCTCCACTACCCCTATCTGTCTGGCTCTGCGCTCCACTACCCCTATCTGTCTGGCTCTGTGCTCCACTCCCCCTATCAGTCATGCTCTGTGCTCCACATTCCCTGTCTGTTCTGCACTCCACTACCCCTGCCTGTTCTGCACTCCACTACCCTATCTGTCCTGCTCTGAGTCTGTGCTCCACTCCCCCTGTCTGTCCTGCTCTGTGCTCCACTCCCCCTGCCTGTCCTGCTCTGTGCTCCACTCCCTTTGTCTGTCCTGCTCTGTGCTCCACTCCCCTTGCCTGTCTTGCTCTGCGCTCCACTCCCCCTGTCTGTTCTGCTCTGCACTCCACCCCCCTGTCTGTTCTGCTCTGCACTACACCCCCCGACTGTCTTACTCTGTGCTCCACTCCCCCTGCCTGTCCTGCTCTGTGCTCCACTCCCTTTGTCTGTCCTGCTCTGTGCTCCACTCCCCTTGCCTGTCTTGCTCTGCGCTCCACTCCCCCTACCTGTCCTGCTCTGTGCTCCACTCCCCCTGCCTGTCCTGCTCTGTGCTCCACTCCCCCCTGTCTGTCCTGCTCTGCGCTCCACTCCCCCTACCTGTCCTGCTCTGTGCCCCACACCCCCTGCCTGTCCTGCTCTGTGCCCCACGCCCCCTGCCTGTCCTGCTCTGTGCTCCACTCCCCCTGCCTGTCCTGCTCTGTGCTCCACTCCCCCCTGTCTTTCCTGCTTTGTGCCCCACACCCCCTGTCTGTCCTGCTCTGTGCCCCACACCCCCTGCCTGTCCTGCTCTGTGCTCCACTCTCCCTGCCTGTGCTCAGTAGTAATAAATACATGTGGTTAATACTTCTGTGCGAGTCCAATCAGAGGAGTGCAAGCATATTTTCTATCTTGCAGCACACAGGGCAGGCAAGGGGCTTGTGTGAGTCCTGCTCTGTGCTCCCCTCCCCCTGTCTGTCCTGCTCTGTGCTCTACTCCCCCTACCTGTCCTGCTCTATGCTCCACTCCCCCTGTCTGTCCTGTTCTGTGCTCCACGCCCCCTGCCTGTCCTGCTCGGTGCTCCACTCCCCCCTGTCTGTCCTGCTCTGTGCTCCACTCCCCCTGCCTGTCCTGCTCTGTGCTCCACTCACCCCTGCCTGTCCTGCTCTGTGCTCCACTCCCCCCCGTCTGTCCTGCTTTGTGCCCCACACACCCTGCCTGTCCTGCTCTGTGCTCCACTCCCCCTGCCTGTCCTGCTCTGTGCTCCACTCCCCCCCGTCTGTCCTGCTTTGTGCCCCACACACCCTGCCTGTCCTGCTCTGTGCTCCACTCCCCCTGCCTGTCCTGCTCTGTGCTCCACTCCCCCCTGTCTGTCCTGCTCTGTGCCCCACACACCCCTGTCTGTCCTGATCTGTGCCCCACACCCCCTGCCTGTCCTGCTCTGTGCTCCACTCCCCCTGCCTGTCCTGCTCTGTGCTCCACTCCCCCCTTCCTGTGCTGCTCTGTGCTCCACTCCCCCCTGTCTGTCCTGCTCTGTGCTCCACTCCCCCCTGTCTGTCCTGCTCTGTGCTCCACTCCCCCCTGTCTGTCCTGCTCTGTGCTCCACTCTCCCTGCCTGTGCTCAGTAGTAATAAATACATGTGGTTAATACTTCTGTGCGAGTCCAATCAGAGGAGTGCAAGCATATTTTCTATCTTGCAGCACACAGGGCAGGCAAGGGGCTTGTGTGAGCAGTGACACGTGAAGGAGAATAGGGGGAGGCCATTATGACCAGCAATAAATCCAAAGTTGCTGTGTTGCCCTGTGCAGCTTGGACTGCTACAAAGGAAGATGTAGTACAGCACTCCAGATTAGTTCTCTAGGTTAGTGACGAGAGCTCTACCACTTAGCATTTGTGACTTACAGTAGAGAAAGGCTAATTTGCTAAGTGCAGTAATGTATTTTCCTATTTAGCAGTCTCAGCTCATCAGAGCAACACAGAAGCATGTGATAGCAATATCAACCTTGAGAATGATGGTCATATATAGCGGTTCATGTCACCAAAAGGTCAGAAAATAAAAGTGGCTTGCTGGTACTTTGTTTTTAGGGGTTTTCTAGGCTCCTGGTATTGAAGATCTATCCTGGGGTTGTGGAGTGTTGGACCCCAATGGATTGGATATTAATGACCTATCCTAATAGGTCATTAATATCAGGAGTCCAGAAGGGGGTTCTTCAGTAGTACTGTGTTTTTACCAAGTGCCTTCAGCCTGTGATCTTTTTTTAGGCCAGCATAAAACATGTGAACAGCCTTCAATAGCGGCAAACTCGTTCAGCTTTTCATCACCCCAGTTTAAAAATGCCACTTCCTTAGAACACCTGGGAAGTTTGAATTAGTGGGAATTTTTTCTTTTTTTTTACTATTTTCTGTTGTCTAAAATTTGCGTACAACCTATAGCCGGCTTCGTCTTATAGTCAGAAAAAAACTGAAAATATTTCTTACCTTGTCCCCAACAGAGGTCCAGGCCCCATGGGTGGAATTTATCAAGCCCAGCAGAATTCTGGCTTCAAAAATGTAAATGTCATATTTTATGACTTTTTGGGTTTATATGTGTAAAACATTTGGAATAGTTAGCTTTTTGTACATCACCCACTCTAGTTTTGAAAAGTGGGTAAAAAAGTGGACATAGTTAGACTTCTGAGCTGATGTAAGCCAGATTTATCCATTGTGACTTTTTAAAAAGTTGAAAAAAATTCTCTGTTTTGTACTCTCGTACGTGTTTACTGTACATCTACAGTAGTCTGTTCCGGCAGAGGAACAGACTACTAGAGTTACCATATCCGGCATAGCTGGACATAGCTATGAATATGATGGCATCTGATGGGGTTCCAAAAGGTTTCTGGCAAATTTTTTAAAAATTCTATTCAGCCGGTTCGCCGAATGTTTAAAAAAAAAATTGGTTCGAACTAAATTTATTGGGACGCCACAACGGGTTGACCGACGGAACTGTGAGTAATCTATTCAAGCGGGCATATATTTTGATTCAAGGGACATATCAATACCAAATCGAGAATATAAGCTGCATTCCTGGTTTTCTCTATATATGATCTTACCATATCATTCCTACAATTGAAGAAATACTGTAAAGTCTATCAATATACGGGACTATAGGTGCTTTTATGTATGTGGAGATACAGGATATATACGGAGTGACTCTGTGACTTTTCACTATATTATTCACTATATATCCTATGATACATCTTGGTATACCCACCCACATACATGTTTTTAGTTTGTATATTTTAGTATTGTTTTCAAGTTGTTTTATATATATTTTTTTTTAATACCTTAATAAATATACAGTACATCTACAGTGTATCCATGTGAATCACCTATGTTTGAGTGCCAGTCCATTCAAATTTGAAAATTGGATCCAAAACAGAGATGACCCGTGAATTGAATATTTGCATGTCTTCTGTGTTTTGTACCCACTCCTGCTTTTGGCTACCAAATCACAAGCCAATTCTGATGGGACCATACAGACCTTACAGCTGCTACACAGACAGGATCCGTTGTGTGTCTTGTTTTTCCCTCCTTCTGACATCTCAGAAAAAGGGTCAAATAAATGATGATGTCAGCCAGGCCGAAAGGCAAAATAGTGGCCCAGTCATGAAGTGGGGAAGGTGGGAACAGCAAGAGAAGTCCACAGGGTGGCCCTATGACATAATGGTGAGGTGGAAGCAGTATGAGGAGACCACAGAGTGGCCCAATGACAGAGTCTGGAGGTGGTGGTGGCATCAGGAGGCCACAGAGTGGCATAATGACAGTGTGGAAGTGGCGACAGCATCGGGAGGCCAGAGAGTGGCAAAATGACAGAGTGTGGAGGTGGCGGCAGCATCAGGAGGCAAATCGTGGAACGCACGCGGTGGGGGCGGAGCGGCAAATCGGCACGCTGATCATGGCAGAAGTCGCCCACTGATCTGAGGTCTACAGGTGAGAGTATTTAAGGGGGGTTTTGTAGAGAGGGTTGCTGCAACATGTCTGAACAACCTGGCCAGATGGAAACCTCTCAGGGACCCTCTATTGTAAGTAAGGTCCTGGGGGTTGGGTGAGTGCTGGTTGTATTACCTTGCTAACCCCAGAATGTGCCTCTCATCTCTCTCTCTCCCCCTCTATGGCTCTCCCTGTTTGAATGCAGAGTGATAAGGATATAGCTCAGAAAAAAGCTAGTCTAAAAACTAAAAAATGTATTATGTGTTCAGCTAAATTGCCCGACGCTTATAACAAAAAACTTTGCAAAAAATGTACCTCTAATATGGTGAAGGACTTAGTTCCGTCAATTAGAGAGGAGCTACGAGATGTAATACGGGAAGAAATGAGATCTGCTATGGCAGAAAGTCCGGTCGTTACTCCTGGGACATCTAGCTCTAAACACAGAGATCCTAAATTGAGCATCTCCGTGCCATCCTCTGACTCAGAGCCTGAGTCTGATTCGGAGGATGAAGATTCCGAAATCTCTTCCGGGTCTGATTCAGAGTATAAAAACTTCCTTCTTTCCACTGAGGACACGAAGGAGTTAGTAAAAGCCATTAGGGCTACTATGGGGCTCTCAGACGAGAAAGTGCAGAGGTCTGTCCAGGACCAAATGTATAGCGGTCTAGAACAAAGGAAAAAGAGGGTATTTCCGGTCCATAAAAACATGATGGAACTAATTAAAAGAGAATGGAAATCCCCAGATAAAAAACTATTTGTCCCAAAAACAATGAAACGTCGCCTCCCATTCTGTAAAGAAGACGAGGCCCTATTAACAACTTGCCCCAAAGTGGATGTATCTTTATCCAAACTAGTGAAAGGGGCTAATGCTCACCCATTTGAAGATATGGGGACCTTAAAGGATCCCATGGACAAAAAAACTGATCAGGTTCTTAAAAAAGTCTGGGAGGCTAGCACAGCACTATTCAAGCCTAATCTGGCAGCCACATCTGTATCAAGGTCTTTAAAACAGTGGCTGTTACAGTTAGAGATTCTCCTGAAAGAAGGAGCCTCTTATGATACTTTAAAAGACTCCTTTCCCCTACTAGTCAAAGCAGTTGATTTCCTGTCAAACTCCACAGTAGAGTCAGTCAGAATGGCCACTAAGACCTCGGGCCTAGCAGTTGCAGCTAGGAGAGCTCTCTGGTTAAAATCCTGGTCCGGTGATACCGGTTCAAAAACAAGGCTTTGTAGTTTGCCCTTTCATGGGAACCTACTGTTCGGCCAAGATCTTGAATCCATTTTAGAGAAGGCCGCGGACTCAAAAAAATAATTTCCCAAAGATACAAATAAAAGGAAGTTTCCCTTTCGTAGAAATGAAAAAGGGAGTTCTTTCCAGGCCAAGAGAACCTATAAGGACACTCCTTGGTCAAAAGGGAAAAATCAAATAAGTGGTAACAGAGGGTTCTTATTTACCCCAAGAAATACAGATTCCACTAAACAATGACGCCAGAGAGGTAGGAGGAAGACTGAAGTTGTTCTTAAAGGAATGGGAAAATATCACAACAAATACCTGGGTGTTAAACATCATTTCAAAAGGTTACAATATTACCTTTCGCCTTCCTTCTCCCCCAAATGTATTCAGAATAACCCCCATCCAAAGATCGGCTGTGTTACAGAAAAATTTGGAAAGGGGGATTCGGGATTTGTTGGCCCAAAAGGCCATTGTCCCGGTTCCTCTCTCTCAACAGAGGAAAGGTTATTATTCAACCGTTTTTCTGGTTAAAAAACCAGACGGAAAATCGTGACTAATAATAAACTTAAAAAAATTAAACAAATTCATAAAACAAGTCCGGTTCAAAATGGAAACAATAAGGTCCATAATAAACCTGCTAAAAGAAGGAGATTTTTTAGCATCAATCGACCTAAAGGACGCTTATTTCCATATCCCAATTTGCGAGGAATCCCAAAAGTTTCTCTGCATAGCGGTTTTCTTAGGAGAAAAACGATGTCATTTCCAGTTTCAGGTGCTCCCATTTGGAATTACCTCCGCACCAAGGGTATTTACCAAGGTAATGTTGGAGGTAGTGGCTCACTTAAGAAGACAAAATATCCTGATATTCCCTTACTTAGACGACCTGTTGATCGTAGGCAATTCAGAGACAGATCTCAAAAACAATCTGTTTTTGACTTGCCAAACTATGTATCGTACAGGGTGGCTAATAAATTGGAAAAAGTCAAATCCTTGCCCATCCCAGAACCTAACCTTCCTGGGGGTTCGTCTAGATACGATCCAAGAGACAGTTCTTATAAGACCAGAAGGTAATGGGGATAAGCGAAAAGGTAACAAATTTCCAAAATCAACCTGTATGTACGGTCAGAGAAGCAATGAAACTACTGGGCTCTCTGACATCATGCATCCCGGCTGTAAGATGGGCTCAGTTCCACACCCGGATCCTGCAACAATGGATTTTAGAGAGTTGAAACAGAAGCCCGGAGTCTCTAGAGGAAATAATTCAAATTCCCGGACCAGTGTTTCAGTCCCTACAGTGGTGGAAACAATCAAACCATCTGTTAAAAGGAGTTCCTTGGAACCCCGAACACTTAGTCGTTATCACGACGGACGCAAGTCTTTGGGGATGGGGAGCACATTGTTCTCATCTCTATTCCCAAGGAGAGTGGTTTGTCACTCAAAAATCTCTGTCGTGAAATCAAAAAGAACTCACGGCAGTCTGGGAAGCGATAAAGGTGTTTGCCCACCTTGTACAAAACAAAGACGTTCAGGTAAGAACGGACAATACAACAGTTGTTGCTTACCTGAACCATCAAGGCGGGACAAGAAGTTTAGCATTGAGCAAACTAACAGGAAAAATATTCTCCTGGGCGGACATTCAATTAAGATCCCTATCATCAATCCATCAAAAAGGATCCCTAAACATAGAAGCAGACTTTTTAAGCAGAACTTCCTTAAAAACAACAGAATGGAGCCTAAAAAGACAAGTCTTTCTCCGAATCACAAAATTGTGGGGAACCCCACAAGTAGATCTTTTTGCTTCAGCCACAAACACAAAACTAAAAAAGTTTTTTTCTCGGAATCCGTTCGACGGAATCATAGGGGTAGATGCACTGTCCCAAAAATTTGATTTTCAACTAGCATATGCCTTCCCCCCTTTTCAGTTAATTCCCAGGGTCCTAAAAAAGATTCGGCTAGAAAGGGCTCATGTGATACTAATAGCCCCTCTATGGCCAGAAAAACCATGGTTTCCGTTACTGAAAACTCTTTCAGTCCAGAGCCCATGGATCCTCCCTTGGCAACAGGATCTACTATCCCAGGGCCCAATCTACCATCCCCAGATAGAAAGGTTATACCTAATAGCACTACATTGAGATCCCAAGGGGAAACTGTAGGTCTTAGGAACGGTCTTAACCTATCTGCACCTTTTAGAAAACGGATCACCCAAGGATGTTCCGCAATTTTTTCACCGAACACTGCGCTTAAGGCTGATATGTGAACTCTTAACGTGTTTGGGCGTAAGCCTTTTTCAAAGCCGGACTGCAGGAAACCTAGAACTGCTTGGACTGAGAACTTCTGTGAAGAAGTTTTTTCCTGGATGCACGAACAGCAAAATTTATTCCACACCTTACGGTAAATTTTAGTAGTTACATCTTTTCTGCTGGCTGACATAGTGGTAATTATGGCTTCTGATAGGCCCTTAGCTCTCAAAATCATCCTTTCAGGTTCCAAGCCGTTGGGTTTGACAAACGCTCCGTTTGAACCTCTGTCAGAAACCTCGTTGAGATATTTATCTCTGAAAACTTTATTCCTGGTATCAATCACCTCAGCGCGAAGAGTGAGTCAAATCCAAGCTCTAAAAATAGTGGAACCTTTTTGCACCATATTTCCGGACAGAATCGGATTCAGACTGGACAATTCTTTTCTTCCTAAAGTTGTATCAAACTTCCACAGGCAGGAGGAGATTATTGTCCCATCATTCTGCTCAAACCCAAAAACAGAAGGGGAAAGGAATTTTCACAATTTAGATGTATGTAGGGCTGTATTACTCTATCTAGAAGTTACAGAAACGTTCAGGAAAACAGACTATATATTTGTCCAGTTCAATGGAACACATAAAGGGCAAAAAGCCACAAAAAACTCCTTATCCAGATGGATAAAAATGGCAATTTCAGAGTCATATAAAGTGTCAAATATGCCTCCACCAAAGTCCTTTACAGCACATTCCACAAGATCTGTGGCTGCATCCTGGGCAGAAAGGGCAAGTGCCTCATTAGAACAGATATGCAAAGCAGCGACATTAAACATTATAGAGTGGATACTACAGCTAGTCAGGAGCTCGCTTTCGGCAGGAAGGTGCTTTAGGCCATAGTCCCCCCCTTAATAAGAGTATTAATCTGTTATATCTCATGGTATGCCGTCATGGAGGATGAAAGGGAAAAACCTAATTACTTACCGGTAATTCCCTTTTCATGAATCCTCCATGACAGCACGGATTTCCCACCCTAATTACGTTTATAAATATATGTAGGAATATGTACGTACAGGGCCACATATAGGCCAAAAAATTAGGTGAAGGTGTGTGGGTGTGAATGCAAAAAAAATATATATTTGTAGATATATAATAATCCTTTATATGTGAGGATAAGACTCTCTAGGCTATCGGTCCAGAAAGACACTGAGGAAGAGCTGGAGGAGGGTCTAATTTATACTTCCTGTCCCTACCTGGTTGGAGGCGGGTCATCTCTCATGGTATGCCGTCATGGAGGATTCATGAAAAGGGAATTACCGGTAAGTAATTTGGTTATCGTCTGCACTTTCCTCAAAAAAGCGCCAGACTGCCAGACTTGCAAGGGAGATTGCAGCAAGGGGGTGCTCTGAGCAACAGTTGCGGGCCACTTCCCCTTCCCTTACTGCTCGCCTTGAGCATATTGAATGGTATATATGCTTGCAAGTATGTCACACGTACAGTAGCGCAGGTTTTGTAAGTGTATGCGCAAATAAATTCAACTGAATCTCACTGATATTTAGGATGCTCAAATGTTATACAGGAGATGTAGCGCAGGTAATGTCACTGTCACCAGCGGCGAAAAAAATAAACTGAATGTCACTGATATTTATGATGTGCAAATGTTATACAGGAGATGTAGAGCAGGTAATGTCGCTGTCACCAGCGGCGAAAAAATTAACTTATTGTTACTGATATTTATGATGCGCAAACGTTATACAGGAGATATAGCGCAGGTAATGTCACTGCTGTCACCAGCGGCTAACGTTATACAAGAGATGTAGCTCAGGTAATGTCGCTGCTGTCGCCAGCGGCTAACGTTATACAGGAGATGTAGCGCAGGTAATGTTGCTGCTGTTACCAGTGGCTAATGTTATACAGAAGATGTAGCGCAGGTGATGTCTCAGCTGTCACTAGCGGCAAATGTTATACAGGAGATTTAGTGCAGGTAATGTTGCTGCTGTCACCAGTGGCTAACATTATACAGGAGAAGTAGCCCAGGTAATGTCGCTGCTGTCCCTAGCAGCTAACGTTATACAGGAGATGTAGCGCAGGTAATGTCGCTGCTGTCACCAGCGGCTAACGTTATACCTGAGATGTAGCGCAGGTAATGTCGCTGCTTTTACTAGCAGCCAAACAATTGCATGCAATTAAGCGCACATTGCGCTAATATATTTTGCAGCCAGATAAAACAATAGTCCTTAAAAGGACTGTTGGGTCTCTACCACCTTTCAACACCCAAAACTCCCTAAAAAAAAACACAATTTCTCTCTATACACTATCTGTCCCTTCTGCTGCAGCTTGCCCTGACTAAATCTGAGCCGAACCTCGTGTCATCGGGTGCTATATAGCACCTGATGACGCGTTCCGGCCAGCCAATCACTGTAATGCCAGTAACCAACATGGTTACGGCATTACAGTAAGTGGCACTACTTCCCCGCACGGTTATTTGCTGCGTAGCAGCCAACAAACATGTGGGGAGGAGACTCGAGCATCACGCTTGAGCACACGCAGTGTTTGGCCGATGTGCCGAGCATTGCGACGCTCGAGTGAAAAAGGGGTTCGGGCGAGCATGCTAGCCCAACACTAGATTTTACCCCCAACACTACGCACTGACTGACTGCTACCATCGCTGCTTCTGTTAACCACTACTTTCCGTGCAGGTAGGCTCCTGCGGAGTGGGTGGTCTACCCTGGGCACGTTTGGCTACCGACCTTCCACTGCTGCCACCCTGCTGACTGCTGGCCATGCTAGCGACTTGCTGGCTCCGCTGCTGCTTCACGGGCAAGCTGCCACCCTCTTCTCCCGATAATGATGAAATTTTTATTTTTTTTTTTAACCCCTCCAGCCTTATTGTACTATGCATTCTGTATTAAGAATGTTATTATTTTCCCTTATAACCATGGTATAATGGAAAATAATACAATCTACAGAACACCTAACCCAACCCGAACTTCTGTGAAGAAGTTCAGGTTTGGGTTCCAAACATGCAGATTTTTCTCACGCGTGTGCAAAACGCATTACAATGTTTTGCACTCGCGCGGAAATATCGCGCATTTTCCCGCAACACACCCGCATCTTATCCGGGCAAAAAACATGACGCCCGTATGAAAGAGGCCTAAGGGTTGTGTCTGACGAACCCACCGACTCTTGGCTGCGGGTGTCTGATGTCACTTGGGACGAAGTGGATGACCAAGTCAACCATTCAAGAACCGCTGGGTTGCTGGTCAAGACATGACCGCTAGATGACACCAGGAGCTCAGGCCTCTCGCTGCGACTGCTTCTGCCACGCCCCCTTACTCTGCTGTGACCTGTGTCTGCACCAGAAACATTTAAACCTCTGCCACTCCCCTGTGCAGGGCCTGGCACTTCCCTGTCTGTCATACTGTTAGATCAAGTAAATAAATAAAAAAGGAAATTAAAACACCCTAAAAAAGTCTGTAATTTTCTCACTTCACTACACAACGGCTAATAAGCCCTTTTTTTTCCACTAATACATGCCAAAAAGTGCTGTAACTTTCACACAATGGCAAATATTTTTTTTGTGCCACTAATACATGCAAAAAAGGTCTTTAGAACATATAACTGCACCGCTGAACGGCAAATATATTTTTCTTTTTTTCCATTTATACACTCCACAAAAGGGCTTTAGAACATATAACTGCACCGCTGAACAGGAAATAGGCCCTTATTTTTTTTCCACTTATATACGACACAAAAGGCTTTAGAACATATAACTGCACTGCTAAACGGCAAATATATTTTTCGTTTTTCCACTTATACACTGTACAAAAGGCTTTAGAACATATAATTGCACCACTGAACGTCAAATATATTTTTCTTTTGCCACTAATACATGACAAAAAGGGCTTTAGAACATATAACTGCACCGCTGAACGGCAAATCAAAAAGGGCTGCAATTTTAGCGCTTTACCACACAACAGCTAATAAGCCCTTTTTCCTACTAATACAAGCCAAAAAATGCTTTAGAACATATAACTGCACCGCACAAGGGCAATTAAGACGTAGAAATATTTCCTTGTAATAAACCCTGTTAACAGCACTTGCACCCCAAGAACGGTTTGCTGGAATTACAGAGCTATATAATGGCAATTTGGATCCGCAGTCAGTGCAGCAAGGTGTAATAGGATTGTTCCTATAACCAAGGCTGTAACCTCCACTACTGAACTCTGTTCTACATAAATGCTGTGGAATAATTCCTCCCTATCCTTTCCCTACACCCTGAATAATCTTTTCTTGCACTTGTAAATCATTTTTTAGCACAATGAAGTTTTTCCTATCACTGTCCCTAGCGCCTTCTGACGTCTCTCCCTGCACACTGGAAAATGGCAGAATCCAAGATGGCTGAGGCTATTTATAGGGCTGTGCCATCACAGGGCTGGCTGGCTGCTGATTGGCTGCATGCATAGCATTATGGGTGATCCAACGTTCCCAGAGTTCCTTGCTCCATGTCCTCACACGTGCAGCAGCCATTTTAGGAAAATATTTTATTAGTTACCATGAAGCATGAGGAAATTCGGATTCGATTTGCTCATCTCTACATATAATAACAAGGAAAGACACAGAATAGATATAGAATACTCTAAAACAAGCCCCAAAGAAAACTCTCCTGTGGCCAAGGGTAAAGCAGTTCAAATACGTGATGATGATAATAGGACTCGGAGTGAAAAAGTAAATAAATTCATGATATTGAACCCACAGCCTTTGAAGAAGCCATGAGGCAAAAACGGTTGGGCCATCGTTTGTAACATGTTTTTATATTAAGGCCTTTTTGATCCAGTATTTTGCAAGTAGACATAATAAAAGAGGCATGTTCTTATCAACCTGGTTTTACACAAGGTGTCTGCACTCTCTATTTCCCGAGTTTCCACCCAGAAAAATCCTTCAGTAAGAAGAAAAAAGGAGGATAGTTTAAAGTTCCATCTACCATCAAGGCAGATTACCTCCTATGTGCTGAAAAGACATAGAAGAGAAGGAGAATGGGATGTGATTCAGCCCTAACCTCGTGTGATAATAAGGGTCACCGTTGAGATGACGCATGTAACGAATAAAATATGCATCTATTTAATTTCTTACTCCGAGTCCTATTATCATTTGTAAATACGATTGCATGCAGTGTGTGGTGCTTTCCAGCCATGCCAGATGTGGGATCTCCGGTAGTCTGTTCATCTGGTGGAACAGACTACCAGATTTGTCTGCTGGAGATGTGAACGTAGCCTTAAAGAAGCACCACATTTATCAAACATTGTAGGACTTTTGATCAATCTGGAGCAAGTTAAGGCAATGCAGACTCCTGATGCTGTAAATCATTCCATGTAGGACCAAAACTCCGCTTACAGACCATAACTTGCATCTTGGCCAGGAGCAGGAGCTTCCATTCTTGGCTGTATTATGCATCTTTTTTATAGCATCAGTATTTCATTTTACGGGCTAGGGCAGCGCTAAAGCCCGCCCATCAGTGCCGTTGATGACACCGAGCTCACTGCTGGGCAGAAGCCTCCACTTGGCAGCCCTAAGGAGAGCATGGTTCATCACCGGAACTCCTGAAAATGCCTTTGCGCTGTGCGATACAGCGCAGGTCAAAGAAGCGCATCGGAGCATGAACTGCTCCGATGCTCAAGTCAGGGGGGCTGCCCGGACAACCCCTTTAACCCTCTAAAGCTTTGAAATATTTTAGCCTTCAGGAAGCATTATTTTTTATGCTTTTACTCCTACTTTTAGGACCCCTTTTATTTTTCTATTGATGGCGTTGTCTGAAGGCTTATTTTTTTAGGGATTACTTGACATTTTCATTGGCACCACAGGTTTTTCAACACAAGTATGGCACTGATTGTATTTTTATGCAGTTCACAGTGCTGATTAAATCATGTGATGACATTATGATACCAATTCTGTTTGTTTTTAATTTCTGACAAAGTATTATAATGAGGAAAATGGGGGTGCTTTGTTTAAAAAAAAAAAATATATATATATATATTTATTTCATTAAACTTTTTTTTACTATGTTGTACTAGGACATGGCCATTTAATTTTGTAATTGCCCATATAATGTATTCCGGTATTTTTGTGTAACGCTGACAGGCATCTTATGAGACTCTTTTCCTAAGGGTACGGCCACAGAGAGTTTATGGACAAGGCTTTGATGCACATCTGCCTGCAGGATTTTTTGACAAAGTCAAAAGTAGAATCGAAGAGAATCAGAAATATAAAGGAAGGATTTATATTTCTCCTTCCTGGTGGATCCACTACTGGCTTTGGCCAAAAATCCTGCAGGCAGATCTCCCTCAAAAACTCTATACAGTATACTTGTGTTTGCCGTACTAGTATAAATATCGTACTGCCTGAATGACGGTTAAAACAAAACAAAAAATAACTTTATTAATAAGTAACAAAATAAAAGGGAGAATCTCTCTTTTCTCATTAAGAGACAGGCAGAGTGTTGGGATTAAGGTGTGAAATCGGGGTACAGTAAATCATCACCCACTAGGATTTGTTATAGTCCCCACATATGCAAGGAGGAAGGACCTACAACAACAGGTCTATGTCAAAACCCCTGTATATTCTGACACTATATGTCTAGTGTGGGGATTGAAGGACTTGTACAAAATCTGGATATGGACACAATTGGATGTGTGGTTTCCCAATATTATCCTAATATCCTTATGGTGCATACGCAATCAGCCAGACGGTTGTGGTACAGTACGTGACCCACTGTGAATTAGGGTCACTTAACTGGCTGGTCGTGTGCACCTTGACCCTTGGGTCCGTATTGTCACCCCACAAAGACAGGTGTCCCCCTATTCAGCCATGTAAGGTCCGTATTCTAGGGGCACATGTGTAGTACAAAAGACCTTTAGTTTAGTAGGTCTTTGTACATAATTAAGTAGTGGAGTGCAGTGTTGTCATTAACCACCTCCCGACCGCCTAACCAAGGGATGCGTCCTGCGGGCGGCCGGGTTATTCCTCCTGGAGAGACGCGAGACACGAGATTTCCTGTGAACGCGCGCTCACAGGAGCGTGCGTTCACAGGATCGCAAGGTAAATGAATTGATCTACAGCCTGCCAGCGGCGATCTTTCGCTGGCAGGCTGTAGATGCGATTTTTTTAACATCGGAAAGGTATATTAGACGCTGTTTTGTTAACAGCGTCTGATATACCTGCTACCTGGTCCTCTGGTGGTCCCTTTTGCTTGGATCGACCACCAGAGGAAACAGGCAGCTCTGTAAGTAGCACCAAGCACCACTACACTACACCCCCCCCCCCGTCACTTATTAACCCCTTATTACCCCCTGATCACCCCATATAGACTCCCTGATCACCCCCCTGTCATTGATCACCCCCCTGTAAGGCTCCATTCAGACGTCAGTATGTGTTTTGCGGATCCGCGGATCCACGGATCCGCGGATCCGGAAAACACGGACACCGGCAATGTGCTTTCCGCATTTTGCGGATCCGCACATTGCCAGAACTATATAGAAAATGCCTTTTCTTGTCCGCAATTGCGGACAAGAATAGGACATGTTCTATATCTTTGCGGAACGGAAGTGCGTACCCGGAAGTGCAGATCCGCAATTCCGGATCTGAGAGGGACAAAGTCTGTCCCCATAGAAATGAATGGGTCCGCAATTACGTTCCGCAAAATGCGGAACAGAATTGCGGATGTGTGAATGGGGCCTAAGGGTCCCTTATCACCGCCAGTTAGCCACTTGTTAGGTAGTTAGCGCCCATCGCACCGCAGTCACTGATTAGTCGCTGATTAGCGTCATCGATGTCGCTAATCAGCACTAGAACTATATAGTATCTGTAAATGATCAAGACTGATCGCAATCAGATCTATATCAGTACATTAGGGTCACCTTAGGCTCTACAAAAAACGCAGTGTTCGCCCGATCAGGCCTGATCTTGTGCGCACACTTGCGTTCAGTCCGCCCCACCGCAGTGACAGAAATGTTTTTTTTCTGATCACTGCAAAAACACCGTAAAATCGCTGCGGCGCTATAAAGATCACTTTTGAGCTTTTTGGATCTTTATTAGCGATCGCAGCTTTTTTTGCACATTTTTGCCAGAGATTTTTTCATCCACATTGATCGATGCGAATGAAGAAATCTGTGCCGTTCATTTTTTCTTTCAGCCCAGAGGCTGAACGAAAAAAAAAAGCTCATTACCCGTATGCTCAATATAAGGCCTCATGCACACGACCGTGCCGTTTTTTGTGGTCCGCAAACCGTGGATGCGCAAAAAACGGAAGGTGCCCGTGTTGACTTCTGCAATTTGCGGAACGGAACGGGCGCCGGCAATATAAATGCCTATTCTTGTCCGCAAAGCGCGGACAAGAATAGGACATGTTATATTTTTTTAGCAAGGCCGCGGAACGGAGCCATGGATGCGGACAGCACACGGAGTGCTGTCCGCATCTTTTGCGGCCCCATTGAAATGAATGGGTCCGCATCCAAAACGGCGGCTCGGATGCGGACCCAAACAACGGTCGTGTGCATGAGGCCTAAGGAGAATAGCAGAAACTCCTAATGCTGGCCATACATGTAATGATTGCGGAGACCATCAAATGCCAGGGCGGTACAAACACCCCATGGCGAGTTCATGTAAACTTTTATTTTTTGTCACAAGTTAGTGGAATATGAGACTTTGTAAGAGAAAAAAAATAAGAAAATCATTTTCCACTAACTTG
This sequence comes from Bufo bufo, assembly GCF_905171765.1. NCBI lineage: Eukaryota > Metazoa > Chordata > Amphibia > Anura > Bufonidae > Bufo > Bufo bufo. The sequence goes on along the minus strand of NC_053396.1, from coordinate 155,838,729 downwards.
TGCCAAAAAAAAATTATTCTAGGAACTCGCCATGCCCCTCACGGAATACCTTAGGATGTCTTCTTTCCAAAATGGGGTCACTTGTGGGGTATTTATACTGCCCTGGTATTTTAGGGGCCCTAAAGCGTGAGAAGTAGTTTGGAATCCAAATGCGTAAAAAATGCCCTGTGAAATCCTAAAGGTACTCTTTGGAATTTGGGCCCCTTTGTGCACCTAGGCTGCAAAAAAGTGTCACACGTGGTATCGCCGTACTCAGGAGAAGTAGGGCAATGTGTTTTGGGGTGTATTTTTACATATACCCATAGTGTCTGTGAGAAATATCTCTGTAAATGACAACTTTTTACATTTTTTTATACAAAGTTGTCAATTTACAGAGATATTTCTCTCACCCAGCATGGGTATATGTAAAAATACACCCAAAAACACATTGCCCTACTTCTCCTGAGTACGGCGATACCACATGTGTGACACTTTTTTGCAGCCTAGGTGCGTAAAGGGGCCGAAAGTCCAACGAGTACCTTTAGGCTCTACAGGGTTGCTCACAATTTAGCCCCGCCCAAAATGCCAGAACAGTAAACACACCCCACAAATGACCCATTTCGGAAAGTAGACTCCCCAAGGTATTCACTGAGGGGCATAGTGAGTCCGTGGGAGATTTTTTATTTTTTTTGCCAGAAGTTAGCAGAAATGGAAACTTTATATATTTTTTTTTTCCTCAGAAAGTGTCATTTTCCGCTAACTTGTGAAAAAAAATTAAATCATACATGAACTCACCATGCCCCTCCGCGAATACTTTGGGGTGTCTTCTTTCTAAAATGGGGTCATTTGGGGGATATTTATACTATCCTGGCATTCTAGCACCTCAAGAAACATGACAGGTGCTCAAAAATTCAGAGCTGCTTCAAAATGCAGAAATTCACATTTTTGTACCATAGTTTGTAAATGCTATAACTTTTGCGCAAACCAAAAAATATACACTTATTGGATTTTTTTTTATCAAAGACATGTAGCACAATAAATTCTGACACAAACTTGTATAGAAATGTTATTATATTTGAACAATTTAACCAGAGAAAGTTAAAAATACACTTTTTTTGAGAAAATTGTGGCCTATTTTGAATAATATCGGAAAAATTAAAAATCTTAGCAGCAATCAAATACCACCAAAAGAAATCTGTATTTGTGAGAAGAAAAAGAGGTAAAATTCATTTGGGTGGTAAGTTGTATGACCGAGCAATAAACCGTGAAAATAGTGTAGTGGAGAATTGTAAAAAGTGGCCTGGTCATTAAGGGTGTTTAAGGTAGGGGAGCTGAGGTGGTTAACTACCACCATCAGGCTACCTAAGCTATGCTCTCTCAGACCGGTCCACGCGTTTCTGTGTATTTTTTAATTAGACACTTCATCAGGAGCTGTGCACGGTTATGAGAGGCGGTAGTCTAATCTAAGTTATGGTACCGGCGGTAGACGATAAAAACGTGTCTCGTGCAGCGTGTCGGCACTATGATGGCCGTACGCGCCCACCGGTACCATCTCTTTAAATAAGGATGCGCCCTCAAGAGGGGAAAGCAGAGGGTGCTGCCGGCTAGGATCAATCAGAGGACGTGGGTGTGGCCAGCGATCATAACAACAACCCCGTCCTCATGTGCCGAGCGCTGGTGTGATGTATGTAAGTCATTCCCTACCTACTGTCAGAGATAGATTAAGAGGAGAGGGGGACCATTAGGCGGCTATAACATATATAGAATAGATGGGGATATACAGTATAAGTCTATTGAAGTGACAATAGCAGAAGCAAGTAATGTAAAATCAAGGGCATACAAAGGGTATGCTGTATACAGTATATGGTTATACACAGTAGGTCGGATCGTGTAGTCATTACTTTGCCAGTAAAAGCTGGCTGCATGTTATGTAAATAAATGAATATTCTCTTGATATTAACTAGAGTGATATGAGGGGTAAATGGACAAAAGTACAGCCGATGGGAGGGGAGGAGACAGAGAATAACGTGTCTTCTCTCTAAGGGGCTATTCAATGAAGTATGTAAACTTCATTTATTCCCCTTGGTCTCTCTGTATTTAGACAGAATATCCACTCCAGTTCCTTTTTTTGTATTCTCTTGTCCTGATTACCTCCTCTTGGAGATTGGCGCACATGTTCGAAGCCTTGGAAATGCATCACGTTGGTGTTGCCAGCATGTATGTCACTCACATGGGGGTTTAGACATAGACCTGTTGTTGTAGGTCTTTCCTCCTTGCATATAGGGTGACTATAACAAATCCTAGTGGGTGATGATTTACTGTACCCCGATTTCGCACCTTAATCCCACAACTCTGCCTGTCTCTTAATGAGAAAAGAGAGATTCGCCCTTTTATTTTGTTACTTATCAATAAAGTAATTTTTTGTTTTTAGTTTTAACCGTCCTTCAGGCAGTAAGGTATCTGTGTGAACCTGCCCTAATATAGAGTTGTCTACCCCACTGTGAATTTTGTTAAAGGGGTTATTCCACTATTCTACTATGCAATGAATAGGGCTTTCCAAATAAAATATTATTGCAATATACAATGGCTATTGTTTTGCTTGTAGTTTTGCTTAATGTCCTAATTGTGAAGTTTAAACCACTTAAGGACCACAGGTTTATACCCCCCTAGTGACCAGGCCCTTTTTTACAAATCGGCACTTCACAACTTTTTGCTCGGTCATGCAACTTGGCACCTAAATGAATTTTACCTCCTTTTCTTCTCACAAATACAGCTTTCTTTTGGTGGTATTTGATTGCTGCTGACATTTTTCGTTTTTCTGATATTTATCAAAATAGGCCGCAATTTTCTCAAACAAAGTGTATTTTTAACATTCTCTGGTTAAATTGTTCAAATATAATTACATTTCTATACAAGTTTGTGTCAGAATTTATTGTGCTACATGTCTTTGATTAAAAAAAATCCAATAAGTGTATATTTATTGGTTTGCGCAAAAGTTATAGCGTTTACTATGGTACAAAAATGGGAATTTCCGCATTTTGAAGCAGCTCTGACTTTCTGAGCACCTGTCATGTTTATTGAGGTGCTAGAATGCCAAGATAGTATAAATACCCCCCCAAATGACCCCATTTTAGAAAGAAGACACCCCAAAGTATTCGCGGAGGGGCATGGTGAGTTCATGTATGATTAAAAAAAAATTCACAAGTTAGCGGAAAATGACACTTTCTGAGGAAAAAAAATATAAATAAAGTTTCCATTTCTGCTAACTTCTGGCAAAAAAATCAAAAATCTCCCACTGACTCATTATGCCCCTCAGTGAATACCTTGGGGTGTCTACTTTCCGAAATGGGGTCATTTGTGGGGTGTGTTTACTGTTCTAGCATTTTGGGCGGGGCTAAATTGTGAGCAACCCTGTAAAGCCTAAAGGTACTCGTTAGACTTGCGGCCCCTTTACGCACCTAGGCTGCAAAAAAGTGTCACACATGTGTTATCGCCGTACTCAGGAGAAGTAGGGCAATGTGTTTTGGGGTGTATTTTTACATAAACCCATGCTGGGTGAGAGAAATATCTATGTAAATTGACAACTTTGTATAAAACAATTTATAAAGTTGTCATTTACAGAGATATTTCTCTCACCCAGCATGGGTATATGTAAAAATACACCCCAAAACACATTGCCCTACTTATCCTGAGTACGGTGATACCACATGAGTGACACTTTTTTGCAGCCAAGATGCGCAAAGGGGCCGAAAGTCCAACGAGTACCTTTTAGGAGGGCATTTTTAGACATTTGTATTCCAGACTTCTTCTCACGCTTTAGGCCCCTAAAATGCCAGGGCAGTATAAATACCCCATAAGTATAAATACCCCATTTTGGAAAGAAGCACCCCAAGGTATTCCGTGAGGGGCATGGCGAGTTCATGTAAAATTTAATTTTTTGTCACAAGTTAGTGGAATATGAGACTTTGTAAGAAAAAAAAAAAAAATAATAATAATA